>NC_050578.1:214869286-215218453 GCF_011100635.1 Trichosurus vulpecula | reverse complement strand
CAAACTCTTATTAGAGACTTGGTCAGAAAAGTAATTTCTAGGGTGCATCATGCACTCAGTCCACATTTAGCTCAATCTTTCTTAAACTCTTCACTATCTGTAATCCTGAGAAATAAAAACCAGTGTTCAGAATGATAGCCCCTGGAGTCAGCAAGGAAAAAATATATCACATTCATTAAATTCAGATATTCTAGAAAGGTTTTTTTAAACAGAACCTCAGCAGGAAGGGATCCACTGGACCATCTAGAATAGCCCTCAAATGGATGATGAACAAATCCTCCTTTTACGATATCCCAAGTGTTAACTGGTCTCTTCTTGAATGCTTTCAGTGACAGGGAACTCATTACTTATTCAAGCAAACCCTTTCATCCAGCCCAATTCAATAAAAATTTATTAAAATGCATAAAATATATGCAAAGCAATATGCTAGATTCTGCGGATAAAGAGGTGAAATATGACACACTGCCTCTGCCTTCAAAAAAGCTTGCAACCCAGGAGGGAAATGAGATGTTATAGAAATAGAAAAATTAGGAGATATAGAATACAGGTCAGAAAATGATGAATCACATCAAAAAGAGAAGTCTGAGATTCTCAAAGACACATGGCTGGATGGTTCTGAGTGTTTGGAAGTTTTTCCTCTTTTTTTTTTTTAAACAGAGGTTGAAGTAGAAACTCCATTCATCTTGCCTTCAAGAGAAACAGCCTTCATATTAGACAGATTTGATTCTAATTATCACAATATGGAATCACAGATCCTTAGAGGTCAGTGAAGCGCAAAATTGGAAGAGACATTTAGTGTGACCCATTCCTGAGTAGAAATCCTCTCTACGATATGCCCAGCACACATCATCCAGTCTCTAGCTAAAATCTCATCCCAAGAGGCAGGGAACCCTCTACCTTCTGATATAGCTCATTTCACTTTGGGACAACTGTGTTAGAAAGTTTCCTTAAACTAACCAAATCTGCTATTCTCCCCACACCTCCACTGCTCTTTCATTTCCTGAATCCAAGTAAAACTAACCTATTCTGTCTTTATATATGTGAATACACCTATCACGTCTATCAAGCCCCAAACCTCCTCTTCTACAGAATAAGCATATTTAGTTACTTTAACCAGTACTGATACAGCTTGGTCTCTAGTCCCCTTCCAATCTTTGCCACCCTCCTATGAATGTGCTCTAATTGATCAATGTCCTGTGATGCTGGCAACTAGGCACAGTATTCCAGAGGTGATTGGGCAATATGACTATTTGGTCTCTATTTCTATTAATGCAACCTCAAATGCATTGGCTTTCTTGACTACTGACTTATACTGAGTTTGCAGTCCACTGAGATCCCTAGACCTTCTTCCCATGAACTGATATAGTCAAATCTCCCCATGATATTTTTTCAAAATCTCAAGTTTAAAACTTGGTATTTTATCTGTCTAAACTTCATCTTATTTGTTTCAGCCCATCACTCTAGCCTATCCAGATATTTTTGGATATGGATTCGCTGTCAACCATCATAGATTTATGTCATCTATTAATACGGTTAGTATGGCAAGCATGCCATCCATCTATGGCTTCATCCCAGTTGATGCTTAAAACAATGAACAGCAGAAAGAAAGACAGGTCCTTAGGGCAAGTCTCCCCTCTAGGGTGACACTGATCCATGCATCAGTATATCTCATTTACATGGTTATCTCCCTCTGCTACAGGCCTCCCCTCTAGGGTGACAATGATTCATGCATCAGTATATCTCATTTATATGGTATCTCCAAAGAAAAATGAGTTCTGCATGACTGAATTTTTTATTATGCCTCAAAATGACACAAAAAAATTGATTTTAAACTTTTTTGGGTATAGAGCATGTCATCTTAGGCCAAAAAAAGAAAAAAGCTATATTCCTAAAATGAGATATCTTTGAAAGGAATAAAAACCTATATTGGCATACACTGAAAAATAACATTGATTTTTAGTTTGCACTCAGATTTTTATAAGCTAATTTTGTGGGGAGGAATACAGCCTATATTCACATTAATGGGGATTCAACCTTTGCTTTATTAAGAGCATCCATTACTTGAAGGCTCATATCAAGTATCACCTTCTTCAGGAACCTTTCCCTAGTCCTCCCCCCACCCCCAGTTAATTTCTATCTCCTACCTCAAAATGACCTCGTATTGACTAAATGTGTATGCACTGTATCTCCTCATCCTCAGTAGACTGTAGGGTTCCTTGAGGGAGGGACTATTTTGTTTTTAAAACCCTTACTCACTATCTGTTGCAGCATCTGTCTAAGATTTCTACATACTGAGGGACCAGCTCTGTGGGTAGTCCACTTCTGCCTGTTTATGGTCTTTCTTCCGGTTTGATCCATAAATGCCTTTGGCATAATGTGACTTAATTGGGTTTCTTGCCAAGTTTTCTGTAAACTTGCTTTTTTCCCCCTTGTTACTCCTTTTTGAAGTGCTGCTAAAGATAAGTTCCCCCCAGCTTCCTCCAAACAATTTTACAAAAAAGTTTTGTTGTTTAGTTGTTTTTTTTTTCAACTATTTGTGACCCCTTTTGCAGTTTTCCTGGCAGAGATGTTAGAGTGGCTTGCCATTTCCTTCTCCAACTCTTTTTACAGATGAGGAAACTGAGGCAAACAGGGTTAAGTGACTTGCCCAAGGTCACACAGCTCGGAACCATCTGAGGCTAAATTCGAACTCAGGAAGGAGTCTTCCTGACTCTAGGCACGGCACTCTATCCTCTGCACCTCCTAGCTGCCCTGTTACAAACAAGTTTACATTCTGTATTGGTTCTGACCTTGACTGCCCTATCTGTTCACATGGCAACCAGATCTAGCACTTGCTGGCAGAGTAAAGTTGAAGACTTTTTTCCTCTCCTCATTGGAAAATGGTGACAGTCTATGACTCTTCTTTTAACCATTTTCCATTTTTTGTTAAAAGTGTCAGAATGGAATTGCCTCAACTGTTTGCCACATCTCCTTTTTAAAAAAATAATTTATTTATTTTTAGTTTTTAACATTCACTTCCATAAATTTTAAATTTTCTCCACCTCCCTCTCCTTCCCCAAGATGGCATGCCATCAGATATACACTCTATGTATACATTCTTATTAAACATATTTTCATATTAGTCATGTTGTATGGAAGAATTAGAATGAATGGGAGGAACCATGAGAAAGAAAAAAACTAAACTAAACAAAAAGAGAACAAATAGTGTGCTTTGATCTGCATTCAGACTCCATATTTCTTTCTGTGGATGTGGATGGCATTTTCCATCATGCCTGCTGGTCTCGAAATGACTACAAAATCAGTAACCATTTATATTTCCTCTTGGGATATAATCAATTTCATGCCTTACATTCTTGAAGAATATATTCACAAAAAAAAGTATACATATATGTACACATACACGTGTGCACATACACACACACACACACACACACACACACACACACACACACACTGCAGGCTTAGAATCAGGAAAATTCATCTTCCTGAGTTCAAATCAGGCCTCAGACACTTACTAGCTGGATGACCCTAGGAAAATCATTGAACTCTATTTGCCTTAAATCTTCATCTGTAAAATGATCTAGAAAAGGAAATGACAAACCACTCCAATATCTTTGTCAAGAAGACCCCAAAATGGGATCACGGAGAGTTAGACATAATTGAATAACAACAAAAAATGTGTGCGTGTGTGTGTGTGTGTGTAATAACATAGCCTTCCACATTTAATTAACATCTACTTTAACATTTAGGTATTGCAATGACAAGGTGGGTATAGGAGAAGATGGCAAAAGGTATATTGGAAAACATGGTTTGAGTAACAAATAAAAGAGGCCAAATGCTTATACAGGTGCCTCACTCCTATGTGCAAACATACATATGTGTATATACACATATAAATATAAAATATATGTATTTATATATATCTACACAATACCTAGTATATATACGTATTGTACATATATATAACATTTATCTGTATTTACACAATAAGTACACATAAATATTATATATATATACAAAATATATATACATAATTATATATACAAATAATTACATACACATATATGTGTACACACACACACAGAGGCACCTGTATAAGAATTTGGTCTCTCTTTTTTGCTATTCTCAACCCATGTTTTCCATCATATTTTTTGTCATCTCCTCCTATACTCCCCTTTGCACTGCAGTACCTAAATATAAAAATAGTAGTTAATTAAATTTGGAGGGTCTTATGAAGTTCTTCATAGAATTTCTCTACCTCTTCATATTCTCCAACAGATGTGGGGTATAAGCTGTTGTTATCTTTGGTGGTCTTTTGGCAAATGCATATAATTGGCACTACTGAAGACTCCATAAAATGATGTTTCTTGTTGCCTTTGGACACCCAATGAAAGCAACTCAACCAATTTTCCGATATGCCTTTCCAAGGTCATTCTGTGAGCCATCCTTCCATTTGTTTGACATATCCTTTGGGATTTTTTGTTTTGTTTATAGCAAGAATGTCAAAATCACTATGATTCAATTTCACTAGAAGTTAAATCCAATATGTGGACACTGAACAAGGATCTGGAGTTTAGAATACCAATAGTTAATTTAGAAGTTAGGGCAGTAACCACATCTCTAACTGGGATCACATGTTTTCTCCGGAAACTACAATCCCCAAAATTCTGTTTTCTTTTCACCTAGGAAGTCACATGGGAAGAAATCATGAGAAGCTTCAAAGTTATAGGGAAGAACAACCAGGAAAGCAGGGAAGGAAGAAGAAACTGGCAGAGGAAGTTGGGAGAAGAAATTTCAAAGGAACCTGAAGTTTTTGCCTGAGGCTGTATCTCCCCTTCACAGGGCTTTGCAGAGAACTGAGATATTTACCTGCAGCGGCAGCTCAGCAAACCCGATGAAGTGTTAGCCTACTCCCAGTAGAAGCTGTGTAAAGGCCAAAAAGCTAAGGGTGGAGAAGGAGTGAGCAGTGCAGCTGTGTAAAGGCAACCATGGGGTGCAGCCAAAGTTCCCAGGATCATCTGTAGTAAATGCTAAGAAGCCCAGCACACTCTAAGAGCGGAAATAAGGCTCCCAGGCACCTCCCATGGATGGCTGACATGTTCCTTTCATCCTCTTTTGGGGAAACTGAAGGGTGAGTCAGGAGGTAGTGAAACTGCTTGGATTCCCCTCCATTGTGCTGAAAATACAGGGGCTGCAGAGAATGTACTCACAACATGGAGGCTGGATGGAGAGTTCTTGGAGTGGTGTGATTAACATGAAGCATAATTAATTTTTAAATAGTTAATTGTTAATTAATTAAATTCAGGCAGCCAGCCCATTCTTCAGTGTGCATGTGCACGTGCGTACCCATGTGCATACACACACACACACACACACACACACACACACACACACACACACATACACAGGATTTCTAATCATGCCGGCCATTATTTTAAAACACTTTGATTTTCCTGATCTAGGATATTGTAATTCAGTGAAAAGGTCACTGAAGGTAAAACCAGAAGAGCCGGTATCAATCCCTATGTAACTCTGGTCATTACTTCCTACCTCTAGGCCTCAGTTTCTTCTCTGTAGAAGGGATTCAAATTAGATGATTGTCAAGGTCCCATCACAACTTGAGATCTAAGATATTAAGTCCACAGGATGGAAGAGAACTGAGAAATGATTTCCTGATCACATATAATTCTTCATTTGTACAGCCTAGCTTTAAGACAAGGAGGCTTCAGGGTTACCAACTTCCACTCCTCAGCCTTCCCTTAATGCCATTGGCGGACTTCTGGTTTTCACTGGGACACAAAACCAGACCAGAAGGTACCTGGAACTGGATGAAGTGGGCCAGAGTCATAAACAGAACAATACCAGAGAATTTTGACATCTTCTATCTCACACAGCACACTGCATATGGCAGGAGGGAGAGGGTTGCTCTCAAACACACATCTACTCTAAACTAAACACGCAGTGGAACAAACAAGCTCATAACTACATTGTCAGGGAATGGCCAGGTAGTGACAACTTACCTTTTTAATCTTGGAAAAGCAGCTGACAGGAAAACAAACAAAAAAGAACAAAACATTGGCACACTTGATTTCTTGTTGCTGCCTCGAGTGGTATAAATTTAAAGGACTAAAGCTCATTGTGAGAAGCAACGTGTTGTCCTGGAATGGGACGTAAAGACACCTGGGTTCCAGTTCTGGTTCTACTCCTTACTGTGTGACCTTGGGAGAGGCACATTCCCTCAGTTTTCTCAACTATAAAATGGGGATGAAATTACCTTCACTACTTATTTCATAAAAAGTGACCCGCAGAAAGTAAAATGCTATGGAAACATGGGTTGCTGTGTGACTTACGGGGGCAAAAGGACAGGAATGGGGATTTCCAAGGGCAGATCTTAGTTTTGATAACATAGACAAACAGAAATCTTTGTCATGGCTCTTGGAAAAACCCTCCCTGAAGAATGGAGTCTCAGAAGGCTGACCCAGTAAGACCAGAAACTTCTTCAGCTTCTTCTTTTTTTTTCTTTTTCTTTTTTTTTTTTTTTGGAGAGGGGAACGCAAGGCAATTGGGGTTAAGTGACTTGCCCAAGGTCACACAGCTAGTAAGTGTGTCAAGTGTCTGAGGCTGGATTTGAACTCAGGTCCTCCTGACTCTAGGGCTGGTGCTCTACTTACTACACCACCTAGCTGCCCCTCTTGAACGTCTTAAAACAATGTTTCTCACCTCTGAAGCAGATTCTATGTTAGCGAAGTTTCTTTCTGGGTAAATTAATTCAAGAAAATAGGTGTACAAACACTGTAATAATTCCTATATATTGGATCAAAACCTGCTTCCCCATAATGTCCACCCACTGGTGCTAGTTCTGTTCTCTAAGTATGACAACTTTTAAAGTACAGCGACCATATCCTCCCTCCTGCAAGTTTCTTTCTAGTTAAACATGCCCGGTTCCTTCAAATTATCTTCAATGCCAATGCCTCTCACTACATCAGTCATTGCTTGAGGCCTTTGTAGCTAAGTTTTCTCATTTGCAAAACGAGAACAATCATCCATGCCTGGCCTTCCTCCTCTCAGGATTATGCAGGTTACATATACAGGGTTTGTTTGTTTTTTTGCCTTTCTTTGTATACCCAACACTTGGCACAGTGCCTCACACACAGTAAGAGCTTAAAAAAAATGCCAAATGATTCAATTTATGTGAGATAATGAATGGGAAAGTGTCTTGAGATATACAAATGATGAAAATGCTTGAAGTAATCAGAAAAAAGCATCTGCCTGGAGAAGAGGGGCTCTCAGGAGGTTCTCCTGAATTGCTCCAGGGATGAACGGGGCCGCCTCAATTTCTAAAGTCCCAACAGGATTCTCTCCTTAGCCGTAGGTAGAGATGAGGGACAAGTGGAATAGATGCCAACGTCAGTGGGGAAACTCCTCAGCAACAGACCAGCCACCTCCCTATTCTTGTAGAACATATGCAATCCTACTCTGCATCTTCATTCACACTGTTCCTCTCATCTGGAATGGAGAGGCAATAGCAGACAAGAATATGAACTGAATTCAGTCAGAAGATTTGAGCGCAAATACCAGCTCCAAAATTTCTGATTTCATCTCTTCAAGTCTAAGTTTCTTCGTCTGTAAATGAAGATGATGAAGTTAACAAGAACCGGCATTTAAATGACACTTTAAGATCTGCAAAGCTCTTTACAAATATTATCTAACTTCACCCTCACAACAACCCTGTGAGCTAGGTGTTACTATTATCTCCACTAAAGAAACTGAGGCAGATGCGACTAAGTGATTTGCCCAGGGTCACACAGCTAGTAAGTTTCTGAGGTAGGATTTGAACTTAGGTTTTTCTGACTCCAAGTTCATCACTGTGCCCACCTCATAGTACTGTTGTGAGGAAAGTGCTCCATAAAAGTGAACCCTACACAAATGGGAGCTATTATTGTTAATTATGATAACTTTCTCTCTATTTCCAGTCTGCTTCTTTTGCCTATCCTTTATGGTCCAGTTCAACTTCCACCTCTTCCCTGATTGCTCCTGCCTTCGCTGCTTGGAACTGCAACAAAGGAATCTTAGAATCTTGGCAATTACCTAGTTGAAGAACTCCCTCTAAAATCCACCCAAAGAGGTGGCCACCCAGCCTTTGCTTGAAGACCTCTGTGGAGAGGGAGCTGACTACCTCCCAGAGAAGCCCACTCCACTTTTGAACAACTCTCATTAATAAGCACCTCTTTACATCAAATCTAAACCTGCCTCTTTGCCACTTGTACCCACTGTCTCAAGTTCTGCCTTGTTTCCACACAAAACAAGTCAAATCTCTCAGAGAAATTCTTGAAGACAAGCCACATCTTCGATCCCTTTACCACCTCTCTCCCACCCAGTCTTTTCTTCCCTCCATGCTAAATCTCTATGCTTCAACCAAGCATAGTGTGGCACAATTTCAACAGAAAAGGTCACCCTCCTTTTGAAGATCTATGGTTTGTCAACGTACTTCTTAAAATATGATGCCTAGCACCGACCACAACACTCCTAGCAATGACGAAGCAGGGAACAATACTGTGGGACAACGGCCTCCCCAAATATACCATGCTTCTCTTAATGCAACTTGAGATGGCATCGGCTTTTTAGTCTGCTGTATCACTCAGCGGACTCATATTGAGTTCACAGTCCGCTAAAAGCCCCAGATCTTTTTCCTTTGAACTTCTGCCAGCCACACCTCCCCAATCTTGCACTTATAAAGCTGGTGTTTTGAATCCAAGTGCGACTTTACAATGATCCTTATAAACTCCATTTCATCAGATTCAAGCCAATGCGGTAACCTGTTGAAACTGTTTTAGATCCCGACTGGCACTCAACAAGTTAGCTCCTCCTCCCCACTTTGTCACTTGCAAAACTTATAAGTGTGCCACTTGTGCCCTTAGCCAAATTATTAATAGACATGTTTAACAGCAAAGAGCCATTAAACAGATTTCTGGAACACTCTACTAGAGACTTCCTAGCTGACAACGAACCGCAGTCTTTAAGGTCTATCCCTTCCAATTGAAAGACCATAACCGAAGTCCTCTATCAGTACTAGCTAACATACTTCTGTGTTTAACTTATTGTCTCTTTCCTGAATCGAACTATTTCCTCATTCTTTGCAGGCACTCTGTGGTTTACTCTAATGATAATACCGCTTCTATTTCTAGTGCCAGGGACTTTCACCCAAACGCTCTCCACCATGCTTCCTGTTCTAGTTCCTGGGTTTACACACCCCCCACCTCCCACACACACACGTCTTCTTAATACGCAGGGCTCTTCACTACCACCCAAATCCTCTTTTGCAGATACTATTACTTTTGAATGAGGTACACGCTTCCAACTGGAAAGGCCAATCCCTCCAATATTCATGATGTCAAATTTGCTTCCTTGCAGTAAGATCCCTAGTTCATCTTGTTTGTTTCATACGTGTCTATAGACATCTGGTGCCTTCACTTTTCTTGCTGGATTCTTTCTTGGATTTTTGTCTGTCGTGAATTTACTACTTAGCTTGGTGGATCTACGCAGACAGTTTTCCCCTACCCTCTGAGGAAGCTGAAGGCAAGCTCAACTTTACTGGCTCAGAAGCGCCACCTGTTGGCCAGCTACAAAGGTGCCCATATGTGGTAGGCTGGTGCCCTTCGAGGCTATGAGGGCAGGGCCAGTGGGGGAAACCGGATCACTCATTACAAAACAGAGAAACATCCAGAAGGCACTGGTCACGCTTCTAACGAGGGTCCAAGAAGCAAGTAACATTCTTGTTATGTCTCTGCAGCCTCTTATTCCACCAGCATGGTCAGTTCATTCATATTCTTGAGCCCTTCCTCATACTCTTCCTCCGTCCTAGAACAGTTACCTTCTTTTGTCTCCCCTTCAAGACCTAGCACAAGATCTCACTTCCCTGACCACCCCAGCCCGTGGATCTTAATCCACAGCCACTACTTTTTGCACCATTTTTAAAAAGCATACATGCACGTACATATATGTGAGTGTATGAGGAGTTAACTTTTCATATATGTGTTACAATCTTGTCTCAGAAAGAAAATAGGATAATTAGGAATGCAGTACAACATACTAGAAAGAGCCCCAGACCTGAAGTCAGGAGACCGGGATCCCCGTCCCAAAGTGCTATGTAGCTTTTAGGGCATCGCTTTGCTTTTATAGGCTTTAGTTTGCTCTTCTATAACATGAGAGAGGATTCAAAATGAATATTTATTAAGTATCTGCCATGTGCACGACACTGTGCTAGGTGCAGGAAATACAAAGTTAAAAAAAAAAAGACTCAATTCCTGCCCTCAAGGAGTTTCCATTTGACTGAGAAATGGGAAAAGGCAACACATACCCAATCCTTGGTGGCCTGAAACGATGGGGGACAAAAGAGAGAGATCCAGACAAATGGCTCTAGGAAAATCTGAGATGAGGAGAGAATACCTTCAGACAAGAATGGAAAGATTTCTTAGAGGAATGGCACCCGAACTGAGCCTTGGAGGAGAGAATATTTCAGAAAGATAATGCTGAAGATATCAGCATTCTAGGAATGGGAGATAAATACACAGAGCTGGAACACGGCACTTGGGGCCTGGTTTAGCTGGAATGTAGAGTTCATGTAGGAGAAAAATACAAAATAAACCTGGAAAAGGAGGCTGATACCAGACTGTCAAGGGCCAGGCAAAGGAATTTATATTTTATTTTCTAGGCAGTCAAGAGTCAATATAAGTTTTTGAACTTGACTATGCATTAGGATGGGATGATCTTCAAGGTTCCTTCCCTGACAATGGCATTCCATGATTTCTAGAACGAAGCAACAGTGCCTTCCCCATCCCTGTATCCCCCACACTAGGGAACAGTAAATATATGTTAAATGACCCAAATGAACCTGGTTCTATAGTATCAGTATCTTCCATGACATGACCAATCACTATGCGGAATTTTGCCATCACTAACCCCACCTCCCATTTGTATAGCACTTCACAATTTTCAAGGTTCTTTTCACATCTATTTTGTTTTCATTCAAATTTATAATTAATTTCACTCAAATATATAATTAAATTAACTTGGACTATAATTAACCAATGACTTAGCTTTCTGAATTTTGGTCCCTGTTCATTATTTCCAAAAACGGTGAGATTCCAGCCCCTCCTGTCCTCTTTCTGACCTGTTCCTTTCCCGACTCACGTCTGGGAAGAGGGAAGCAGTGATTTTACCAGAAAAAACAATGGCTTTGAGTCTGAGGACCTTGGCTCAAATTCCAGTTCTGATGCTTCCTCTCTGCGTCACCTGGAGGAAGTCATAAACTCTCTGGGCCCGGAGGGAGCAGGTACTCACCATCACTTCGGGCATCACAATTCCAGTCAGCTGCTTGTCCTGGACCACCGTATCCTTAATGAGCATATATATTCTCTCTGCCTCCGAAAAACAGGAGATGTCGAGTACAACGGCCCCTGAAATAAAAACAACTTGCTCTTATGTCCAACTAGTGACTCAAGTAAAATCAGCAAGAAACCCACAAGTCAATTAGAGAAAAAGGGGAATCTTATACTGGAGCCTAACTACATACAGTAATGTCAACCAGCACCTGCTGCTGGAGGAAAAAACCACATAGAGACTCAACCATTTAAGTGAATCTGGAATCAATCTGAACCTGGGTTCAAAACCTTGTTCTACTATCTACTAGCTATAGGATTTTGCCTAAGTCTCTTCCTCTGTCCTGGCCTCAGTCATGCTGGGAATGGGCTAAATGAGCTCTGCGTTCCCTGTGATATTGACACATCAAGGGGTTCATGATTTCATCAGTATGAATGTGCCCTCCAGGGACCCAGATGAAAACCCTCAATCCTGGGCTAAGGTCCCTACCAGCTCAAAATCAATCCCATGAGTTCTCTCTGAGGATCAGCTGTTTACACCAATCCCACAAGTATAACATATTTTCCATAAGACAAACATCCCCCAAAAGGAGTACACAAAAAGGAGAGCTGGTGGGGCTCTGACCAACTAAAAATTGACCAGAATCTAGAGAACAGGACTGGATATAATGCTACATAACAATCAGTGGAAGGAAATGGGGAGAAAAAAGACTTGTTGTGAGGATGAGGCATGGCAGGGGAGACGGGATGGGAAGCAAGAAATGAGAGCTATATTTTTTGTTTGTTTCCTCCAGCCCCCTCCTCCCCAATCTCATTTTGTTTTATTTAAAAATTGCTGTCAAGCAAAATTTAGTCACTCTAGCAGGAGTCTGTCACACCTGGATGGCCGATAACTTAACTCTGCTAACATCAACTCTGATCTCCATTGCTACAGACACTTAGACAATCTTCTCAGCTAAATAAGAGCTATCTCAAAGTATCTGAAGATCAGTCTATCATACAGAAATGGAATTAGATTTCTTCTGCTCAGTCCCAGAAGGTAAACTTAGGAGTAATGGAGGAAAGTTACAGGAAAACAGGTACTGGCACAATACTGGGTATCCTCACAGTCTCACTACAGTTTTAAGCTTTCATGCCTTATTAAAAGTGATTAAATATTATATCATATAGATTATATTATCTTATGTATTATATTTAAATATTATAATATGCATCATATAAATATATTACAATATTGTAAACATGATAAAATGTTACTATATTAATATACAATATATTAATACATAATTCTATTTAAGCTATTAAAACTTTAAACTGCACTAAGATATGGGATATTCTGGGATAATATGGGATAATAATTTTGGGACAATAATAGGATATATATGGGATATATTTGATAATAAGATGTTTTGGGATATAAAAATATTTAATAGTTTAAGAGCCATTAAATATTAAAAATAATATATAATCAATATTAATATACAATAATATATAAGCTATTAAAGCTTATAACATGTAAATAATATTTCTACAATAGAAACTAATTAAAATACATAATAAAATTTAGGCTATTAAAGCTTAAAACTTCACTTGCTTTGGGGACAACCTATTATAAGGAAGAATTTCCTAATAAAGTAGGGTGAATAGACTCTCACAGGAGAGTAGCAAGTTCTCTACTATTAGAAACTTAAGCAGCAGCTATACGGTCCCTTGTCAGAAATGCTATAGAAGGGATGCCTGCACAGGGGCAGACTGAATTAGAGACCTCTGAAGATCCGTATCACAGAATGCTGGAGCCAGAGGGACCTCTTCCAAGCTTCTTAACCTGGTATCTCTAAATTCGTTTTTTTAAAGTACTTTGTTGTAACTATTATTTCACTCTAACTGGTTTCCTTTTTAAACCCATGTATTTTGTTTTATTAATTTAAAAACATCATTATGCAAAGGGTTTCACAGGCTTCACTAGTCTACTAGACGGGTCCATGACAGTGGATAGAGCACCAGACCTGGAATCACGAAGACCTGAGTTGAAAACTGACCTCAGATACTCACTAGCTGTGTGACCCTGGGCAAGGAACTTAGTCACTATCTGACTCAGTTTTCACAAATGTGAAGTGGAGATAACCCATTATAGGCACTTAATAAATCCTTCCTTCCTGCCTTCTTTCCGTCCTTCCTTCCTTCCCTCCTTTCACAAATGAGAAAACTGAGAACCAGGGAGTAGAAGTGATTTGGCCAGGCAGCTAATAAGTACAAGAACCAGGCCCTTGAACTCAGGGGTTTTTTTACTCTATATCTGATGCTACGTCCCTCTGCAAAATGCTATTTTCTCTCTCTTCCTCTTTGTTTCCATAATAGTACCTAGCACTTATGGAGTTCCATCCTTTCCATTCTCTCCTTGGATCCTCACAACATTCCCTGCTGGTCAGCAGGATCAGATGTAACCTTATTCCCATTTTCAGAGAAAGGAACTGCGGTTCAGAATGGCGATGTTACTTGCCTGAGGTCACAGAGAAAGTCAATGACAGAGTTGGGGCTAGAACCTATGCCTCTTGACTTCCAGGCTACGCTTTTCCACTTTGCTGCATGGAACTGTGTGTAAGAGATATGGACATTAAACAGACACAAAAATCTGGGGGCTGGCAAGAACATCCTTTGGGACCACACATCTCCATCTCCATTTTAAATTCCTATTTTGTAAGAAATGTTTCAGATGCAAATCTGAAAGTGAATACATTCAACATCCCAAATAATTTTTACCAACTGCTTTGAATCCATTCTGTTTCCCTAGGAGAAAGATCCAGCCAGAAATGATTTATAAATTATTCAAGGTGGAGCTGAGAAGAAGAATAACTCATCACATCTCACCTTAATTAGCAAAGTCATCATCTCACCTGGGGCACACATTAGAGAATATTAGCTGACATTTACAGAGTGCTTTCTGGCTTGCAAAGTTACACATCATCTCACTCAAATCTCACAATTAAACTGTGAGTTAGGGAGTAAAAGTACTATCCCATTTTACAGCTGAGAATATTGAGGCTCAGAGAGTTAGAGGGGCTTTCTAATGTTACCTCACCGTCAAGCAGAAGAGATTAAATTTTAGCTTGGGCCTTCTCGTCCCCACATGCAAGGCTCTTTATGATACACCTTATAAATATATATAATGTGAGGCTGATGACTTTGCATAGCTCTGCTTCACCTAAATCCAACTCACTTGCAAGTCAAGACATCTTCCTGATGTCACTGGTCCTCTTCAAGAACGAAGGATGAACAACAACAATACAATGGATGTAACAGATATAAGCCATATAACAGATATAGATAGATACATAAGCTATGTAACATATATACGATATACTCTCCTTACCTTGATTTGCGTAAACATGAGTGACTGTCACTAGATTTGCTGTAAAAATAGAAAACAATAGTCAACTCTTCCAACTTCCAGCATGCATGCGGTTTTCCCAAACCCTCAAGAATGGAGTCCCACAAATTCAAACCCTGCCTTCAGTGAACCTTTCCCCTTATTTTCTGTCCCCACAGTTGAAATGGCCCCATCTGCAAGCTGCCTAATGGGAGCTATCAAGGAGAAGAGATGGGCCTGATTTGGGGAACTCCAGAGCTAGAAGGGCTCTTTGAGACCATTTAGTTCATCATGCTCATTGCACAAATGTAAAAAGAGAAGCCTGGCTTGATCATCAGGCATCTGGGAAACTAAGGAATATTAGGTATTACAATAACCTGTGCTGGTGGCTTATCTCCCTAACTAGCCTGTAGGCTCCTTGACGGTAGAGACTGTGGGCTGAACTTGGCGTTCCAAACACCCAGCATATAGTTGTAGTAAGTGCTTGATAAACACCTGCTGTATTGACCAAGCCCACACAGGAAGTCAATAGGAGTGCTGGGACTGAATTCGTGAAATGCCAACTAAAAAATTAGGTAAGAATTCTAAAAACCTTCCTAAAATGTGCCCAGAACCATTTGTGGTCCTGTAGACGTGGTCTAACCCAGGGCTTCTTAAATTTTTTCCACTTGAGACCCCCTATCAGCATATCTTAAATTGTGAATTGTGACAGTTTAAGAAGCACTGGTCTAACCAAGGTAGGGAGTGAACAGCTGGGACTCTCTCCCCTTTCACTGTAGCTGCTTTTCTTCCATTAATGTAGCCTAAGATTAGGTTTTTGTCGCTGCCACGTCACACTGTTCACTCTGTTGAGTTCTGTCATCTACTAAACTCCCCAGACATTTTCCCATACAAATTATTTTCTAGACCCTACTCCACCCCCCACAAAAGTGAGAATAATCTCAGGTTATTGCAATTCTTCAAGGTCCACCTCAAGAATAACCTCATGCAGGAAGCCTTCTCTGACTATGATAGACAACAAAGATTTCCCTTCCTGACCACTGACAGCCCCTTAGTCTGGTACATGTACTTTGTACCTAAACTGTACTCAGTTTTAAACAGCTTGTATCCAGGGGTGGGGAACCTGCAGCCTCGAGGCCACATGCAGTCCTCTAGGTCCTCAAGTGCAGCCTCTTGATGGAATCTAAACTTCACAGAACAAATCCCCTTAATAAAAGGATTCGTTCTATAAAACTTGGACTCAGTCAAAAGGTTGCACCCAAGGACCTAGAAGGCCACATGTGGCCTTGAGGCTGCAGGTTCCCCACCCCTGGACTATATACCATCATGTAATAGTCTCTCTTCCATGTGTAATCAGTCTTGTCTCCCTCAGCCTGTAGGCTCCCTAAAGGCAAGGCTTTAATCTACTCCTTTTCTGCCTCCTCAAGATTCTGAGTTCCCTAGAGGGCAATCAATTAATCAACAAGCATTTATTAAGCACTTACTAAGCACATTATTAATCACTATGTGGCAGGCATTGGGAATACAGAGATTAAAAATGAAATAGTTACTGTTCTCAAAGAGTTTGCCTTCAGCCATAGGAGCCAACATTTATACATACAGATATATAAAGAATAAATACAAAGTAATGAAAGATAGTTCAGGGAGTTGGGGCCCTAGCAGTTGGGGCAACTGGGAGGGCTTCATGTAGAAGGTTGTGCTAAGTTTAGAAGGAAGAGAGAGATTCTTAGGTGGAACCGAGTATGAAGAGTTTTCCAGCAATGAGGGAGACCAGCAGTATAGAAGCACGGAGATGGGAAATAGAGATGGGAGATGGTATCATGGGTTAGGAAGAGCAAGAAGACTGGTTTGGCTAGACTGTAAAATGTAGGAGAGTAATGTCTGACAAAGCTGGAAATGTAGGCTGAAACTAGACTATGATGGGCTTCTCCTCTGTCTCCCCAAGACTGTGGCACTCTCTGAGGGCAGGCCCTGAAGAGTATGTTCCTTCAGTCTCCCTGATCCAATGAGCACCTGAGGGCAGGGCCTAGGGATACTCCTCTTCTGTTTCCCCACCTTCTCAGGGTTGGTTCCTTCTCAAGGCCATGATTAAAAATGGCAGCAGTAAAATTCAGAGAGAGAGGTAAGTGGCAACAGAGGAAAAGAAGCTGCTCAGAAAATTCTTACATGGTCAATAAACAGAAAAGAAATCAGAATGATAAGAGAACAAAGGGGACTTCTTTAAGAAAAAGGTGGTTGGGGGGGATTTCTTTTTTTACTCACTTTTTTTTTGAATTTTATGATTTTTATTTAATATTTTAGTTTTCAACACTGATTTCCACAAGATTTTGAGTTACATATTTTCTCCCCATTTCTACCCTCCCCCCATTCCAAGATGGCATACACTCTTGATTGCTTTGTTCCCCAGTCGGCCCTCCCTTCTGTCACCCCACTCCCCCCCACCCCATCCCCTTTCCCCTTACTTTCTTGTAGGGCAGGATAGATTTCTATGCCCCATTCCCTATATATCTTGTTTCCTAGCTGCATGCAAAAAACTTTTTTTTTTTAAGTATCTGCTTTTAAAAATTTGAGTTCTAAATTCTCTCCCCTCTTCCCTTCCCACCCACCCTCCCTAGGAAGGCAAGCAATTCAACATAGATCACACATGAATCATTATGTAAAACACTTCCACAATGCTCATGTTGTGAAAGGCTAACTATATTTCCTTCCATCCTATCCTGTCCCCCTTTATTCAATTTTCTCCTTTGACCCCATCCCTTTTCAAAGGTTTTTGCTTGTTTTTACTCACTTTTGATAGCCAAATCCTCCTTTAGGATATGAGTGTATTCTTCCTCAGAGAGCTGGGGGGGCAGGCCCCCAACAAATAGGCTCACTTGTGTGGTGGCATCGCTGTTTTCCACCACATAAAATCTTGTTTGGTTCATTTGACGGATGGAAGTCTGAAAATAAGGAAAAGTGGCAGTGAACCCAGAGGGGCTTGGGTATGGTGAGAGGATTATCATGAACACAGAAAATCACCAGCTTGGGTTGGCAGTCAATTTGACAGCAGCCTGGGAAGCTACTCAGTGCAGGGGGAAAAGGCCTGGCTTAGGACTCAAGAGATCTTGGTTCTAATCTAACTCATCCACTAATTTGTTGTGTGACTTTGGGAAAAACACTTCCTGCCTTTGGCTTTCAGTTTCCTCATTCCTATAAGGTTTCTGACAAACTGAGGCACAGGCAGAGGAAGACAGTCAGAAAAATGTGGGGACTACAGAATAGGCCATTCAAGCATCTGGTGAAGAAACTATGGATGTTGAGTCTGGAATAGAAAAGATTCAAGGACAACATAACAGCTGTCTTCTAACATCTGTCAGGTAGAAAAGACAAAGGGATTAGACATGTTCCCTCTGGCCCCCCAAAAAGTAAAAACTGGAGCCATGAGTAGCAATCATAGAGACACAGATTTAAGCTGTACACGAGCAAAAATTTCCCCACAATGAGACTGTCCTAAGAGGAGAATGGGCCACCCTACCAGGTAGTGAGCTTCTCATCACTGGAGGGCTTCAAGCACTGGCTAGATTAGCACTTATGGAAAGGATTAATGATTTATTTAGCAGCTAGACCAGATGCCCTTTGAAATCTCCTCCATCTCTGAGATCTGATGTTCTATGAACCATACATAATGCTCCCCACTGTCCAGTGTATCAGAAGCATTCTGAGCAGCCCACAAGAGATCAGAGAACCACAGACTCATGGGATCTCGGAGTTAGAGGGCATCCTAGGGCATAATCCAATTGTACCTGCTAAAGAAAGGAAGGCTCAGAGAAGCAAAATCAATGGGCTAAGGTCATGCAGTAAGCTAAGGTCAACAAGCAGGACCCAAACCAGGTCTCCTGATGACTAGACTAGGGCTTTCTCTTTTATACCATCCATACACATTATTATATATATATATACACAATGTTATACCATAAATACACACACATAGGCATATACACATGTAATGCACATATTCATACACACATATGTATGAGTATACATATGTAATACATATGTACATCCATGGGTATGTAGAATGTGTATGTCTGTGTGTCTGGGTCTGTGTAAATGAACACATCACTTATAGAACTTTAAGGGTTAACGAGGAAAAAAATCACCTTCCATAATTTTTCCTCTCCTTTCCCTTTAAAATCCCATAGCATTTTTTTCCCTTTTGTAGACTATAATTTTTTTGCAAACTGTTTTTCCTTTTACAACATAATATGGAAACATGTTTTACATGATTGCACAAATATAATCTATATCAAATTGCTTACTGTATTAGCAAGGTGGGGAGGGAAAGGAAGGAGGGAAAAAATTTGGAACTCAAAGCTTTATAAAAAAGGAATGTTAAAAATTGTCTTTATGTGTAATAGGGAAAAATACTGTTAAAAATCAAATCAAATCAAATCTCACAGCATGAGAGGGGGAAGGAGTACCTTGCATACAGTGGGTGCTCAGCAAATGCTTGCTGCATTAAACTAAAAGTGGAATATTTTCCAGTGACCATAGTTAGCAAGATGTTCCTCTAGAAGTTCCTAAGGTTAAGACCCTTCTGGGCCCAGAAGATTGTTTTCAGTGAGAAAACCATTAAAAACTCCACCTCCCCCCAACTTTTCTTTGGACCTCTGCTCAAAGTCCAATCAGTACAACTGTCCATCCCCCAAGAAATACAACAGAAAGCTCATGAATCACAATTCAATTACCTTTCGGATGTCTCTAAGTCTGCTGAGAATTAATTCCTCATCAGTCAGTGTCATTCGCTGAACTAAAAGGATTCAAAAGATGTTAAGAAGAGTTGAAGGATCATGGAGTTTGGAGACAATAGTCAGATTTCTGCCTAAAACAATTAACTGTCTGATTCTTCATGGGTTTGGAAATACTCCGATTAACAAAGGTCACTGGGATCTACTGGGCACTATACACGTCTGGCCTCAGTTTAAAAGGTGAGCCATTTGATGTGTACAGAACCCAGCGGCCCAAGTGTAGGAGATTTAGAAGATGGAAGAGGGGTTTCTGTAAAGAGAGAGCCCTGAGGACAAAGACTGAGGAGGGAAGGCAGAGATAGACTCACTCTGCCCATGGCTAAACTATTTTCATTTCAATTCAATAAACACCTCGCTATTAAGTGTCTACTAAGTACGAGGTGCTGGCCGAGGTGCTACAGATATGAAGCTAGAAAACAAAGTATTTCCTGCCTTGGAAGAACTTAAATTCTATCATACTTGCCCACAACATGTATGTTTATTACTTCTGCATACAATGTGCATGCACATTTCTTTGCATTTATATATGCAACATCTGTCCCGGACCAATCCTCCACACAGCTGTCAGTGTGATACTCCTAAACATGCATACGAGTACTAAGTAGATAGAGAGTAACACACAGTAATTTCGAAAGGGAGACAGCGCTAATAGGAGTGAAGGCGGCTCCAGCAAAGGAAGGCGATGGAATGTCAGGTAATGGGCAGACCCAGTGGCCCAGCTGGAATATCCATTTTAGATGGTTGTGAATCCCAGCTCTCTATTTCCTTCAGCATCTAACAGTCTCTGCACCAAGTTGGTGCTTAATCAAGGTTTTGTTGAACTAAAGGAATTGAGAGGAACTGAGTCACTGGGGCAACACGGGCCAATAATAATGGTGATGTTAAGAAAAGCAGATCCAAATATGGCGGTTTATAGCAGATGTGTCAAGTTTGTGGCCACAAAACTCCTGAGCAGCGACTGAACCAGATTAAAATGTAACTGGGAAATGTTTAACAAAATAAACAAAAACATAATACAACACTATTAGATAATGTTAATTTGGGTCTTCTAAGTCAATATGTGGCCTGTAGCGATCCTTCTGTACAGTTTAGCAGCCCATTTCTCTGAGTCTGACACCACCGGTTTAGGGTATACAAGCTGCTTTTCTCATAACAACCCAGAATGGGGGCAGAGGAAGTGTTACCAGCTCCATTTGAGAGATGATCAAAACAAGACCCAAAGAGGAAAAAGGAGCTTGTTGCCTAGTGTTAGGCAAGTGGCAGGTATTAAATCCAGGGATCATAGGATCGATAGATGAAAGAGGTTTTAGGGATGTACGTGGGAGGAGACTGAGACCCACAGAGAAGAAGGGACATGACTCAGTTCACACAGCCAGTAAGTGGCAGAGCTGGGATTTGAAACCATGCCTAGGGCTCTTTCAACATCACAGCTACCTTGGCCTGAATAAGAGGGGTCTTGGTAGTGTTGTCGGGGTGGGATGCTGACAAAAGTTATTTTCATGATCTAGGAAGGCATTCAGTGAAGGCTGTGCTTTTTCCTAAACCTCTGACCTAGGCCCACCTAGGGCTCAGAAAGGATGGTCAAGGGTATAGCTGTTGCTGACCTTATGACCAAGAGTTTGTATCTCAGACTCCAAGACCTTGAACACCTTACAGCATGGCCAGGTAAATAAGACCTCCCAAGAGACACAATGAACCCTGGGGAACAAAGACATACAAGGGAAGCCACCCAGCTAGCCAGGCTCCCCAGGCCACATTGCATTACCACTATCAGGGTTCAGTTGGCTCTCCTTTGCATTGACACACTCAGCTCCAAGCATAAGTGCTGGATGGGAGAACATCAGCCCCCAGCCCTGGGCTCCTTCTGTTTTTATCTGCTGCTTACCCACAAGCCAGGGTAGACAATGGTTGGGTATTCTCTTCAGGACTAGTGGCAACAGAGGTTGCTTTCCTTCCCCACCTTCCCAGAGAATCATGGAAACATATAATACAAAAAATCTCAGCAAGAAGAACCTAGCAGGGCTGGACTCTGGTGTATGGGGCCTGGGTATAATGAAATTGATGCTCCTGGCTAAGATTGTTGTCTACCCTGTCATCTCAGGGCTCATCAACAGCCAGAGTCCCCATCTTACCTTGCTTACTACCCATGAGCACCTCCACAAGCCGGAAATTCTTGAGACTTTCTGCCTGCCAAGATTAGACAAAACATTTCATGAAGCTTTTGCCAAAGCCAACATACCTTGTCCATGAGGTGGTTTCCAATAGTTACTCCATCACACATCCCAATATCTCAGCTTCCCAATAGAAAGCGAGAGGCCCAACAGAAGGACTCAAACCCAGAAAAGCCCTTGAAGACTAATAGCATCTTAGATGATCAAAGAGATTGTGTAGCCAGTCCAACACCCTAATTTTAGAGATAACAAACCTCAAGGCCACAAAGACAGTAAAGGGCAGAGCTAAAACCAGACCCTAATCGTTATGACTCCAACTCAAGCACACCATACTGTGTATCCTCTGGGTCTGCCCAAAGAGACCCAATTAGAACACAACTTATTACAGCTATCTTGGGTCATTGTCTGCCCAGTGATAATGCAATATGACTAAGTCAAAATATGATCCTACTGGGCTGTGAGCTCAGAAAGGGAAGTATTATGTCTTTCTTAAGTATACAACAGAAGTTCACAGAATTTGGAGTTTGGAAGGCATTAAATAGCAGACAGAGGATTTGGAGTGGTAAGGGTTGAAATCCTGCCTATGATACTTCCTAGCTATGTGACCATGGCCAAGTCACTTAACCTCTATGAAGCAAAACGGAAATTTCTTCTATATTTGCCCTGGTTATAAGGCTCAAAAGGGGGGGAAAAAGCACTTTGCTGACTTCAAAATATTCTATCTGTGTCAGTCACAGTGATTATTATACCAGCCCTTTATTTTAGAGAAGAAAAAACTACAACCCAGAGCTAGTAAGTGGCAGAGTTAGGACAGAATTGGGTCCTCTGACTCCAATCCAGTGTGTCTTTCTCCTATATCAGCATAGCTGAGAGCACATGGCCCTGAAGATGGTAAGCACTTAAGAAAAGTTTGCTAAATGACTACATGACTGATGTACCCAACACAACAGTATTACTTCAGGAGAACCTGCAGGAGAGAGGGGCATGAAAATCAGCCTGGAAAGGAGACATCCCCCCAATTCCAGAGCAGCCAGAGCCTAAATGCTTACCTGTCGCCCCAGCAATGGGAGGACTTCTTTCATCACTGTCTGAGCAGTGCTGTTTTTGTCCACTCGGATGGAGACATAAGCCATTCCAACCCTGGAGGGAATAAGGATTTTAAATGACCGAAATTTCTGAGGAGGCTGCCTCAGATCTCTTGGGAAAGGGAAAGTGCCTGGCTGGGCTGGATTCGTTTAAAGGCTGTATAAAATATGGGATGTATGGGAAGTCAGAGAAGGGGGAACCAGTTCCTCACAGGGGTTGATAGCAGAGTTCACAAATTCCTACCCATTTCCCAATACAAAGGGTCTCATCCAAAGATATGCTGGAGCCAGCTCAAACTGACTCATAAGAGGCAGCTGTTAAATTTTCAGCCTGAGCATTTATATGTCAGATATCAGCAAATACTACAAATCAGAGCTTGACTTTTTTTTGCCGACTTGTCTAGGGTTAGGAAAGTGATGGAGAAAATGTTATTAATGCCAATTAAACTCAGAAGTGTGTTTCACATGCATTTTCTTTCAGAGCTGGTTTTTAAATATTTACTAACAACCCCCTGGATTTATCACTGTTTTAAGTGGAGAAACCAATCAGCTCCATTTCAATCCAGGATAACAAATAGATCCACATGAAGACTCACAAATTCTAGCTGTGAACAGACTTCTCTGACCTCTGGAGTCCCTAGTCAGGAAAGACCTTCCTCACTTTGACACCTCACTAATGTAATTAGTGGAGAGGAAACACCATCCAGTGAATAGTCTTCCTTCTTTGTAGTCAGGTAGTTCTGGTCTCAACTCCCACCCTGACTTCAGTCCCACCCAGTAGGTGGCCCTCCACTCACTTCAGCCAAGCTGGGTAAATTTTTATAACTTCATGATCCTTGGGCTTAGCATGAATGATCAAGGCTTCAGGAATGGAATCTCTGAACACAGAAGGGATGCTAGTGCTACTGCTGTCCTCTGAGCCTCCGTTTTTGGGAGGTGCACCATCAGCCATGGCCTGCTGAGCCAGTGTCTGCAGCTCAAAGTCTCGTTGGTCGTCATTAATGTAATAAGCCCTCAAGGCTGCCTCCTGCAAGACCAGAAGAGGAGGCAGTCAGTCATTTCTTTAAAAATATATGTATAAAGTTTTTGAAATATTTAGGGTATGACTCAATGCTTGTAGGAATGCCCCAAGGCTGTGGATGAACCTTGCATCTGTCTCTCAGAATCCTTTGTTTCCTTTCAAGGCTCAACTCAAACATCACCTCCCTATGTAGCATTCCCAACACTTCCCCAAGCATTAGCTCACTCCTTTATCAATTTAACTGTGAATTATAGTAATAATGTATCTTCCCCTCCCCTCAGTAAAATGAGCTTCTTAAGAGCAGGAATTACTTTGGGTTTTTTCTTTGTATCCAACCCCAGTGTCTTACACCCAGAAGTTATTTAATAAATGTCTGCTGAATTAAATTTGAGTTGAATAATACAGACAGCACAATGAAGATAAAGTAGGTTGGCCTAGAACCACCTGCCTGTAGCCCCATAGGGGGCTAGGCATCAGCCCAGCCCCTGCCATCTGGGACTATGCCATCTCTTACCATGGCCTCCCCTGCCTTTACTATCCTGGGAATGGTGATCAGCCGGAACTGGTTGCGCTTCACGGCATCATTACCATCAAAGATCTTCAGTGTCTGTTTGCCTAAGAGAAAAAAGGCACAGAGTTTCTTAAACACAGCATTTTCTTTTTGTAGGCAAGACAAGGAGAAATAAAAATTATAATCAAGTCCAAGGCACAGCCTGGACTCTAAAACAATCCTCGGCATGGATCTGACCAAGACTGATGCAGTTCCTAGCTGACCTCTGACCCTGGCCCCAGACTGTCCCCTGACCTGAGTCTAGACTGAGACTCCCACATAAAAACATACATTAAAATCTAATACACTCAGTAGCACAGGCATTACAAAGAACAGGATGTCCATACTTCAAGATTTATAAGGCTATGTGTTCTTATAAGGATCTCAATGATGTGGGTGTTCCCTCCCTCCAACAGTATAGACTGCAACGTGACAGTGTAGACTGCAATACATCCATGTCTGCTTGGTCTTGGGCCAGTCGCTTCTTCCTTAGGTTTCAGATTCCTCCATATTTAACTCTTACCTACATCTTCCCATAAATCCCACAACAAGGATCTATCCAGCATGCCAGGAGCCTTCCTCTGGGGCTCTTTCTGTCTGGTAGGCATCGAAGGCACTGCCCACCTGTGATCCTTTGCTTTTATTAAATACTTAGGATTTTCTGATCCTCTACCTCCTGAATCAAATCTTTTCTACTTTTGAGGTCAGATCTTAGATATATATGGGTTGGTAATATGCAGCAACCTACTAACACCTGCTCTGGGCCTCTCCATTGCCCTTTTCACCACTAGCAATTTTTATTACTTGTTAAAAAGAACTACGAAAATTCAATAAAGGGGGACAGGATAGGATGGAGCAAAATATAGTTAGTCTTTCAGAACATGAGGATTGTGGAAGGGTTTTGCATAATGATACACATGTGGCCTATGTTGAATTGCTTGCCTTCTTAAGGAGGGTGGGTGGGGAGGGAAGAGGGGAGAGAATTAGGAACTCAAAGTTTTAAAAGCAGACATTCAAAAAAAAAAAGTTGTTTTTACATGCAACTGGGAAATAAGATATACAAGCAATGGGGCATAGAAATCTATCTTGCCCTATAAGAAAGTAAGGGAAAAGGGGATGGAGGGGAGTGGGGTGACAGAAGGGAGGGCTGACTGGGGAATGGGGCAATCAGAATATATGCCATCTTGGAGTGGGAGGAGGGTAGAAATGGGGAGAAAATCTGTAATTCAAAATCATGTGGAAATCAATGCTGAAAACTAAAAATATTAAATAGGAAAAAAAAGAACTATGGATAGGAGATAGGAATCATACCTGTAATTTCATGGCCATGGAGAACTCTCAGGTAAGAAAACACTCTCTAATGATGTAGGCCGGCACCTCCTCTTTGACTTACAGTCTTACAGAGGTGCCTAGACTCCTGAGGGGTGAAGTGATTTCCCCAGGGTCCCAGGCAGAGGCAGGCCTTGCATTCAGCATTTCCTGGCTTCAAGTTTGGCTCTCTGATCACTATATAATGCTGCCTCCCAAATAATGATGATGATGATAACAAGAGATGACATTTACATGGTACTTTAAGGTTTGCAAAGTACTTTACACGAAGCATATTATTTGATCCTAGAAACGTAAGTACTAAATAATCATTATTATTGCTTGTTTTAGAGGTAGAGCTAGGGGTAAATAGGGTGCTGGGCCTGGAGCAGGGAAGACCTGATTTCAAATTTGGCTTTAGACATTTACTATCTGAGTGACTCTGGGCAAGTCTCTTAATCTGTCAACCTCAACTGTAAAGTAGCGATAATAATATCTCCCAGGGTTGTTGTGAGGATCAAATGAAATAATTTTTGTAAAGTGTTTATTCCAGTGCCTGGCGCATAATAGGCACCCACCTAAAAGCTTGTTTCCTTTTTGCCTGTCTGCCTTCTATTATCCCTGTTTCACAGATGAAGAAACTGAGGGTCAGAGAGATTAAGCGACTGGTTTATATTCACGCATCTGTGTTGTATAAGAGGTGAGATTAAACCCAGTTCTTCCTGACTCCAAATCCAATGCTTTTCCCACAACAATCCCTTACATATGTGCACTGCTCTACAGTTAAGAGGTATTCCCATGTTCATCATGTAATTTAATCTTTACAACAGCCCTGGGAGGGAGGGGAGAGGTGGGGAACCTGGGCAGGGATCATCATTCTACAGGCCACTTCAAGACTAACAGCCATTCCCCAGTAGGTAAGTCGTGTGTGTGTGTGTGTGTGTGTGTGTGTGTGTGTGTCTGTGTGTGTGTGTGTCTGTGTGTACACACATGCACACATGTATATAGATATACATATATATGTTTGTATGAACAAAGAGTTGTCAAAAGAAGGATTGCAAAGTATTCATAACCACATGAAAGAATGCTCCAAATGACTAACAAGAAAAATGCAAATCAAAAGAACTCTGAGTTTTCACCTCACACCTTTTAAATTGGCAAAGATGACAAAAGATGGGAAAGTCAATGTTGGAGGGGTTATAGCATAAAAAGCACGCTATACACTGTTGGTAGATTTGCAAAGTGGTGCAACCACCTTGGAAAGCAATTTGGAATTATGCAAATAAAGTGACTAAAATATCCATACCCTTTGAACCACAGACTCCATTATTAGGCTTATACCCCAAGGAAGCCATCAAGAAGAAAAAAGTCTCCATATACACCAACATATTTATAGCAGCCCTTTTTTGGGACAGCAAAGAACTGCAAACAAAATGGATGCCCATCGAGTGGGGAACAGCTAAACAAACTGAAGTACTGGAATATTACTGTGCTATAGGAAATTATGTATCTGACAAATACAGAGAAGCACAGAAATATCCATACGAACTGATGCAGACAGAAGTAAGCAGAGCAAAGAAAACAATCTATACAGTAATTACAACAGTGCAAATGGAAAGACTTATACACTGAAAAAAAAATCAAATGAATGTATCAAAATTAAAAAGATCAAGCGGGACTCAAATGAAGAAGAGGAGAGGACCTCCCCAACGCACCCCCTTGTGGAGGATGGAGGTCACAGGTGTGGCATATTCCACATGTTTTCAGCCTTTTTCAATGTATTAATCAGCTGTGCTTCCCTCTTCTTTTTAATCTTTAAAAAATACTATTTGTTAAATGGAATAGCTTTCTGGGAGGAGGAGAAGAGAGATACTGGGGATAACTATTATGATATGAAAAACAAGACATTAATAAAAACTTATTTCAAAATAAGTGTTTTTTTTTTAAAGAGAGAGGGCAGTGGTTACAGAATTGTGTGCAGAGAGGACCAGTGATTATAGGAAGAGGGTGCTGAGTGGAAATACTTCATCACAGCTCAACAGGAGAAAGATTTTGTTGTGTGAGTGATTTAAAGATTGTGTGAAAGAGTGACGTGTTGGGTCAATGTGGTCTAGAGTAAATACGTGGCTGGGCAGTCCCTGTTTGTTTACTGATCAGAGAATAAAAGGGTGGGGGCAGGAGAGTGGATGGAGACTGTGGAGGCCGGTGACCTGGGTCCAAGTGTCTTCCTACACACTGATATACCAGCCAGGTATGACCTGTGATGAAAAGTACAAGGTCAGATTCTACCTCATGGAACATACCTGAACTCTGCATTTCAGAGCTATTCCTCGTTCTTTTTGGGAAGAGACTGCCCAGTGTGAGAAAGAGGATATGTAAATCAAATCAATAAGCACTGATTAAGCGCACAAGATACTGTGCTGGGTGCTAGGTAACACAAGGTATAACAGTGGCATGATACCTGAAATGTCAGGCTGAATTTGTACTTTATTTTATAGATAAAGAGGAAACTGTGAGGCGTCTGAGCAGGGGAATGACGTGTTTAAATCTGAGCCTAAGAAAGATTCTAATGGCCTTTACCTGAAATGCAGTCAAGACCCATTAATTCAGGCTGCTCATTAAAACCAGCAGCTAGCTCTAACAATTGCTCTTCTCCATCTGTCTGCAGAGGGTTTTTCCTTCTGGCTAAAATGATTCCCGCAGTCAGAGGACATGAGGCCAAGAAAAAATTCCCAGTGTGCTTAAGATTCCAAGTATTCTAATTGTCAGAAGAGAACAGAAGATAATCACACTGATGCCCGGACTCTCTGGTTATTTGGAGAGAGCAAGAGGATTGGGTGAAAAGATGGCAAAGCCAGAGACCATTTCCTGTCCTCTTCTCTTCTGTGGGACAAGCAAGAATAGCCCTTGATCTGAGCAGGAAGCCAACGTAATCATTTGGCTTTGGGGGGGGAGGGGGAGGGCGCACGCATTATTTCTAGCATGCCTGCTGCTGAGGACTCCAGAGATGCAGGGGAAATGACTTGGCATAGAGGCTCTGTGGCTGCGGATAACGTTTAATACATGGTGGGAACTTCTTCCTATCCGAGCACTTATCTTTTCTGCAAATGTGCCAATATTTACAGAGCCATTCTCTGAACTTTAAGGGTCTGAGGGTCTCAAGTCTAGTTCCTGAGTGTCCATATGACCTTGACAAGTCCTTTCTTCTCTCTGGGCCTCAGTTTCCTCATCTGTAAAAATGAGGCCTCTCAAGGTCCCTTCGAGCTCTAACGGATGATCCTAGATGGTGACACTCCTATTATTCCTGGCCCTGAAGGTCCCTTTCAGAGCTGACAGTCTGGGGGCTTCTGAATCTGTGAAGTCACCACCAGGCTTCCAAGGGATTAATTTTTTTTCCCTTTCCCTTTTCTGGCCTTCCCTAGTGAGTGGCATTTAGACACCTGGGGAATCTTACAAAAACACTTTTCTTCTCTGTTGGTTCCATCTGGAGACTCCCTGCTGCATTAATTGGGCTGTGATAAGTCTATTAAATGCCTGAGAAAAGTAATTATCTCAGTCTTCCAAATCCTCTTGCCACTTAGCTAAAAGCAGAGTGTCTGAGGTGTTGCTCCTATGAGCCCCACCACACCACCACCACCACTTCCACTACTATCACCACCATCCCCTCCACTCCTCTTCTGGCAGCCAGAACAACTGAGGGGATCTTGGGCTGCCCTGATCAAGGCAGACTGTCCAGAGCAAGAGCAGTGATACACAGACCCACCACTGCTGGGCCATCTGGAGTGCTGGGCATGGTTCTGGGCACATCATCTTAGCGAAGATACCATCAAACTGGAACATACAAACAGGACTGTTTGTCTTTTGCCTTTCTTTTTCTCCCCAGTGCTTAGCAGAGTATCTGACAGAAAGCAGGCACTTAATAAATGACAGTTTCCACTCTGGAGAATAATTTGGAGCTATGCCCAAAGGGCCACCAAACTGTGCATACCCTTTGATCCAGTAATCAAAACTACAGACAAAAAAATACCAACCACTACTAGGTCTGTATCCCAAAGAAATTAAAAAAAATATATTTATAGTGGCAAAGAATTAGAAATTGAGGGGATGCCCATCAATTACGGAATGGCTGAACAAGTTGTGGCATATGTTTGTAACAGAATACTATTGTGTTATAAGAAATGACAAGCAGGATGATTTCAGAACAACCGGGAAAGACTTACATGAATTAATCAAAGAGAAGTGAGCAGAACCAGAACATTGTATGTAGTAACAGCAATATTGTACAATGGTCAACTGTGAATGACTTAGCTATTCTCAGCAATACAAGGATCCAAGACAATTCCAAAGGACTCATGATGAAAAATGCTATGCACCTTCAAAGAAAGAACTCATGGAGTCTGAATGTAGTTCGAAGTATACTTTTTTTTCTGTACTTTTTCATGGTTTTTTTTCTTTCAGTCTTTCTTCTTTCACAACATGACTAATACAGAAATATGTTTTACATGACCGCATATACATATATATTATATACATATAACCTATATCAAATTGTTTACCATCTGAGGGAGAGGGGAGGTGAGGAAAGAAGGGAGAAAATTTGGAACTCAAAGTTTTTAAAAAAATAAACATTAAAAATTGCCATTACATGTAATTGGGAAAAATAAAATATTTTTAAAAACAATTGATTGACCAACTGACATATGAAGAAGAGGTTGATGAGGATAAGAGGAACAGAAACCAAAGGAGAGAGGATCATAAGATCATAACAATCTGTGGAGAGAACTGAGAATGTTTATTGTGGAGAAGACTTAAGGGGATCATGACATCGATCTTCCAAGGTTAATGAGTAGTCAAATGGAAGAGGGATTAGATTTCTTCTATCTGGAACAAAGAGTAGAAGTTTCAGAGACGCATATTTAAGCTCTATGTTAAGAAAAACTTTCTAACAAAAGCCTTCTCTGTAGGAGTAGAACAAGATGCCTCAGAGAGAAAGTGAATTTCCCCGTCACTAGAGGTCTCAAAACTGAGATTGTGATCACTTGTTAAGGGTTAAGGGTGGGCCTACAGAACTAGCAATCCCTTCCAGCCCAAAGATTCTGTGATTCTCTGTTCAGACACTGTTTCTCTGGCAAGGGCAGTATGTGGCCCCTCAACAAAGCCTATTCTTTCTTCTCTCAGCACCCCTGGAGGGAAGGGGCAAGGAGATGGAACACAAGGGATACAGGCTGGAAAGCTCCATACATACAGTCAAGTCACCAAGCATTCATTATGTACTTCATACATGCCAGGTACCAGGCCCAGGGAGATGAATACAACCAAAAAAACACTGACAGCCCATCTTCAAGGAGCTCACATTTCTAATAGAAAAAGAGAATATATAACCTACCATCTTGAGGATGCTAATGGGTAGATCTGGACAACTAAGAGTTAATCTATTAAGTTTCTATCTCAGCTGAAAGTCTGAGAGTTTGTTCTTAGCTTGTTACTTCTTTAAACTCCAAAGATATCTCTGTTCATCTCTACTCCAGTTAGCAAAGTCCACCGAGTCTCACTGCAATTCCAAAGAGCAAGGCTTTCTGCAGGACCACAAGGTCACAGAACCATCGAATTTCCTATCTGACAGGGACTTCAGAGGGCATCCCAATTATATCTAACAGGAATTCCCCTTCCAAGGTCACCTCCAAAGACAGCCTGTTCCACTTCTGAACAGGATGAATTGTCCAAGTTTTTCGACTTTTGTCAAGCAGAAATCTGCATCTGCCACTCACGTTCCTAGTTCTGCTCTCTAGAGCCAAACAGCATGTTGAATCCTTCTTCCACATGACAGCCCTTCAAATATTTGGAGAGCAATCATGCCCCTATGAGACCTTCTCTTTGCTAGGCTAAACTTTCCCAAGTTCTTCAGCCAATCCCAACTGTCACAGCCCTCACTCTGACCAGTAAACCTCTAGTAAGGCAACCAAGTGAAATTCACATTGGAGGAAGCAGATACGGGACTGGCCTTGAAACCAAGAAGACTAGGATTCAAGGCACCCTTGGGACACATATTGGTTGGGCGATACTAGACAAATAACTTAATCTCAGTGCTCTGTGTAACCCTTTAAGACCTTTAAATTGCAGGGAAGGTGCCAACTTAAATTGATAGAAGGAGTTTCCCTACCTGAGAGTTTGTTATACCAGTGAAATCACAGGTCCTTTCCCTATCCCCTAGGTTCACATTATCTATTTTGACTACACTACTGACTCATTGAATTTGTGGTCCACTAAAACCCATGAATGATCCATCTATACCTGCCACATCCTTTCTACAGTTGCTTTTTTTAAAAAACCAAATGCAAACGTTGGCTCAGAGACAGGAAGTAAGTTATTCACATGGCTAGTATATATAATAGCACTGAAAAAAAAGTGTGAATTTTAGAACTCACTTGTAAGATTTTCTATTTATGCTTGTTAAATTTTATTTTTGTTAGGTTGGCCCATCATTCTAGACTACTGAAATCTTCTTGGTACTGGGCTACATTGGTAAATATATTAATCATCCTTCTCAGCTTTGCATCATCTATAAATGGGAGATACATGCCATCAATGTGTTCATTGGAATCACTGATAAAAATGCTAAATCCCAGATTTCACTACAGGGGATTCTGAATAAAGAAGATTTGGGCTAGCTGGGCCCTGAGCCTGGAATATATTGTAGAAGCAGAGCTTTTTAAGGTAACTACATGAGAGGGGCTTATTTCTCATCCTTGGTGGGTATTCAAGAAAAACCCTTCACCTTCCTTATCAAGTGCAGGAAACACTCCAACTGTTTGGGGTCTCCAGTCAATTGTGGTTTTGTTGGAGTAAAAATGGAAGAATAGATTTTCACAGGTTAACACACAGACACACTCACAGATCTTTCTCCTATCCTGTCTTCAACTGAGAAGGTACACACATAATACATATGCCCACAGAGAAGCTCACTAAGACATAAACTCCAGAGAAAGTCATAGACAGTACTCATTTTAAAAAGCTACACAATCTGTGCCATTTCTTTTATTCAAGTTTTCTCTCTCTAATAAAACTACTTACTGGAGTCTGTAGAAACCTGGGCATCTTTCGATGACCCTGGAGTTGAGCCAGTGTCCACAGCATCATCGCCATCATCTGCAAAGAAGAAGAAGGTTCTAGGTCACCCAAATAACAATAAAAGAACAACATTTAGATTTCTGCCATCCACTATCCCAAATTAGAGCTAGTGTTTGATTCACAAACTTCTGTTATGTTGTTCAGCTGTTTCAGTCCAACCCCTCATGACCCCTTTTGGGGTTTTCTTGGCAAAGATAGTGGAGTGATTTGCCATTTCCTTCTCCAGCTCATTTTACAGATGAGGAAACTGAGGTAAACAGGGTTATGTGACTTGCTCAGACTCACACAGCTAGTAAGTGCCTGAGGCTAGATTTGAACTCAGGAAGATGTCTTCCTGGCTCTAGGTCCAGCATTCTATCCACTGTGCCACCTAGCTGCCCATTTCACAAACATTATATAAGTTTAAAATATGAAATCTCCATTTAAAAAACAACTCACCTAGGAAAAATGCCATCCTTGGTAATAGTATTTATCCATAATATGGAGAAACACTCTAAAATCCAAACTATGTGATATTCGAATACAAGATATACCTTCCATTAAAGACACAGGTCAGCATCCTGGCTGCTCTTCATCAAAGTTCAGAGAAACTCCTAAAAGGTCAGCCCATGGGTTCTTACAAGAAGGGATGGCACTTTCTAGTGTCCTCTGACTACTTCCTTCAGGGATCTCAAAGAATAATGTAAGGCCAATCTGTAAGTAAAAGATCTTTCCTGACCATTGAATAGACCTCAAGTGGGGCCAATAAAGGGAGGCCTGATTAGAGGCAGGCCCCCCACTCTTTCACTAACTAGATGTGAGGCCCTAGGCCCCACACCTTTTTGCTAAGTAGGCTCTGAAACCTCATGGCCCTGAACAGAGCTCTGAGGTCGGCATTTTGCCTTTGGGGGCACACTCATTGGAAGTGTTGCTGGTTTGGCCAGATGAGACTCTGGGTAGCTGTTGGAGCCCCCCTCCCCACCCCAGCTTTGAAATCCCAGATGCTGGTGCCGCTCTCTGTGGTAACTATGTAATTCCCTGGTCAGACAGATAGAGGCCTGTCTGTTGATTTCTATGTGTGTCTGCTCTGTTTATATAATATATGCTTGTAATTTGTATTTGCTCTGAAGTTCAGGGTGCTGGCTTTTCTCCCTGAACTAAGTGAATGGTATATGTATGTTTAATTAAAGTAAGATTGTTAACCCCTTAGAGTTGCTTTCCTTAGAAAAGCAGATCAAAGGACCTGTGCTAGCAGCCCTTCTGTGTGTTCTTGTCTTTGGTCTTTTACCCCCCACAACAGCTGCTAGCAATATTGCTGTTACAAGTACCCAGTTAGCCAGTATGGCATCTCAAATACTCAAAGTGCAATCTGTAGAATCTCAGTCTGGCCTTCCCTGATGTTGATGACAGCATCCTCTACTCACCAGGCAAGTCCCCACCCCGGCCATGACCACTGAACCTCCCACTCCCACCCCCACTCTCTCCACAGCCCTCCTGCCAAACGGGCTCTACCCTAGCAGTCAAACCTCAGATCTCTGCAGTGGAAAGGGAGGCGTCTCCTTTCCAAACCACTAACATGTGTCTACACTCCCATTTGATCCCCAATAAGCCCCGTGATCTGGATAGGCAGGGGCTATTATTATCTTCATTTAACAAATAAATAAACTAAGAGTCAGAAAGAAGTAGTTATTCATAGCCCCAGGGCTAGCAAATCAGCAAGCGTGGTCTATAGTAAAGAAGGCTCCTGTTGGTTCTGAACCTGGATTCTAATCCCAGCTGTGCTACTTACAACCTGAGTGACCTCAGGCAGGTTGTGTACCCTCAGTTTCCTCATCTATATCATGAGGAAGTTGAAATTTTTGAGATCTCTGAAGTTCCTTCCAGTCCTAAATTCTATAATACTATGTAACAGAGCCCAGAGTAATCATAATAAGAGATTTGAAGTTTTACAAAGAACTTTTAAATCTGTGAACCTCACAAGACTGTGAGATGGGAAGTACAGGCATAATTATCTCCACTTTACAGATGAGAAAACTGAGGTACGGAGAGGTTAAATAACATGCCCATGGTCACAAGGCTCACAATGCCAGAGGCAGGTTTTGAAGTATGATTTTCCCAACTCTAAATCCATTACCTTCCCTATGATGCCACACCACTACCCATGAGCAGAACCCAGGTATCTTGACTGCCATTCTGATGTTCTCTCCACTGAACTATGCTGTCTATGTACTCCTAACCAAGATGGAGCTCCATTTCTCAGACACACTCCCTGGCTCTGACTTCACAAGGCAGCTCCTTTGCGCTGGATAGCACTTCTGTACTCTGGGTCACTAGATCTGAAACCTTGTCATCCTTACCTCTCTTATCCAATCCAATATAACAAGCATTTGCTAAGTTCCTACTATGTGCCAAGCATTGGGCTGAGCCTTTGGGGTACAAAAAATAAAACAAAAGAATTCCTGCCCAGAAGGAGCTTACATTCCATAGGGAGGAGTCACAACCTGAAAGCCTTAGGGTCATTCTCGTCTCTCCTCTCTCACCCCTACATTATTAACCACGTCCTGGCCAGTCTTTCTTTATCAAGTCCCTCCTGGCCACCCCTTCATTTCCGTTCTCACTGCCACCACTTCGGCTTTATTCCTCCCACTTGTGTCTGGGCTATTGTGATTGTCTCCTATCTGGTCTCCCTTTCTCCAGTCTCTTCCCCCTCTAGTCCCCCTAACATAGTGCTGCCAGGTCATTCTTCCTAAAATACCACTGGGCACATTCAAATGTTCCCAGAGCACTTTGTCTGGAAGACAACAACTACTATTACTACGCACATTTTGGAGCCCTTTATGGTTTACAAGGCACTTCTTTTCACAATCTCTCCTTTGCTCATATTACCCTTTATCTTATTTAATACTGATTCCTGTATGTGTAACATCTCCACTTAGTAGACACCAAATTCCTTGAAAGACTGAGATTGTCACTTTTTCATCTTTGTCTCTCCAGAGTAGGTGAATAACAAATGTTTATCGCAACTCGATTTCTTTAACATTGCTCCGAAACAAGGTCCTGCTTTTCTAGAAGATCAACGACTGACTAGGAGAGGCATAATCACTGTCTTCAACTATCTACCCAGCACCACTGCCATTCATCCAGACCCATGCGCTGCCACCAGACTCCGATGACTCTGGAGGAGAGAGGGAGGCTCAAATCCAATTCACCGGCAAGTCAAGCCATCATCCTCCTGATGTCATCGGTCTTCTTCAAGAGTGAAGGACGAGCAAGGACAATCTTCAGCTATCTAAAAGGCTTCCCTGTGAAGAGGGGAAGGGCCTACTCGGCTTGGCTTCCAAGGAGAAATCATTGAGTATGACCTCTCCATTGAACACACAGGCCTTTTAGGTGCATCCCCAACTAGAGTGCAAGCTTCATGAGGACAGGGATGGTATTTGTGCCTCTAACCATCCCTAGTGCTTGGTAAACAGTAAGTGCCTAATTAATGTTAGTGATTTTCAAATTAAAGTTTAATCAAAGTAGAAATGACGTAAGAGAGGCAATTTGGAATAGTGGAATCAGCACTAAATATGGAGTCTGAGGATCTGGGTTCAAATTTCAGCTCTACTATTCACTTTCTGGGTGCTGAACGTTAGTGTTCTCACTTGCAAAATAAGGAGGCTGGACCAAAGCATGGGTTCTTAACATTTTTTGTGTCACAGATTCTTTGACAGATCTGATGAATACTACGGACTCCTTCTCAAAATCATGTTTTCAGATGCATAAAGTAAAACACATAAGATTACAGAAGAGGGAATTATATTGAAATATAGTTATCAAAATATTAAGGGCAGCTAGGTGGTGAAGTGGACAGTGTGCTGGACTAGAGTCAGAAAGACTCATCTTTCTGAGTTCAGATCTGGCCTCAGACACTTAGGAGCTGTGTGACCCTGGGCAAGTCACTTAATCCTGTTTGACTCAGTTTCCTCATCTGTAAAATGAGCTGGAGAAGGAAATGGTGAACCACCCCAGGATCTCTGCCAAGAAAACCCCAAATGGGCTCACAGAGAGTTGGACATGACTGAAAAAACCAAAAAACAAATATCAAAATATTAAAATACACACACACACACACACACACACACACACACACACACACACACACGCTCTCACGTAGTCCAGGTTAAGAATCCCTTTCCCCTTGAAATCATTTGATCCTAGTAAATTCTGTAAACAAGCAATGAAATATAGGTCCTCATTTTATCACCAAAAATTGTACAGCTGGAGCCTGTTGGGTCAGGACAACACCCTTACTTCCTATATGAAGTATTTACTTATAGACTAGATAACAAAGATATTGGACACCTGGATTGGTAAATCGGATATGACTCACTGTTTGGCTCAGGACTAGACTAGATGACCTCTGGGGTTTCTTCCAACTTGCCAATTCTATGATTCTGAGTTACTATTTATTAAAAAAAAAAAAAGATTGTACTTTCCCCCCCATACCTGGCTCCGTATGGACGCTCTCCGATATCCGAAAACAGTGCATTTTGCTGAAATTTCGAGAGGACAAACGCACACAGTTAGGGGGAAGAATCATGTTCTTCAGTCGGCCAAATGTGCACTCGGGGGTCACGACAGCATAGCAGGAGGTATGAGCCTAGGACCAAATCAGACCGCCACAACAAACAAAGTTACAACAAAGACTCCACCTGGAACACTGAATTCTGAACATTGAATAGGAAAACCTTGAATCAAGAAGAACCAGGAAAGGGGAAAGAGCTGGGCAATAGAGCAGTATGGAGAGCAAATGAGGAGTCCAGGATCTGTAGGCGTGGGACCTGGAGTTCAAATGTCACCTCCAATATTTCCCATCTGGGTGACCTTGATGAGATTACAACCTCACTAAGACTCAGCTTCCTCCTCTGTGAAATGGGCAACTCGGACTAGATTATGTCCAACAGCCTTTCTGGCAGGATGGTGTAGTGAACGCAGCACTACTGGATTTGCAGTCAAGACAACCTGGGTTTTGCGTTCTCCCTCTGACACTTATTTGCTGCATGACCTCGGACCAGTTATTTAATCTCTCCAAGCTTCGGTTTTGTGATCTCTAAAATCGAGATCATACGATGATCAGCTACGACGGACTTAGCTATTCTCAGTGATGATCCAATGATCCAAGAATATTCCAAAAGCTATCCACACCTCCAGAGAAAGAGCTATGGAATCTGAATGCAGACCGAAGCAGACTATTTCACTTTTTACTGTTTTTTTCTTTCTTGTGGTTTTCCCCTTTTGTTCTGATTCTTCTTTCACAACATGACTAACGGGGAAACGTGTTTAACATGACTGTACATGTATCACCCATATCGGATTGCTTGCTGTCTTGGGGCTTGGGGAGGGGGGGAAGGGAAGGAGGGAGAAAAACTTGGGACTCAAAAATCTTACAAAAATGAACGCTGAAAACTATTGTTACAGGTAATTGGAAAAGATAAAATACTGGTAAGTAAAAAATAAATAAATTAACCAGAAAAAAAATAAAATGGGGATAATAACTGCACCTACTTCAGAGGGTTGTTGTGGGAATCAAGAGATCATCTATATAAAGGGCTTACAAGCCTTAAAGGACTACAGAAATATCTATTATTGTTGTTATTTCTATTATTAATAAACACTCCAGATCAACATTAAAATCTCTTATCTACCTTGCCCTTAAGAGATAGTGCAGGGGGGGGCAGCTAGGTGGTGCAGTGGTTAGAGCACCTGCCCTGGAGTCAGGAGGACCTGAGTTCAAATCTGGCCTCAGATACTTATTAGTTATGTGACTCTGGACAAGTCACTTAACCTTGACTGCTTAAGGAAGGAAGGAAAGAAGGAAGGAAGGAAGGAAGGAAGGAAGGAAGGAAGGAAGGAGGTGCAGAGTATAGGGAATGTGCCCTGGGCTTGAGCCAAATGGCCTACGTTTCAGTTGAGGCTCTATACTCAGTAGTCATGTGGCTTCCACAAGCTACTCCATCTTTTTGTGCCTTAGTTTCCCAGAATCACAGGGTCAGAGTTGGAAGGGACTTAAACAAACTCTGAGTCCAACTTCCTTATTTCACACGTGAGGAAGAAGAGACCCAGAAAGGGAAAATAATCACTGTTCCCACTTCTGTAATACTTTGTGACTTACAATGCGTATTTTCTTAATAATCCTGTATGGTACATATTGCAAGTATTATCATGCCCATGCCACAGAGAAGGGTACTGTGATCAAGGGTGAGTGGATTTCAACTAGTAAGTGGCCAAAAGAGAACTTGAACCCAAGACTCCTGATTCCAGGAGAGATCATCTTTTCACTGCAGCATATGCTACTTTTCCTCTGCTATAGGTATGGTGAATCTCTCTTTTCTCCTTAGTAAACTGTAAGCTCCATTTACGGAGAGACCACATTTTTTTGTAAAATCTTTGTCTCTCCCCCAGCACCAAGCATAGGGTTTTGTATACCGCAGGTGCTTAATAACTGTGTGCTGAGTTCATGCATCAGAGTTCAGAACTCAAGGAGTTCATAAATCACCCTGAATTCACTCAGCAGAACAAAACCACATACCCCCCACGGAAGACACAGGTGTTGGGAGGCTTTCTCAGTCCCAATCCCCTCAATCTCTTTCCTGCTTCCTGATCCCTCCTCCAAATTCCTCTGCAGCTAGGTGGTGCTGTGAATACAGCATGGGTCCTGGAGTCAGGAAGATCTGAGTTTTGAGTTCAAATCCGGCCTCAGACACTTATTAGCTGTGTGACCCTGGGCAAGTCACTTAACCCTGTTTGTCTCAGTTCCTCATGTATAAATAAATTGGGACACATTGGAGAAGGAAATGACAAACTACTCTAGTATCTTTGCCAAGAAAGTCCCATGGGCAAAGCCCATGGTGTCACATAGAGTCAAACATGATGGAATGACTGAACAACAACCCCTTTTACTACGCATTCCTCCAAGCTGTGGCCTCTACTCCAAGAGTGAAGGCTATTCTAGATTCCTGCTGCTTCCTACCTGAAGTTTCCTTTTGGAAAGAGAGATAAAGACGCAAAATAGGGGAAGGGAGAAGGAAATAAGCATTTACACAGCACCTATTATGCACCAGGCACTGTCCTAAGAGATGTACAAATATCATCTCATTTGATCCTCACAGCAACTCTGACAGGTGGGGGCCTTTCTTATTCCCATTTTGCAATAGAGAAAACTGAGGCAAACAGAGGTCAAGTGCTTTGCCTAGGGCCACAGAGCTAGTATGTGATCGATGCCAGATTCAGACTCAGGTCTTCCTGACTCCCTGCCTGAGACATCTAGCAGTCTTCCCTACTGGATCTATTTAGCCTCAAGATTTTCCCTAGATTCTCAGTCTTAAGTCACAGAAAACAGTGAATATCAATGATTCCAAGGGAGAGTCAGGCCAAGCTGATTTCACAAACCCTTATCTAATAATGGAAGCCAGGGTGGCTCAGGCTCAGCCCTGGAGGCAGGTGAGTAGAAAAGGTAGACCAGAAGGCAGAAGGGAAAGTCAATCTCTCTTTCCTTCCCTAAGGCAGTAGAGATAGAGAGCCAGCAGAAGCTGGGAGAATTAGTCTACTCCCTCTTACTTTTATTTCACAGCTCTTTTGTCAGGGAAACATCATCTAGATAACGGCTTCTTTTCCAAGATACATAAGGAACTGACTCATTCACCAATTGATAAATGGTCAAAGCATAAAAACTGATAGTTCTCATATGGAAAAATTCTCCAAATCCCCAAAAATTAAAGAAATGAAAATTAGAGGAATTATTCGGCTCCACCTCGCACCCATCAAATCAGCAAAGTTGACAACAAAAGGAAAAAGACAAATGCTGGAGGGGCGGTGGGAAAACAGGCACTTTGATGTATTGTTGGTAGGGCTGCGAATTAATTGCTCCAGCCATCCTTGAAAGCAATTTGGAGCTATGCCTCCAAAATTATTAAACTGGACATACATTTTTTAATGCAGTGATATCCCTACTAGATCTATACCTTTAAAAAAAAGACTCATATGTAAAAATTATTTGTAGCAGCTCTTTTTGGGGTAGCAAAGAATTTGAAACTAAGGGGGTGCCCATCAAGTGAATAAATAAGTTACGGTATATAGATGTAACGCAGTACTATTGTGCCGTGACAAAGAGTATTTCAGAGAAACCTAGAAAGATTTATGTGAACTGATGCAGAGTGAAGGAAGTAGAATGAGGAGAATAATTTATACCAAAATATAAAAAAATGACCAATTTTAAAAGACTTATGAATTCTGATCAATACAATGACCAATCATAATTCCAAAGGACCAATGATTAAGGATACTACTCAGAGAAGGGATGGACCAAATATGAAGAATAAGATACACAATTCTGGACATGGCCAATGTGGGAATTTGTTTTGTTTGACTATGCTTATTTTTTTTAAAGGGTTTTCTTTTTTTTTTTCCTTCAGTGTAGGGGAGAAGTAGGGACCAAAAAAAATATTCTTGATATTTGAAAAAAAATTTAATTAAAACAAAGATAATCAGTTAAATGAGAACTTTTGTGGAGGTACAGTATGGTTCTGGGCATTGTAAAATTCCTGGATCACCATTTCTGAGTCTGTAACCAAGTACCTGTGTGTGTATTTGGGCAAATCTAACACAAGACCATGTGCTTTGAGCTGCCAGATACCTAAAGTTTTTGGCGCAGAGAAAACAGATAAGGTAGGGCAGAGATGATGATGTCACAGGTCAGAGGATAGCCATATTTCGAACTGTCCTCTTCTCCAGGGAGCTGCTAGACCACAAAGAGGTCCCAGAACCCTAGGTCTATACCCTAAACAACTGAAAAGCTGAAGAGTACAAACAGAGAAATTTGCTGATGCCTTATAAGAGCAAATAAACTTCACTCTGCGATGAAATGAAAGATAACTCAGTCTTTCCTGGTGACTCACAAAACATAGAAGAGATCTGTAGGGCCTTGGGGTCATCATGATGAACTTTTCATGACTGCTGCACTACAGGCCTGGGGGACCTCAGAGAAGGGAAAAGACTGCACTAGCAGGATCTGCCAATGGCATAAAGCAAGTTTAATGTACCAGGAAAACTTGGGGAAGGTACAGAAGAAGATGAAGACAGATGATGGGTCTCTTTTCAGTGTTAGGGCACAAGGTGCCACTGAAGAAAGGAAAGGGGAACGTTTAGTAAGCATCTACTGTATACCAGGCTCCATGCTACATACTTTACAAATATTATTTCATTTGAAGCCAATTTCTCCTCAATCCAGGACAAAACCAGCCACGAAAGAACTCAGACCTCGGTCTAACATGACAGCATCTGAATCTATTACACCAAAGAATTCAGCACTCAATCAATCAATCACATCTTTCTCAAGAGAATTCTGTGAATTTGACAAGAAACTCCTTCCTAAGCCATCCCACTCTGGCTGGTTCTCTATCTAATGGCAATACTGAGATGACAAGTGGCCAAGGTTCAATTCGATAAACATTTATTAAGTGATTATTGTGTGCAGAGTTCTGTGGGGCACTGGGGTAAGATGAGGTCATTGTTCTCATGGCAACCATAGTCCAACAGGGGGTGAAACACAAACACAGATCCACTTAATATAACATACATTATTCCATGATAAGGATATTAGAAAGGGGCAAACTAAGTACTTAGTGAAGTTTAAGGGAGAACATTGTAATGGCTAGGAAGTAATGGGAGAAATCAAGGAAAGCTTTAATGAGCAGGAAGTTTTATAGAATACACAGACATTCAACAGCCATAGATGGCCAAAGAGGGTATTCCAGCCATGAGGACTATGACAAACAATGGCATGGAAAAATAGCACCGGGAGTGTCCAGGGGACAGAAAGTCATCCTGTTTGGCTGGAACACAGAACGAATAGAGGGGAGTCCTGTGAAATCACCTGGACAGGTAGGCAGTGAAAGATTGGAGGGGACCTTCACTGCCAAGCAAAGAGGGTGGGGTTTTATTTTAAAAAGATATAGAAACCAAGGTCCCAATACTCCAGATGTGCCCAAAGCTACTTAAAGTTCAACATATTAGCTCTGTGAGATAAGGAACAAAGAATTCAGCTGGTCACTAACAGAAGACATAAAGCAGAGGCCAGATGATCCCACTACATTGAAGAACGTTCTGTCTTGATCAGTTTCTTCCTAGGTTCCTAGGTGTTAATCTGAAAATGCCATGAGATTTCAGAGTTGGACTAGATGGTAAAGACCTCTGGCAATGTGGTAAAGCTTATGGACCCCTTCTTGGAATCATGTTTGTAAAAATGCATGAGACAAAACACAAAAGATTACAAGGGAAACCAAATACAATGAAATACAACTATCAATATATTTTTTGAAAAAAAGTTCACATAGCCCAGGTTAAGAGCCTTGGTCTGGTCCAATTCCATTACTTTACTCAGGAAACTGAGGCTTAGAGAGTTTAAATGAACTGCCCAGCGTTCCTCAGATATCAGCAGAGCTGGGATTCAAATCCAAGTCTTCAGACTCCAGTATCCTTTCCACGATACAATGCTTCCTTTTATCTGTTGTCTCCTCCCCACCCCCACCTGCCCCCCAGTAGATTGTGAACTCCTTGAGGGCAGGAACTGTCTTCTGCCTTTCTTTGTATCCCCAGCACTTAGCACAGAGTAAGCACTTGGTAAATGTTTACTGACTGACTGCTGAAAATGACATTAGCCACCTCAAGTTGGTTGTAAGCAAAGCATCTTGTCTGTCTTAAAGTCCTACACAGATAAGAAATGTTCTTATGACTGGGACTATTAGGAACCTACCAGAATGCCACACCACTCACACCGCATGCCTGATAGCACCTCCGAGGACCCACAGGTCTTCTTACACACCTCACAGCGGGCATTTGAGGAGAGATTCCCCTCCCTCCAGTGATGATGGTATGTGTCCTAAAAACAAGGATCAGAGACAGTGTTAACAGAAAGGAATAATGATTAAGAAAAATTAAGAAGGCTAGAGGCTTAGAGGGCTTTAAATTCTCAACTCAACTAAATAAATGTTTATTAAGTGCCTACTATGTTCCAGGCATTGTACTAAGCCCAGGGGATACAAAAAAGAGGTAAAAGACAGTCCCTACCCTCAAGGAGCTTATAATTTAATGAATGATGTCAAGGTTATGAACCCAGGAGGACTGGAAGGTTGATGTGCCTTTGACAGAAAGAGGAGAGTTTGCAATAGAGAAAAGCTTAGGGGGAAAGATAATGAATTCAGTTTTGTTCATGCTGAGTTTGAGATGCCTCTAAGACACCCAGTTTGAAATGCCCAATATGTAGTCAACAGGTGGTAAATTACTGAAGCTCAGGGGATAGAATGGAGCTGGATATATAATCTGCATCGTAAACCCATGACTAGGATCTCCCTGAAGGTAGGGCCCAGGACCCTTCTTCCTCCTGCCTCCCCAAAAGCAAAGCCAAGCACAGAGAAGGTGCCAAGGAAAGATTTTCCAAAATCAGCTGAACTCCACCAAACTGCTCTGTTTTTCATTTGGAAAGAACATTCCCTGGCAGTCTCACAGATGTGGGCATTCTTCTGAGGTTTGTCAGGGCATCTGGAAAGTCCCTGCAGACACTTACGTGGTCCTGGTGTCCATCCTGATGACACTGGCGGCAGTCACTGCAGGCAAAGGGGATGCAGTCGGCATGCACATATAGCTCACAAACTAAGAGGGGGAAAAGAGCATTTCATTCAGACGGCCACAGCCTTTCATTCTTCTGCACTCCTAGAACACCTGGCTTATTCTTGCCTCCATACTTGAGACCAGCCTGTCAACTTGAACGTCCATCCCTGCTTCAAATCTTACTCCTCCTTCAGGACCCAGCTCAGGTGCCACCTCCTGAACACCCTCTCCTCTTCCCCCGGCCAATTCACACTTCTCTTGCACATTTCTCTTCACTGACCTAGGATAACACTAACAGCATATACATCCCCCATCAGTCCTTCTAGCCTGGGAGTTCCAATGCATAGCCACTTCTGTATCCCTCCAAATTCTTGACCCCTGAGCCAGGCAATCGAATATGATTTTTGTTGAAGAGTGAATCAATCAATCAACAAGCATTTATTACGTGCCTGTGTGCCAGGAGCTCTCCTAAGCGTTGGAGGTACCCGGATGAAGGTGAAATAATCTCTACCCTCAAGGACCTTCCTTTCTAATAAGAGAGATAACATTCACATATAGAAGCATATACAAGACATATACAACTCAGGTCTATAGACGATCACCTCCTCTCCCAAGAACTATGGAGTTATTTGTCATTTTGTCACACTGGGATAGCAAATACTATTATGTGGTGCCCCCCCCCCACAAAAAATTCTAAAGTTTAAGAAGGTCCCTGTTCTCAAAATGGTTGAAAGTAACTAATGTGGAACAAAAACCATTAAATTGAAAGTCAGGACACCTGGGTTCTGGAACTAGTTACCTCTCCCTCTCTGGGTCTCTGTTTCCCCAGCTACAAAATAAGGAACAGGGTCCCTAAGTCTCTCCCACTCCTCAGACACAATGACTGTGACTGAGTCCAAAGGGAAAGACATCAAGATGCTGTAAAAGGCATTACATATTTTGTTCCAGAAGCCTGTTTCTAACTCCGAAGTCAGACAGACCCTTTAACTATTTCATACTGATTTCTAAATCTCCACCATGTGCTAAATGTTCTCAGCACACACGCCGCCTGGTCCCTGTCTCTTAGGAAGCTTCCGTTCCAGGGCAGCCTGGCCAGACACCCACATGCTGTATGTTTTCAGTTTTAATGCCTGTTTCTACATTTCCTAGAAAAAGGTAGAAAAAGTGACAATCCCTGTTTGACCTCACTAAGCCCCAGAACTCCACATCTTTGAGAAGGGTTTAGAGCAGGGTTTCTTAACTTGGGATCATAAACTTGTTTTTGAATATTTTGATAACTGTGTTTAAACAGAATTGGTTTCCTTTGTAATCCTATGGATTCTATTTTATACATTTTAAAACATTCTTTTCAGATGGGGAGGTTCCTTACTTAGGCTTCAGCAGACCACCAAAGGGCTCTACGACACAAAAAAATGTTAAAAACCTCAAATTAGAGGGAAAGGGAAAAGCTTAGTGGGAAGGAAAGCGTCCCAGCCACAAAAGGCAGTTCAGAAAAAGCCATGGTGTTCAGTGAGTGAGGACGAGACTACAGGCACTGTTAGACACCAGGTCTCCCCACTAGCATCTCCTAAGAAGGGGGACTTGGTCAAAACTAGCACAGGCCTGCAGCACACAGTTAACAGTAAGAGTCAATCCCAGGAAGATCCTGAGAAATAGTTACTAACATCAGTATTTTGTTCAGTCCATTATTTTTTTTTTAATTTTTAAAAGATTTTCCATTTTAAAAATTTATTTTATTTTCGATTCAGGGCACAAAACAAACATTTCCATAATGCAATACAATAAAAAAGATGATTGCACATGAAACTACAACTCTACAACTTGCTATTCCCTCCAAATATATAACAAAATTATCACACAAATTTCTTTTTTCCCTTTTTCTTATCTTCTTACTCCTTGCCCTAGAGGTGACTACCATAAGACATACATACATACATACACACACACACACACACACACACACGCACGCACGCACGCACGCACTCTGGAGGAGAAAGTGAGGCTAGTGACCTTACACAACCCTCCCTCATTCAAATCAAAGTCAACTGTAAGTCATGTCATCATCTCCCTGATGTCATAGAACAAAGGTCAAACACAACCTCTGAGTAGCCTCTCCCTTTTCCTCTCCTTTCAGTGCTCTGACCAAAGGAAGGTACATTTCAGTGGCTGAAGGCTGCCTCCTTAACTTTGGGTTTACTGGCTAGATTTCTTTCTCAAACACCAAGCCTTAAACCCAGTTCACTCTGGAGCTCATAGATTGGCCAACAGGTTCCTGCCCTCCTAGCACAGAGTGAATGTAAATACTAAATAGTAACTGTTTCTCTTTTGGCCAGGACCCCTGAGAGTCTTCCCCTACCAGTTTGATTTTTTTTTTCTTTGAGTTTTGATTAAAGGGGCCATCCCTTGAATAACTTCTTAAAGAGGACTATTCACTGAATGGGGTATTACCTCACTCAAAATGAGAACCTGAAAAAACCTTATCCTGAAAGGGCCACAGTCTCCCAATGCATTTTGAGCCATCTCCAGTCCTGGTGAATAGCAGGCCACTGGACCCAGATGGCTTTAGAGAAGAAAGTGAGGCTGGTGACCTTGCACAGCCCTCCCTCACTCAAATTAACGTCAACTGCAAGTCATGTCATCATTTCCCTGATGTTATGGTCCTCTTCGAGAACAAATGACAAACACTATACATATGTACGTATGTATGTACTTGCGTACATACATCACACACATACATACATATACAAACATATATGTAAATTATTCTTACAATCTATGAACAGACAAGAGATCCTCAGAAAACCCTCCCCTCTACCTCCACAAATTACTTTTAGAGAAAAATAGAAGTCACTCTTTAAAGATCTATTTTCATGAACAGATCAGCCCTGTGAATTTCTTCTATCCATCTGGAATGATTCGGTCATCAGAGAAGCCCAAAGACCAATCTCACAATCACCAGAACCACCAAATTACTTCTTCAGTCTATCATTTGAAGTTGTCAAAAATCCTTTTGGATCACAGTATCATATGATGATGAACCGAGTTGGAAGAAACCTTAGAGGTCCCTAGTCCAGAGGCTGTGTGTGTGTGTGTGTGTGTGTGAGAGAGAGAGAGAGAGAGATGGTCTTCCTCTGGACAGTCTGGCAAAGCCTCTGAAGCCCTTCTCAGAATCATGTCTCTAAATAATTGAAAGAAATGCTTAATTTCAGTTGGAGTTTATTGAAAATAAAGTTGCTGTGATGAAATACTACTGTGCTGTAAGAAATGTCTAGCAGGTTGGTTTTTAGAAAAACATGGAAAGACTTGCAGGAAATAATGCAGAGTGAAATAAGCAGAACCAAGAGAACATCGTATACAGTAACAGCAATGCTGTTCAAAGAGTAACTGTGAATGACTTAGCTATTCTGAGTCTGAATATGAGCATTCGAATCAACTATGAAGGACTTATGAAGGAAAATGCTAGCTAGAACTGAAAGCATGTATTTATGGTACCACCTATATATTTATATCAAATATTGGTCTTCTCTACTGCAGGGTTGGGAGGGAGGGAGATAACTTGCAACTCAAAAATTTGATAAAATAAATTTAATTTTAAAAAAAGGAAAGAAGGTTGCAATGTTTTTTCCCCCATCCAAGGTCAAAGACTTCTTGAAATCTATCTAAGGAATCCTCTTTTCACAGTACTATTCTGACTAAATACTAGCATACTGAGACAGTTTGGAGGGGACATAGCACTAGATTTGTAATTAAGAAGACCTGAGTGGCTAAGAATTGGAAATCAAAGGGATGTCCATCAATTGGGCTAAACAAGTCGTGGTATATGATTGTAATGAAATAGTATTGTGCTGTAAATGACAAGCAGGATGATTTCAGAAAAGCCTGGAAAGACTCACATAAACTGATGCATAGTGAAGTGAACAGAACCAGGAGAACATTGTACACAGTACCAGTAATATTGTACTATGAAGAATTGTGAATGACTTAGCTATTCTCAGCAATGCAATGATCCAAGACAATCCCAAAGGACTAATGATGAAGCATACTATCCACCTCCAGAAAAAGAACTGATATTATTTGAATATGGACTGAAGCATGCTATTTTTCACTTTCTTTCATTTTTTTCTTTTATTTGAGTCTTCTTGTACAAAATGACTAATATGGAAATGTTATACATAATTGCACATGTGTAACCTATATCTGACTGCTTACCATCTCAGGGAAGGGGGAGGGAAGGGAGAAGAGGAGGGAGAGAGGGATAGAATTTGGAACTCAAAACTTTAAATAAAAATGCTAAGAAAAAGAATTAGAAGGAGGAGGAGGAGGAGGAGAAGAAGAAGAAGATGATCTGAGTTCAAATCCTGCCTCAGCTACTTAGTAGTTGTGTGATCCTGAACAAATCACTTAATCTCTCTGGGCCTCATCTCTAGAATAGGGGAGCTGGACTGGATGGTCTCTAAGGTCTTTTTTAGTTCCAAATCTATGATCCTATGATCCTATTCCCTCCCAATTTTAGGTCACCTGCAAATTTCATAGGTATCCATCCAACTCATTAATGAGAATATTATTTCTCCTTACAGAGGCAAAAGTGCTCCCAAATAGCCCTTGACTAGGCTTCTCTGGGGTGGCATTTTACTTTCTTCTACTGAATCCCACTGCAAACAAGGATTTATGAAGGTAAAGCCATGTAAAGGATGTCAGCAAAGAAATAATGACCAAAAAAAAGAAGAGAGGTTGGGCATCTTGCACTAGGGTTAACCAGCTGATTACAATGTATGACATGACATGACATGACATAATATAATAGCTGGTGTGCTCAGTTGCTATCCTGGTGATCTCTGGGTAGGCCAAGAAAGACTCCCAAAACAATAGGTGGGACCCTTATGGTAAACTTATGAGAGCAGACACATGAGATGGACAACTGTGGATGAGCCATGATCTGCATTACTAAAGGAAATACCCACTATCAGTGAGATCGCATATCTATTTAAGTACATGATTAATAAATTAATGATGACAGTGGTGTGTATGGGGTGTTCAGGGATGACTAGCACCTCTGATGTGAGGGCTCCCGAGCCCTTTCCAGGACTGCTTATCTACCTTTGGTGTCCAGCTGGTCACCTAACTCTCACCTTTGGCTCCAAGAAGCTATAGCCTACCCAGCAGTCACATCCTCAGCAGATAGACTAAATCAGGTGACCAACAGGCATTAAACCCGTCAGTGAGTTAGGAGGATGGCTACCTCAAGCACGTGAAGGCTTTCCCCAGCAGAATGGACAGAGGAGAACAATTTGTTCCAACAGCCCCAAAGGGAGCCTAAAGCAGGCATTGTGGAGTGCTTAGAGCTCAGTCAGACATTGAAGACACCAAGGCCATCCAGTGTATCATGGGCCATCACCAGTCATCCTGACTTTTGTCTTGCCACTGGACTTCAATGTCAGCGAGGCTGCCAACTTGGTAAAACTCTGCCTCACTTAAATCCAATTCACACAAAAGTCAGCACCCCATGATGTCACATTGGTCCTCTTTGAAAATGAAGAACAAACAACAATGATAGTCCAAATAGAAGACTGAGAAGGAGATGATAAAGAGAGTCTTAAGAGAACTACCAGCAAGTTGTGAACTGATCCAAGCATTCTGCAGAGCAGCTCGGAGCTATGCCCAAAGGGCTATAAAACCACGCATACCCTTTGACCTAGCAGTACCACTACTAGGTCTGTATCCCAAAAGAGATTTAAAAAAAAACCAAAAAGGAAAAGGACCTAGATGTACAAAAATATTTATAGCAGCTCTTTTCTGGGGGCAAAGAATTAGGAGTTGAGGGGATGCCCATGAAGTGGGGAGTGGCTGAACAAGTTGTGGTATGTGATTATGATGGAATACTATTGTACTGTAAGAAATGACGAGCAGGAGGCTCTCAGAAAAACCTGGAAAGACTTGCATGGGCTGATGCAAAGTGAAATGTACTGTGTATAAAGTAACAGCAATATTGTAAGAAAGATGATCAGCTGTGAATGACTTAGCTGTTCTCAGCAGTACAACGATCCAAGACAACTCTGAAGGACTTCTGATGAAAAATGCTATCCATTCCCAGAGACAGAACTGATAGTGTCTGAATACAGACTGAAGCACTGTTTTTTACTTTCTTTATTTTTCTTGAGGGTTTTTTTTTGTCTGTGTTTTCTTTCACAACATGACTATTATAGATATGTTTGGCATGACTACATATGTATAACCTATATCGAATTGCTTGCCTTCTCGATGAGGGGATGGGGAGGGAGGAAGGGAGGGAATCTGGAATTCAAAGTATTAAAGACGAATGTTAAAAATTGTTTTTACATGTAGCCGGGGAAAAATAAAATACTAAATAAAAAAGAGAGAAAGAGAGAGAACTACCACCAGCCTCAGGGGGAGGCTAAGACATTAGGAGATAAGCTGGAGGAAGATTGGTCTGGAGATGGCACAAGTCTCCCCTGGTTTCAGAGAAAAGAGTGAGACGATTAAGGACTAAATGTATGCCAGAGTCTTCCACACTGACCAGACTGTTCCCAAAGGCCAATGGCTCCCAATGGGCATAATTAATGGAAACATGAACGTTTCACTATCACTATCACAAATAGGGCAACTTTAGCATGGAAGCAATAGAGATCCGTTTGAACACTCAAGTATTGCGAGCCCCTATGCTAATGAAAGGGAGAAAGTTGCCACATCCCATTAATGATGCCCTTTAAATACTGACAAGCACTAAAGAGACTCTTGTTCAACAGGAAAACTAGGGCAGATGGAGAGGTGATTTGCAGATCGGTGGAAGAAACCCACAGGAAGAGGCTTGAGAACTACCTTGTGGAAATTGGACCCAGAATGCCAAGAAATAAATTCCCAAGGTCAGACTAGTCCAGCAATTTGGGCACCATTATTCTAACAGCCCCATGAACAAGCCCAGTCTTAAATACAATGAAATACATGGCTCATGGTAAAGCCCTCAGAAGCACAAAAGCCCCTGGGAAAGAGTTGATTATACCATCTTAAGATGCTCTGATTCTTCAAATCTGGGATCACTGGAAACTTTTAGACCCAAGCCTGTTCATCAATCCAGCACTCAGAGGCAACTTCTGATTGGGGCAATGAGTTGGCATCCGTAGAGCCTCCTTTGAGAGTCACTTTCTTTACAACAACAATTCAAGGCACTGGCTCCCTCGGCATTGGAGTCTGTATATCCACGGTCTGTTTCTAGAAAAATCACATTCCCTACCTACTAAATAAGGGAAAACATCATCAAAGTTCTTTGTGAGATCTCCTCTATCACAGGTTAAGCCTGGCCTGCTGGGCCCCTAAGAAGACAGCAAATCCTGCTGTCCAGTCTAGCCAAGAAACTGGTACCCTCAAAACATGGACAGCTCCGATTGCCCCTCTCTGACATAGACATTGTAACTTCATGTATTACAGTTATCTGGGTTTGTGTCTTACTGAACTTCGGACTGCTCCAGGGGGGCAGGGGCCATGCCTTATTTTATCTCATCCAGCATGCTGCCCAGGACTTGGCACACTACTGGAGGCTCATAAATGATGGTTGGTCAAATGAGTAAATGCTGCTGTTGGAAGTTCCCGTGAAAAAACTTTTATCTTAGATTCGAGGGTGTTGAAGCTGGAAGGAATCAGGCCCATGAAGCTCATCCTTCATTTTACAAAAGACATTCCTGAGGCTCAGAATGAGAGGAAGGGTCACACAGTTAATTACTGGCAGAACCTGAATGCTCAAAAGAAGATTCCTAAGAACACAGACTGAGAACCAGAAGGGACGCTTATGTGATATTTAACAAAATCTCATTTGAACTTCACAAGAACCAAATGAGAGAGATACTACAAGTATTGTTATCTTCTGTTTTGTAGGTGAGGAAATGCGCTCAGAGTGGTTAAGTAGCTTGCCCCATGATCACAAAGCTAATAAGCATTAGCGGCACGATTTTAATTTGGGCTTTCCCAGCACTCTACTCATTATACCACCCTACCTATCAGGATCTTTGCAGAAATAGTTCAAATCACTATATCATTTTGGGTGTGTGTGTGTGTGTATAAAAAGTAAAGAACCTCAGCAGGTTTTTTTTTCTTAAAAGAAAAATGCAACATTTTAAGGGAATGAATACATCAATAACACAAAAGAGTAAAAGAAAACCACGTTAAAATCCCTGATGAATTAAAGAAGGGAGGACTCAGGGGAAACATGATAGCAGTCTTCAACTATCTGAAGTTTGTCCCAAAGGGCAGAACTAATAAGGAACAATGGTGATAGACTGCAGAGAGGCTGATTTTGGCACAATGTAAGGAAAAGAAGAATGAAGTGGCCAGTCTTGAGAGAGTGAGCTTCCCCTCACTGGACATATTCAAATAGAGACCAAGTGACCATTTGTAAAAAAGTTTCTTGTATTACAGGTTGGACAAGGTCAAGGGTCCTTAACCTGGGGTCTGTGAAGTTGGTTATTATGTTGACAATTGCATTTCTGTATTTCTAACTGTAAGAGTGGTTAGGTGGTGCAGTAGAGAGAGCGCTAGGACTAGAGTCAGGAAAAGCTGAGTTCAAATCCAGCCTCACAGACTAAACCCCAAATGGGGTCAGGAAGAGTCAGACACAACTGTTTTTCACTATAACTGGCTTCCTTTGTAACCCCATGTGGTTTATTTTATGCATTTAAAAACATCATTCTGAGAAAGGGTCCCCAGATGTAGCCAGATTGCCAGAGGAGTCCACAACACAAAAATGGCTGAGAACTCCTACACGGGACTAAAAGATCTTTGAAGTCCTTCCAGTTCTGAGACTTTCTACGCAGAACAGCTTCAAGCTAGGGACAGAGGGGAGGGAAGAAGGGGGATGGAAATAAGCAAATTAATTAGCACAGTGCTTAAATGCTTTGCCAATATGATCTCATTTGATCCTCACAATGACCAGGGAGGTGGGTGCTATTATTATCCCTATTTTAGAGGCTGAGGTGAAGTGACCTGTCCAGGGTCACACAGCCAGCAAGCGTCTGGGGCTGGATTCGAACTCAGGTCTTCCTGACTTCAGGCCCCAACTCTATCTACTACACCACCTAATTGCCTCTTGCCCAGTCAAGTTTACCTCAACTTCTCCCAAATACACTTAAAAAGGCAGTTAGCTCCCTGCTTTTAATGCTGTTGATAAGGAAATCTGACTTTTGTTATGCCAGATTTGAACACCACTATCCTGTGCACCACTGTGTCACATGGGCACTGTGGTCATTAAAATGCAAAGCAGTGAACTGGAGTGTCTGGGGAGGGCAGCTGGAATCCAGGCACAGACAAATACCAGACACCAGCTGGTGGGTCACGAGCAAGACATTTCAACCCTCTCAGCCTCAGCTTCCTCCTCTCTAAAATGGGGATGATGATAACCGTTTGACCCTCCTCTATGGTCTCTTGTGAACAGAAGAGCTCTGTGTAACCTTAAAGCATTACGGTAATGGGAATGATTATATTATTCAAAATGATCCCCATGGAAAGAGCTGCTCATCTGTCCATCAGAGGTGGTCTGAGGTTTAGAAATGATCCTTTCCATCCCAGGAATAGACAGTGTTTGCTGTTATTAGCCACTGTATAAAGTACTTTTGGCTGGAAGTGTCAGATCAGGCTTTGGAATACAACTGCCCTGTGGGAAATGGAATCGGGAGCTTGGATGCTGAGTCAGTGTAGCTGTTGAAGGCTGGATGTATTCAATGAATGTGAATTCTTGGCCCTCCAAGTAGGCAGACAGCTATGACTGGCATGAAGCAGCCCCCCTCCCTCGCCTTGGGTCTAATGCCAGAGCTCGGTGAGTGTAACAGCTATATATGTGACCTAGGTACTGCCTACGAGACTGTAAGCTTCATGAAAGCAGGCATTATAGGGGCAGCTAGATGGTGCAGTGAGTAGAGCGCCAGCCCTGGGGTCAGGAGGACCTGAGTCCAAATCTGACCTCAGACACTTGACACACTTACTAGCTGTGTGACCTTGGGCAAGTCACTTAATCCCAATTGCTTGCCTTCCCCCCTCAGAAAACAGGCATGGTAGACTATTCACATTTTGTATCTTCCCAGCCCCGAGCACCAAACTCCATAAATGGCAGGCACCTAAATAAATTAAATTTACTGAACTGTCAAAGGCAGTGCTAGTATTCTTATCTCCATTTTACAGATAATAAAGTTGAGGCCCATAGAGGTGCCCATTGTCAAATAGCTAGTAGAAGGCACTCAGGTCTTCTAATTACACACTTGTAGCATTGATTGAGGTAAAGAAATAGCTTGTCCCACCTCAGAGGAGCTCACAGCCCAGCTGACATCTCCAACTAATAATACTGAGTGTTAACAGATCATTATAAGTCTAAGAAGAAGGTCAAAAGGTAATGGTTCCTCTTATGAGCTTCCAACTCCTGTCCTTTTCCAGGATTTCCAATCAATTGAAAGAGTCATCTTCAGGGTTAGAAAAAAGGTAGCCTGGGGCTGTCAGCAGGATCACGGATGAGCAGGCCAAGATCATCTCAGGGGCTTATAGCAGGGGGATTTATGAGCTTCCTAGCCCAACCCATCAGTCAGGAAAAGGCTTTAGGAAAGTAGCCAGAAGCAAAAGATGATGATACTGGAGGGCTACTAAGTCTAGGACTGAGATCTCTGGCTAGGGGTCCACCTGAAGGGTCAGGGCACCAGGAGAGACAATATAGAGGCAAATCACTGAAAGAAATTCAGGTAATTATAATTATTAGTCAATGAGAAAGAGACCCAGTAGCAGAAAGAAGCCTAGACTTAGAAGGGGAAGAGACCTGTGTTGGTGTCCTGACTCTCTCTTTATTTCTGCGTGACTCTGGGTAACAATCACTTCAGATCAAGAGATCACAGATTGAGAGCTTGGAGTGATTTTAAACATCCAGAGAGACCTCAAGGTCTAGTTTCCTGGCTGTAAATAAGAGGCAAAAACAATTGCCCCACCTGGCACTCCCACTCTGCTGTGTGAACCAATATGAAATAACCGACAGAAAGGACTTTGTCACTGTAAAGTTGCATGCCTACATACATACAGGATGATGATGATGATGATGATGGTGAAGCCTAAAGTTCCTAATGACCCACAAAGGTTCAGGAAGGCTGCCCTTCCCATACACCCTGGTACACTGACAGCTGGGGAGACAGGGTCCACCTGTGACTTACAACAATCTACCAGACTCTGTTCATAAACCCTATTTTACAGGCAGAGACACAGAAGCTTGGAGCAAGGAAGTGACTTTTCCAAGATCAATATTGGTAGAATCATGGAAGCAGAAGAGCTGAGCTCAGGGAGAGGACTTCATCTATGGGCAACAGACTGGGGGAAGACAATATAAAAAAGGGAGTTGAAGTGGGGGGGTGATGAGAGAGGGAGTTACCCCCACATAGGGCATGATAGTGAAGTCCAGAGAAAGAAGGGTGACTGATCTGGGCTCCTTCTCACGATGATGGTTGCAGAAGGAACTCAACCATGGGAGAAGGGCCAGAGGGAGAAAGCAGCTAAAATACAGTGGCAACGTCCAGAGAGTCCATGGTGAAGTCTCATTGTGGAATAACAGTATGATATTGGCACGTGTTCGGCTTTCCTGCATGGTTTTCCATGTATGACTGTGTAGTGTGGGTCCCTGGAAAAACTGGATACACTGGGACGTGCTTGACACTGCCTGAGGTCTTTGGCTGTGAGAACAACGGGCAGGGCAGGGCAGGGCAGGACAGGGCTGTCTGAGTCACAGGATCAGCAGGAGCTGAATCTCTGAAAACTCCTAAGCCCTTTCCTCTTCTCTCAAATTGGTCTGAGATCCTTGCAGTCCAACCTCTACTATTGAAACTGGGCCTGAAATAGGGTCTTCTGATTACCAAACTAGTATACTTCCCGCTGCACTCTGATAAATGGAAATAAGACAATGACCACAGTAATATAATGGAAAACAATCCTGAAAAACATCAGAGCTCTGATCATTACAGTGACCCATAATGACTTCAGAGCACTAAAGGTAAAACATTCTGTTAGTTGAGACGTGGTGGACCACACGTGCAGAAAGAGGCATATGTTTTCAAATATGACCAATGTGCTAATTTGTTTTGTCTGACTGTACGTTGTGACAAAAAATGTTCCTCCATTCTGTGGAGGGAAAGGGTGACTAACAATATAAAAACATTAAAAAGCATCAATAGAAAACTTTTTTAGAGAGAAATGAGAGTAAGTGAACACCCTAAAAATCTTACAGATCATAAAAGTGGCTCAGTTAAAGACACAGGATCATTTTAAAGTTACCTTCACAGCGAAATGCAGGGAAATCTAGTGGCTTTCTGCAGACAATGCAGAACTTCTTCTTGTAGTGTCCTGGGGGCCCAAAACAGTGTGCCACCGGAACCTGCCAAGATGACACAAGCATCCATCAGTGAGTGACATCTTCCTGCTCTGGACAGGGATCACAAGACCAAAAGTTTGAGCAAGACTTCTCCTTATCCTAAGAATAACAGCAACAGTAATCACTGACACATACACGTCATTTTAAAGTTTGTGAATTTTTTTTAAATGCACTTTTTTTTTCATTCGATCCTTACAAAAACCCCATAAGGGAGCTGCTACAGGTATTCTCATCCCCATCGCTCAATTCCGGGGCTCTCCTGGCTCCACATCCAGCGGGATATCCTCTGGTCTACACTGCCTCTCATCAGGGTAGAAAATACCTGAATCATTACAATAATCTTAGAATTTTAAGGTTTATAAAATGCCCTCCCCCACAACAACTCTGGGAAGTGGGTGTCATAACTGTAACCAACCCAAAGGTATAGCCAGAATAGCTTTGATTTAAACAAAGAGTCCCCTTCTGGCAGTATGGCATCAGAGACACTGAAAAGCACTTTCATCACCTGTTCCTGGTACCCTTGGCACAGGAAGGCTAAGGGACAGAGTCCTTGTGAGCCGTATTTTAAAGACCAGGAAAAAGAGGTTAAGTAAGTCCCTCCAAGTCAACAATCCAATTCAGTAAAGATTCCTTCACACCAACTGTGCGCTCAGCACTCAGATAAAAAGGCACAAACCGAAAAGGCCCTGCCTTCAAAGACTTCATGTTGTATGGTAATGGTTCCCAACTTTTTTTGTTCAAGGAACAACGAAAAAAATCACATGCAAATCTTCAGGGTAATTTAACATACTACTCTTAATATTCTTTCAGATTTATCCATTAATTATGTACAATAATTTTTGCCCCAAAAGCTCCAAATTAAAACTTACATTTTGATTGTAATTGTAAAAATAAAAAAATACACACATGCCTGCTGTCTAAAGCAAAAATATATTTGTAACGTAATTGGGCAATTATTTACTATATAAGGGGTCATTAAAGACCTAAGACTCTTGGACCATTGTCTCGACCCCCAGTGGGCTCACAAACCACTAAATGGGAACCACTGTTCTACTGGGTAGAATGCTAAACACAAGGTAATTTGAGGAGAAAGAATTAACAACTGGAAAACCAAGTTCATGGAGGAACCAAGGAAGACCTAACCAAAGTCCTGAAGGAAGATAAATGGAGATGAGGAAGGAGTACACTGCAAACACAGGGAGCGGCTTAAGCAAGCACACAGAGGAAGGAGACAGAAAAGCCAAGTTCAGGGAAAATCTAGTCATCCAGTTTGGCTGGACCATAAAATGCATAATACAGAATGTCTACAAAGTTAGGTTGGAGCCAGATTTTGGAGGGCTTTAAATTCTAGACTTTAAATTTGAATTTACCTTTTATCCTAGCGGTAACAGGAAAGATTTCTGAGCAGAAAGGATGCATCATGGATATTACTTTGGCAGTTGTGTGGAAGATGGACCAGAGAGGGGAAAAAACTGAAAGTTGGGAGACAGATTAGGTGGCTACTGTAGCAACCCAAGCGAGAACTCATAAGGGCCTGAAATAGGATGCTAGTTGTGAAAGTGGAGAGAAGGGAGAAAGATCAGAAGCTGTTGTGGATGTAGAAGGCAAGATTTAACAACTGATCACAGATGCAAGGGTTGAGGGTGAGGTAGATCATAGATTTAGAGCTGGAAAGAACCTCAGAGGCCACAGAGTTCAATTCCCTCATTTTACAGCTGGGGAAACCGAGACTCAGAGAGACTAAGTGTCTTGCCCAGGGTCACATGCTAGAAAGTGTTTTAGGTGAGGCGGGATTTGAACTCAGGTCTCCCTGACTCTAAGGCTCAATGCCTGATCCACTGCACCACCTAAGTGTCCCTTGTCAAAGAGAACTCTCTCCATAGTGACTGGGAGGATGATCATGTACCATCAAAAGGAATGGGAAAGTTCAATAGAGGGGGAGGTATAAGAGGAAAAAAGAGTGAGCTGTTTTAGACATGTTGATTTTGAGATACTGATAGACTATCCAGGTGGGCAGGTCCAAGAAGCAGTTGGAGGTACGGGCTTGGAATTTAGGAGAGAAGATCATGGGATCATAGATCTAGAGCTGGACAGGACCTCTGAGAGTATCTATTTCAATCCCCACCCAAATCTGAATCCCCTCTATAACATCTGAAAAGTGGCCAGCCAGCTTCTCCCTGAACCCCTCACACAGTGGAAAGCTACTAAAGCCTTCAAGTGGTCCATTCTATTTGGTGGGATTAGACTTCAGGAGAAACACTAGACCACACAAATAGATGTAGGAGCTATCTTTATTGAGATTATAATTGAATCCATGCGAGCTGATGAACTGAGTGAGGGAGAAGAATACAGAGAAAGAAGAGAAGATGACACAAGCCAGAGCGTTGGAGGACATATACAATTAGGAGACAGGGAAAGATAGTGATCCAGCGAAGGCAATGGAGAAACTGTTTCCCTCCTTTAGAGGGAGGTAGGAGGAAAACAAGGAGAGAGCCTTGTCATGAATTCAAGGGAGAAATGAATACTCAAGGAGTAGTCGGTCAACAGTATTAAAAGGTGCAGAGTTCAAAGAGGATACAGACTATGAAAAGACCATTGGATTTTGCTGATCATGGAGAGAGCAGCTTCAGGTGAATGGTGGGACCGGAGCCAAATTACAAAGGGTTGACAAATAAGTGGGAAATAATAAAGAGAAAGTAAGGAGTATAAAAGATCTTTTCTTCCTTTTCCAGTCTTATTATAACTCCCACGCTCTACGGTCCAGCCAAATTCGAATTCTTAAAGTCACAAGTCACTCATCTCAACTTGAATTCTTTAAGTCACAAGCCACTTAATTTGCATCGGTGGTCCTTGACATCTTAAATGGTCTCCTTCCTCACCTCAGCTTCTTGGAATCTTCTGAAAGACTCCTCTCAAAATCCTCTTTCTACAAGAGGCTTTTCTTCCCACCCACCCGCCAGTAGCTAGCACCTTCCTCCCAGGTTATCTGGTATCTACGCTGTATGTATTGTGTATAGAAGTATACATGTGAATGGTACTGTTCCCATTAGAATCTAAGTTCCTTGAGGGCAGGTACTGTTTCACTGCTTAGAACAGTGCCTGGTATACAACAGGTGCTAAATTTATTGATTGATTCTTTAAGAGTTTGTCTATGAAAGGGTGGAGAAAAATAGGGCAATCTATTGAGGGGATGACAAGGCTAAGTGAAATGTTTTGTTTTGTTTTTAGGATGGAGAGACTTGGGCATGGTTTGAGGTAGAGAGAAAGACTGTGAGCCAAGGTACTAAAATTCCTTCAGAAAGAAGTGTGACTCAGATATTGGCCCTAGGAAGACAGTCATGAGTATATTCCTTGCTCCCACTGCCACTTTCAGATTTTCCCTCTGCCAGTCACTCTGAACCTCCCTGCTTGGAGGTTCTCTCTATGTAGCTCTAAGATTAAAATTTACATTCCCTTTGGGCAGAGCACCAAATTTATTTTTCCTCTTTCTTAAAGACCAGCCTTAACCCCAAATCACTCTGGGTCTTGTGGACTGGCCAACAATTTGGACCCCAATTGGCTCAGAATGAATGTAAATGGCAATGTTTTTTTATTTTGGCCAGAAACCCTGAGGGTCTTCCCCTCCCAGATCTCTCTCTCTCTCTCTCTCTCTCTCTTTTTAAAGAGGCCATTCTCTGCTACATCTGTTATTAAGCCTTAATCATTGAATGGGTGTTCCCCTAGTCAAACTGAGATTGTTAAAGACCTTAGCTTGAAAAGGCCAAGGTCTCCACTACATCCAGGGCCATCTCCCAGTCATCCTGATCTATATCTTGCCACTGGACCCAGATGGCTCCAAAGGAAAAAGTTAGCTGGTAACTTTGCACAGCCCTCCCTTACTTAAACCCAATTCACTTGCATGTCATGGTATCACCTCCCCGAAGTCATGGTCCTCTTTGAGAATGAAGGACAACCAGCAGCAATCTATCTCTATTACCCTGCCCTGATCATTACTGCCATAACTGGTCAAGGTCCAGGTCACTCACTTTTCCTTCTCAAGGAGTTCAACACTTAGATTAATCTCTCCTCACTACCTCAAACCCTGATTTTACATACAAAAATGTTCCCTCAAACTCCCTGGCTTCTTCAACTCCCATAAAATAAATATTCTCTGTGCCTCAGCTCTCTGCAAGGATGGTCATATCTTCGATCCCACCAAGACCCCATACCTGTGCCAGCTCCATCTTTTGAACTGTGAAATTCCTCACTGTTCAGAATCTCCTCTCTGCCTCACTAGCTCATCTTCCGTTCATTTTCTCTAGACTTTAAGGAACAAGTGGCCCTTCCCCTGGCCAAAGCCACCCTTTCACTTGTGCCCTTCATGCCATTTCTAATGAACTTCTCTTTCAGTTATCCCTTCTCTGCCCCTCTCATCTTCAATATCTCCTACAATCTTACCACAATCATGACCAAGTCTCCCCTATCCTTATAAAAAAACCAAAACCTTCACCTTAACCCACTATCATATCATTTCAAAGGATCACCCTAGAGCCAAGCATTAAACTCCTGAAAAAGGAAAGGTGAGTAGAATGGACAAAAGCTGGCTGTGGCAACAAGGATCTGGACAGGTTTAAAGAGATGGATGGAAAGAACTCTAAAAGAGGGCAGGTTAGTGAGTAATTCTGGCCAAAGAAGAACTGACTGAAGATGAGGAGGAAGACATTGATAATGACTGCTAGGACAGCGCATTGGGGGACATAAGACAAGGAGCAACAAGTCCTGACAATGGTGGTCAAGACTGCAGTGTCTTCTAAGAGATCCATGTTTCCAAGTGCAAGAAGGTGGGAAGAATGTAGAAATGAAAAGGTCTAGGATAAAAGGAAGTCTGTTAACAATAGCATGGGGTTCCATAGGGCACAAAGTCAGGTAAGGGCAGATGGGGAAAAGTCCTAGGGATAATAGGATCTAGCTGGGTAGGGATGAGAAGTACCAGAAAGGTACCTTTGTCTCAACAAACAGGGACCGACCCTGAATCATAGAGATTAAGAGTACAAAAAGTACAAATTTGCAAGCCACAAGACTGAGGAAGCCTTCACCCTACAGAGTCCTGTGATAATGGAAGAGGGCAATACTGGTACAGCAGTTCACTCTGTCTCTCCTGTCTCCTTATTTTGTCCATGCTGGAACTGAATAGACTAATCTGATGGGCCCGATCCCAATCTAAGAGACACAGGAACTTTGACACACTCAGCCCAGTTCTCACCCTCCTTGACTCCACTCCGGAGGGCTCACCATATGAATGCCAAATTTAGCACAGGCAATTTAGATCAGCATACCCCTCTGTAGCTTAGAACTCCCAAGCTCAAGAGCTCATCAGCCTCAACCTACATGGTAGTTGGGATTACAACCCTGTGTGCCACCATGACCAGTGCTGTTGGGAAGTGGGGATGGCGAGGACTTGAGGACATAGGTCTAGGTTCCCAGGGAACAGACTGAGCTCACACATGTAAATTACCTCCCAAAATAACTAGGAAGGAGGCCAAATCAGAAGCTATCCCACATGTGGCCCAAAAACTCAGCTTTGTGGTAGCTCCGATATCATAGTCCTGGTCCTTTTGGTCATAGGCCTAGTGGCTAAGGCCCTAATCAGAGTAACATCAAGCTTGTTTAGGGTTCTAGTCTTTCCAGAACCTGCCTTTATGGTTTCCCTGCTCCCAAGACCCAATATATAAAATGATCTCATCCTTCTATTTACAAGCTATGTGAATATGGGCAACTAACATAACTTCTCAGGGCTTCAGTTTCTTAACCTGTCTATTTAAATAGAGATATCTGTCCTACCTACACACAGTGACCCCCTCCTCTCTATCTGGTTGCCTTCCTCTGGATTTGCTCCAAACCATCAACGCCATTCCTAAAGGTCTTCTCCAGAACTAAAAACTGCACCATAAGCCATGCCCCAACTAGAGCTGAAGCCAGTGGTACTGTGATCCTCCCTTGCTCTACGTTCTAGACTTCTATTAATGAAGCTTAAGATCTGCCCACGTTGAGTCAGAAAGAATGTTTTCCTTTTGATCCTGGTCCGCAGCACATGATTTTGCTGGTGGGTGTTTAATGCCAGCACACTCTGGCCATTCACGTGCCTGGCCTGGCCCAATGCAAGAGTCTCCAACCATCTACGCTCACTGAGGGAAACAGGAAGTCATTATGGAACTTTCACCCACCTGTGGTGAACCAGAGAAGGCAGCCTAGTGTAGTGGAAAGAAACCTGGGCTTGGGAATCTGAAGACCTAGGCTCCAATCCAGCCTATGTCACTAGGGAGCTGTGTGCCCTGGGCAAGCACTTTCGCCTCAGTTTCTTCCTCTGTAAAAGAGTGGTACTGGGCTAGATGATCCCTAAGGTCGCTTCTAGATTTGAATTCAGGAAACTACGTTAGCCCAGGGAGGTCTTGGAAAATTTACTTGGGATCTAGGAGTAGGACCAAAAGTTTTGAAGTAGAAGAAAATTAGCTAATAAGTCACCTGGAAAGATGGAGGGTCCAACTGATCATTTCCCATGAATACAGCCAAGGAAGTCCCTGGGGGCAGGATTAAGAGGCCATTAAGAGGCTTCTGGACTGTCCTGAAGACAGACAGGACCCACCAAGGATCTAAGGACAACCACCGCCATCATCATCATCAATAGCTAATATTAATATAGTACCTACTATGTGCCAGTCACTGTGCTAAGTGCTTTACAATTACTATTTCATTTAATCTCCGTAACAACCCTGGTGGGGGGGGGGGTGTCATTATTATCTCTGTTTCACAAATGAGGAAACTGAGCCACATGGGCTGAGTCACACAGAAAGTAAATGTTGGAGGCCTGACTCCAAGGCCTGGTGTTCTATCTACCTCACCAGCTATCTGACTCTAGAAGGAGCTGTAAAAAGGGCCTGGGTGGGTCTTGTGGCAAAAGGGGCTAGTCCCCGGGGAGGGGAGCCCATATCCTCTGCTATCCAAACCGATAGGAGAGGCAGAATACAGTGAGAAGGGGGAGAGAAATAAGAGAGTTCAAGGCAGTCAAAAACAGAAACAGAGGTTCGACATATATTAAAATGTCTACAGCAGTACTTTCTGTGGTTAAACAAAAGCAACCCAAAAACCTGGTAGCCTATCACTTGAGAATGGCCAAACAATCAATGGTACACAAATGCTATGGAATATTACATTCCATTATGTGCAACAATATAATAACGTACATTCCATTATATCGTATTCCAATATGTGCAGTAAAAAAACCAAAAAAATGTGAAGAATTCAGAGAAACCTGGGAAGACGTATGAACTGATACAGAACGAAGTAATCAGAACCAGAACTATTTACCAGATGACCATGATAACAAAAAGGAAAATAAAACTAAAAAACTTCAGAATTCTTAACCAACGTGGTGACCAACTAGCACTGACAATGAAGCATATCTTCTTTCTCCAACAGAGAGAGGGTGGTAAATTGACTATAAGGAAGAAATGAGGTTCTAGTTCCCAGACACAGCCAATGTGTGTTTGGCTTAACTGTCCATCTTTGTTACATGGGAGGGTTCTGTTTGGGGGGAAGGCACATTGAGGAGTGGCAGGGATATGTAAAAAGGGCATGAATAAAACACTTATTTTACTGAAAGAAAGGAAGAAAGAAAGAAGGGAAAGAGACAGAGAGAGAAGAAGAGTACAAGGGAAAAAGAAAGAAAGGAATAAATGAATGGGCAGATGAAAAAGCACTAAGTGTTTACTATATCCTTGGAGAAGGGAGGAAGAGAAGGAAAGAAAAGAGAGAAAGAAAGGAGAGAGGAAAAGAAAAAAAGGAAGGGAAAGATGGAAGAAGGGAGGGAGAGTGAGAAAAAGAAGTTTCCAGGATACTCCCTCTGACAGACTATTTTCTGCATGAAGCCGGTCTAGCTAAGATTAAGGAGCTTAAGCATCAGGAAATCAAAAACTAAGTGAATTCTTTGGTCATGGAGACATTTTCATGTAGTGATTGGCAATAAAAACCCATTAAAAAGCAAAATGAAAGCTGTGTTGGGAGCTCTGGGCTGCAAGAAGAGTTTTCAGGGAGCAGGACAAACCACCATTAATGGGCCTTGTTTCATTTTCCCTACTTGACTCTATGGTATTATTGAGCACAATTCTACCAATAATTTATTAAACATCTACTATGTACAAACATTGGTCTAAGGTCCCAGGAAGGAGCTAATAGGGCTGGAGGGAATCTGGATGGGGTGAAAGGATATTGACTCTTACAAGCTTTGGAAAGGACCTCAGAGGTCATCTAATCCAGCCCCTGCTCACTGCACGAACCTACACTCCCCGCAAGTGGCCCTCCAGTTCCTGCTCGAAGACCTCCAGCAACAGAAAACTGAGGGTGGCCTCTGAGTCAGCAAGACAATGAAAGAGAACAAATAGAACGAGGAGCCAAGGGTGTGAGTTGCCAAGAAGCTAATTTAGGCTCTGTTAAAAGTTGGGGGAAAACAAGTCATTGAAAAAAAGGAGCTGTCCAGAAATACAGTGAAATCCCTCCAGAGGCTGTGGTTTCGCTGTCACTGGGGGTCCTTCAAGAGGAGGCTGGATAACTGCTTGTCAGGAATTTAGAATGTTGGGGTACGAACTGATCTATATACCCTAGATTCCAGCTCTGAAATCCCTACTGGTCTGCATGAGCCTTTAGGAGACATGAGTTCTAGTCCCACTCTTCCTCTTAAATTGCTAAACAGACCTTGGACACGACAGTTTTCTCCTTCAGCTCCTTATTGTGAAACTAATCAGGAGTTCTTAAGCTACGAATCTGTGAACTTTAAAAAAAAAAATGTTTGTTTCAATTTTGTCATATTATCCATATATTTCAATAGCATTTCAATCTAATTAGTTTCCTTTGTAATCCCATGTCTTTTAAAACGTGATTCTGAGAAAGGGAACATGGGTTTTGCCAGACTGCCAAAGGGCTCCATGAGGGTCTTGATTCCCTTCTAGCTCATCTGATATGACCAAGACTGAGAAATGGAAATAAAGACATATAGCCCCACCCAGTTCTTCTGAATGGGACGTTTCTGCTCGCATCCCCCCACCCCCAAACCCAGGAGAAGCAGGAGCCAATACAGACCCATCAATGCCCAATTAGAATCTTATTAATAAAATTTAAGCCTGCAATTCAAGTTTTGTTTGATTTCAATAATAATTGAATACAAGTATTCAATAACAATAATTCAATTATAAATGAATACATAGTATCATGATGAAATTTCTAGGCACCATGATGACCTAGCACCCAGACCCCAAGAGCATCCTAGCCCAATGATACTTGCATTTAAGCTTGTGATATAATAAAAGATATAGATATACATACACACATACACACACACACATTTAGCAAAGTAAAAGTTATTAGAATGACCAATGATTTCATCATCACCACAAAAAGAAAAAATTAACCCACCTATCAAACTTGGGAAAGGGTCTCTCTACTCACCCTGACCAGGCTTGGAGCAATACAGGCACATGGGATCTTCACGTGTTTCAAGCATTTCTCATGAGACATAAAGTTGCAGACTGTGGAAACAAGAAACCTTTTCAGAGAAAGATGCAATAATAAGAACTGGAGGATATACAGGAAGGCCAGAGGCAGAGATACAGGAAGATAATATTCCCTATTTCTATTCTGCTTGAAGGTTTACAAAGGGTATTTCTTCCTCATAATAATTCTATGAGGTAGGTAGTTCAAGTATTGTAATCCCCACGTGACAAAAGAGGAAAATGAGACCCAGAGACACAGGATTACAGAGCTAATAAATATCAGAGCCAGCACCTGAACCTGGAACTTCACCCCAAGGGCAGTTCTTTTGCCTGTGGCCTCCAGCAGGGGACTCAGATTTATGGCGTTCTGGTCAAAGCTGCAAAACTATTCTCAGCCTTTCAGGAACAGGGAAAGGGGTCTCTATATGCTAAATCCAAGTTCCCAGGTTATCAGATAAAGTCATCATGAGTCCCTCCCCAAGTAGGGACAGACCACTGTGTCCAATCCCCTGTGACAAGGAAGTTTGGCTCCTTGCTACCACCATCACGAGTGTTTCCAAAGCCACTGAGGACAAAGAGCAAGGGAGAGGGAGTGACCACCAGGGAGCTGGCAGAAAGGGACTGAAACCTCATGAAGGACTCTTGAGAATCCCTAACCTTGTGACTATTTGCTTCTGTAAGTTCTAACTGTAGCATTCCAAATTAAAATAATTCTGAAAAACCTGGAAAGATTTACATGAACTGATGCTGAGTGAACTGAGCAGATCCAGGAGAACACTGTACACAGTAACAGCAACATTGAGCAATGATCAACTTTGATAGACTTAGCTCTTCTCAGCAATGCAATGATCTAAGACAATTCCAAGAGACATGATGGAAAATGCTATCGACATCCAAAGAAAGAACTATGCAGTCTGAATGCAGATTGAAGCATACTATTTATTCTTTTGTTGTTGTTTGTTTTTCCTTTCTTGTGGTTTTTCCCTTTTGTTCTGATTCTTCTTTCACAACATGACTGAAGTGGAAATATGTTTAATAGGATTGTTCATGTATAACCTATATCAGATTGCTTGCCATCTTGGGAAGGGAGGGAGGGAGAAAAAAATTTAGAACTCAAAATCTTGCAAAAGAGAATGTTGAAAACTATCTTTACATGTAATTGGAAAAAATAAAATATTATTAGGTGGGAAAAAAAAATTCTGAGGTACCACTTCAGTCCCACCAGATTGGTTAAAAAATGACACAATTCAATGAATGTCACTAGGGCTTGAAGTAAAGAAGGAGATTCATTTTTACTCTCTCCTCTCTCTATAACTCAGCAAAAGGTCTTTGAGAGATGATGGGGCCAAAAAAATGCATTACCTACAGTCAACCTAGGAATGATTAGGCCAGTCCTTGGAGAGCAAAGCCTATTGCTACTCATATACTAGAAGCCTTTCCATAGCTTAGTAGGGTCTGCCAAAAATGGCATCCCACTGGCATAGCCTTGAAGAACCCTGGGTCACCTCCAGGCCACAACAAGGAGGCAGAATAGGACCTTAGGGGAGTAAAAAAAAAAAATCAGCAAGTGGAATTTACAAAGAGGCTGCTTTTCTTCTATCAAGGAAGCTGTTTAACAGTGAAAGGGGTTGCCTTTGGGAGCCCCTGAGTATGATGGATATTCAGATAGAAGCTGATCAGGGAAGCTGAAGGACTCCAGGCATTGAGTAGGACACTGAACTGATGATAGCAAAAATAACTCATGAGGTAGACAGGGAAGGAACTACAATGCCAATTTTACAGATGGACAAACTGAGGTCCAGAGAAGGGAAATTCTTTGGCCAAGGACATACAAGCTAACAAGTGTCAGAGCAAGGATTCCAATTCAAGTCTCCTGACCCCAAATCCAAGGCTTTTCCCATTACACTAGGGGTTCTTTACCATGTTCTTAACCCCAGTGTGAGCCATGGATAAATTTCAGGGATCCATAAACTTAGATGGGAAAAAAAATTATACCTTTATTTGCACTGACCTCTAACTGAAATTTGGCATTTCCTTCAATTACTTAAAAATCTGAAGTCTCACCAGACTGCCCAAGGAGTCCATGATACAAAAAATAGTTAAGAACTCCTATCAGGGTTAGGGATGGCCTTGAGGTCACGTGTGGCCCTCTAGGTCTTCAAGTGCTGCCCTTTGACTGAATCCAAACTTTACGGAACAAATCTCCTTGATAAAAGGATTTGTTCTGTAAAACCTGGACTCAGTCAAAGGGGACATAAATAGGGAGCAGTCTATCTAAGGTCTAGATTACACTAGTTAAGGAGCTCAGAGTTCCCAGCTAGAGCTAAGACTAACTGTTCTAATCTCTCCGTCTCAACCCACCCACACACACATACACGCATGTCCAGCCCACTCCCCAAGCCCTGCTAAATTGATTAGCACCACGGGAATGTCATCCTCTGAGAACTGAGTCTAAAATTCAATCAAAACCTTCAAACAGGAAAATCTGCATCCCTGTGAGCAATTCATCATTCTGTTGGGGATGACTGAGCTAATAAGCAGGAGCATTTGGAAAATAAGCAAAAACCAAGGACAATGAACAAACAGAAGAAATTATAGTGAATGGGGTACATGGCTTTGGTTACATAATGCTTTAAAAATCTCTATAACAAAAACAACTGAAAAAAAAATAACCCAATCCAGTATGACCAAATTAAAAAGAAAAGTATCAGATTAGGAGAAAAACCCTTGTGGAAAATGAGGCAGATGGAAATATGTATAAGGAATTGAGACAATTCAATAAATTATTCAAGGGAAACACCCAGTCCCAATGGATAAGTGGTCAAAGGATAAGGACAGGCAATTTACAAAAGAGGAAACACAAATTACAAATAATCACTTAGGAAAATAACCAGCCCCCTTCATAATGAAATAAATGCATATTAAAACAACTCCGAAGGCACTGTTGAGATATGTCATGGGCTCTTATGGAAAGAGCACTGGATTTGGATTCTAAAGACTCAGGTTTGAATCCTGAGTCTGACTTATTATATGACCTTGAACAAATTACTTGCCATTTCTCTGGGACTCAGTTTTCCCCTTTGTAAAAATGGAGTGGGGCAGGAGGATGGGGGATGGGGTTGAACTATATAATCAATAAAGCCTGTTCCGGCTCTCAATCCCATTATCCTAATAGCTTAAATCCATCACAATGGAAAAAAATAAACAAAAACTATAAATTTTAATACTGGTAGAAACCTATGGCAACAGGTCCCCTTGGACATTGCTGGTGGAATGTCAAGTCAATGGAACCTTGGTGGAGAACAATCTGACAGCATATTAAAAAAAAAACTAACTGTGCCTTTTAACCCAGTAATCCCATTATTATGTGTATCCTAAGAATGTCATCATCAAAAAGAGAAAATACTACCTTTTCAAAGATATTTTGAAATTATTATTATCATTATTATTTCTAATAAGTCAACATGTATTTGTAATGACAGTGACTTAGTGAATCTAGTGTCGAACCAGAAGTCTGAAAGTATTGGGTTCAAATGTTGACTCTGCCCGGTCATGTGACTGTCAGCAAGTAGCAAACTCTGAGCCACCTCCTCAATGTTTACTCGCTAAATTACAGAAAGGTTATGACCTAGAGAGTAAAGGAGTTTCAACAGATAGAATAACACTGACTCTGGAGTGGAAGAATGTAGGTTCCAATCCAGCCTCTGACATTACCTCTGTGACCCTGGCCATATCATGTAATTTCCCTTAGCCTCAGTTTCTCCACCTGTAAAATATGGGGATTTGACAGGACTTTCTCTGAGGTTTCTAGATCAACAAGCCTATGATACTATGTGACAACAACAATTAATAAGAGTTCTTTAGTGTATCTATAATAGTGAGAAGCTGGAAACAACCAGGGAACAGCTGAACAAATGGTGATATGGCAGGTTTATGGACTATGGTAATAACCACCACGACAATTAACATTTGCAAAGATTCTTTAACAAATATTACCCTATAAGGTAGCTGCTGTTATCATTCTCCTATTCCAAATGAGGAAACAGAGGGTGAGAAGTGTAGCAGTAGTAGTACTAGTAGTAGTAGTAGTAGTAGTAGTAACATATAGCTAGTGCTTTAAAATTTGAAAAGCACTTTAAAAATATTATCTCATTGGATTCTCACAACAACCATGGGTCATAGGTGCTAGAATTATCTCCATTTTACAGATGAGGAAACTGAGGCAGGCAGTGGTTAAGTGATTTGACCAGGGTCACACAGCCAGTTTGTTTATCAGAGGTAGAACTTATACCCAGGTCTTCCTGATTTTGAGTCTGTCTGTCTGTCTGTCTGTCTGTCTCTCTCTCTCTCTCTCTCTCTCTCTGCTGTGCTAATCTGCCTCTTGCTATTGCTGTTAAAAAAAAATGAAAGAAAAATACCAGAAAAATAAGTAAATATCTTGCCTCTAGGATTGAAAACCAAGCTTCATGGCCTGACATTTAAAGCCTTCCCCAATCTGGCTCCCACCTACCATGCCAGATTGATTTCACATTATTTCTGTTCATGAACTTACATTCCAGCCCAAATGGCCTGCTGGCTGTTCCCTGAGCATGCTTCTCCTGACTCTGGGTTTTTACCCAAATCATCCCACATGCCTCCACATCACTTCCTAGATCATCCTTACCTTGCTTTCAGAGTCAACTCTGTTGTTACTTCCTCCAGGAAACCTTCCCAGTTCCCTCTCTCCTTCCTTCCTCCCTGCAGTGCTCCCTCCCTCCTCAAACCACCTGGTACTGAAGGCTTTCCCAGCTCACCTCCCCAGGAGAGCATAAGCTTCCTGAGAGCAGGGGGGACTACCTGCCTCCTTTCTGCCTTTGCATTTCTAGAGCCTGACACAGGTCTTGCATAAAGCAGGCACTAAAGAATGGTGAATTAAATTATGGAAAGATTTGTAGGAAATAATTCAAAATTAAGGAACATGTTACAAGCTAGTACCTCCCTCCCTTGTTGGCAGAGGTGAGGGACTATGGGTGTGGAGCACCGCACATACTGTTGTAGGATTTGATCCTTTGGTCATTTTCACTGAACTATTTTTTTTTATTCTTTTGTCTTTTTTCTTATCCTTAATTACAAAAGAAGGCTCATGCGGATGTGCGGGAAGTAACAGTCTGGGAAAGAAAACTGATTTTTTAAAAAAGATATAAAAAACAGTTTGAAGGAACAAATATACACAGAGTGACTGGACAAAGAAATATAATGAGAGGAGTGTGCTTTTCGGCCGAAAGGAGCTTTATGATGTTTGTTGAATGTTGACACAGGAGTCACTCGCTGATAAACTGACATCGCGATCTGTCTTTAAAAAAAAGTTATAAATGTAAGCTTAAATGGTTTAGTTTTTTCCTAAGAGTAAATTCCAAATAAATTATAGTTCAATATTACCCTTCAAGGACCCCTGATTTCCACAATGTGGGTCTCCTCCTATCTCTCCCCACACCTTTTGAGGACACAGCTTAATAGCTTAATGAGTTGCTGCGGTGGCTACTACCAGTATTACTACTACTAGTAATCCTCCTCCTTCTCCTCACTTCAGCCTGGTTGGCCAAGCCAGACACATGACATGTGTCCTGGGCCCACACTCAAAGCCTTCCAACTTGACTGGCCATGCCAGGGCTTTTGCTACGTTGGCATGACCTAGAGTCCTGGGTCGCTGCCACACCACAACACAACTCCACATTTATTCAGCAGCTACAATGTCCCAGTCCCTTTGCTAACCTCCAAGGATGCAAAGGCAAAAAAAAGAGATACAATAGAAGGTATGCTGCATTTAGAGCCAGAGGATTGTATCAGTAATTAAGGTGGGACTTTCCCTAGGTTCAAATCCTGGCTTTGCTATTTGCTGCCTGTGACCTTACTCTTGGGCAAGTCTCTTGATTGTTCTGGGCCTCAGTTTCTTTACCTGTAAAAGGCTTGGTGAGATGACCTTCAAGGGTCCCTTCCAACTCTATATCTATATCTAGGACTTTATAAGAGGGGCAAGGAAGCTTTATCTCCAACTTGCTTCTGGGAAGGGAAAAACACTATCTGCAGACAGCTAAACAGAAGAAGGGAGTGGTCCCATATATCTACACTTCCAGATTCTCCCCAAAACAGCCATGCCCTCTTCTCTACACCCACCCAAAAGAGCTCAGGTGTAGAAGTCTAGATCTAAATTCGAGCCCAGGCTCTGCTAAGAACCGTTGTGTGTAACTTTGTGGGTAAACCTCCAGGCCTTTCCTAAAGCCAAACCTCTCCGGGCCTCAGTTTTCCCATTTGCCAAATGGGAAGAATGGTCCCTGCCCTCCCCTGCCTTACAGGGTGGTGGTATGAGGCTCAAGACAGAGAGGACTTCAGCGGCATGGATGCATAGGGCGGGGGGTGGAGGTGGGGTGGAGTGGAAAGCACACTAGATTTGGAGCCCCAAGTCCTGGTTTAGGGTGCTAGCTCCCCAAATCTTCCTGGATCTTTGTGGCCAGGAGGATAAGATGCCAGAGGTGGCGAGGGGCTGGGGGGCCAGGGGGTGATCCATGGTCAGCATGCTGGGGGAGGTTCGCCCAAATCAATGATGGCAGCGAAGGGCTAGGAGACCTTCAAAACACTGGATGAATGGGTGTGTGTGTTGGGGGGGACTGGTATTAATCAGTAGGCACAGCCTCCCTCCCCCTCCCCCCAATTAGGCCGGGTATGACTTATAGTCAGAGGACATCCTCTTGGGGCCATCGCCCTTCAGGGCTGACCCTAAGTCAGCTGCCTGACTTTCTAAAAGTATAAACATTCCCCAGACTGGTTTTGCCACCAGCCAGGAGTTTTACAAATGAACCATCTTCTTTCTCCTTTGAATTTTTGTTCCTTGTACTTCCACAGAGACAAGCTAGCAATTAATCCTCCCACTCGGCTAGTTTACAATCCCTCCTTCAACCATTGTTACTAAGCAATCTTTCTATGGTGTCAAATCCTGGACTGGCAGAACAGGTTTCCCAGAGCCAGTTCCAGAACCTCACCCACCTCCAAAGCTGAGGATGCGGATGCAGATGGGGCTGGGGTTGTCACTGGAGCAGCCGCTTTTGTAGGGCAAGGCTCAGGTTCCAGACTCCTCCACCTCTCTCCAAGGTCCTCCCTTGTCCCCTCTTCTTCCCACGCTCACCATGCCATGTGGGCACACATACATCACTCCCAGAATGGCGAAGTCTCGACTGTCTCCAAGCTGGTGCCTGGCTTGTGTTCTATGTTTTCAGAGGGTTCCAGGGGCATGGATGTGTATGGGGTGGGGCGGGGTGGGGGGGAGACTGGAAAGCACTCTAGATTTGGAGCCCCAAGTCCTGGTTTAGGGTGCTAGCTCCCCAAATCTTCCTGGATCTTTGTGGCCAAGAGGATAGGATGCCAGAGATGGTGAGGGGCTAGGGGGTGATCCATAGTCAGCATCCAGGGGGAGGTTCACCCAAATCAATAAATTTGAAGCCTTCCTCATCCTTCCTCCCAATAGGTAACAGTGACCTCTTCCTCCTGAAATCTCCCCAAACACTTTTATGGACCTCTTTTGTGACCAGCACATTCTCCCTTGCATTACACTCATGTGTGTATGTGCCATATTTCCCCCCCAAGTCTGGGGGTTCTCAATCTTTTTTTGTTTGATGGCTTCTGTCTGGTGCCACTTATGGCACCCTTCTCAGAATCATGTTTTTAAATGCATAAAATAAAATACACAGACTTACTGAAGGAAACCAATTATATGGAAGTACAGTTATCAATACATTTTTTTTTTCAAAATAAATTTATGGACCCCCAAGTGAAGAAGCCATACCCTAATAGACCTAATCTTTCTGAAAGTGAGGATTGTTGGTTTTTGTTTTTTTATCCCCAGCACCCTAAAAATAACTGAAGCTGAAATGACCCCAGGCCGTGTGGGCTCAGGCTCCTCAGAGGGGAGCTGGCTCCTGGCTTGGCCCCCTCCCAAAGCTGCCCCAGCCTGGCAGAGACTCCTACAAATGCTCCTCTGGGTGACCTTTTTAACTCATAAACCTCTCGGTGTGACTTTCCTGCATCCCCGGGAGGTGAGAAAGAGGAGGAGGGAAGAGGTGGGGAACATTTCTTCCTACTTCTCTGCTCAGAGCCAGGACTCACTTCCTGAAAAGTCAGTCTGCAGGGAGTGGCTGCTCTTCAGGAGGCTGCAAAGGTGTCTTCATCTATACTGATGATCAACAGAAGCAACAAGAACAAATAGATGAGGAGAAATATGGTTCAGCTACAACAGAAAGGAGCTCTGGGCTGGGGCAGGAAAACTGGTTTGAAGTCCCCAATTTTACCACTAAATCATCACGATCTCTGGTCTCAGTTTTCTCCTCAATGAAATGGGGAGAGCAAGTACTACTCTGAGGTCATCCTCTTGAATGGGGTTATTGTGAGAATCAAATGAGATAACACATAGAAAAGAGTTTGATAAATGGTAAAGCTCTGTACACACAGGAGGGATGGTTATTGCTGTGACTGGCAAACATCTGGCCCAGGGCAAAGGATGGCTGTAAACCCTTTGCCTGAAAAGCTACAAATTACAAAAGCCAAAGCAAACTGTTATAAGTGTTAGAATTCTCACTATCTCATAAGTGGCTGGGACTGGGGGAGCGGTATCCATCCCTTCCTAATCCTTGCCTCTTGCTGTGGATGAGGAGTCATGAAACCTGGATTCTAGTTCTGACTCCACCACTAACTCACAATCTGACCTTCGTCAAGTCACCTCCCCTGTTTGGGACCTCAGTTTCCCCATCTGTAACATGGTTGGACTAGATTGGGGGTTCTTTACTTTTTTTTTAAACAAAAGTTTGATAACTATTTCAATATAATTTATTGCCTTGGTAACCCTATGCATTTTATTTTATGTATTCAAAAATATGATTCTGAACATAGGCTTTCCCCAAACTGCTGGTAAAACACAGGAAAGGTGAGGAGCCCCTGACCTAATGGTCTCTAAGGTCACTTCCAGCCTGGACACTTCATTGTTGGACAAGGATCACTGTTAGGAAATTCATCTTGATACTGAGCCAAAATGCTGCTTTTTCCTGCCTTCTTTTATGCCTTTTTCCTAGTCCTGTTTTCTGGGGCCAAGCAAAGCAGGTGAAATCACTCCTTCCATGAGACAATCCCTTGTGCTCCCTGACTCTTCTCCAGGGCCTCCAAGTGATCCCCACATTCACTGCGATCCCTTCCCATTTGAACTGTCCTCCTCTGACATGGCAGTGGCCTGCCCCAAAAGTGTGTCCAGCACTGAAGATAGTACTCCAGATGGGCTCTGACTGAGGCACTCACTGCATAGTGGGCCAATCACTTCACTTGTTCTATGAATGCTGCCTGATGGTTACAAGTTTTTGCCTGCCACAGGCTCTCTGTGCCACCATGGGGACCAGTCAATTTCTCAAGTATCGGAGGGCATTTTGCCAACAAGGCAATCAGCTCTTCAAGGGCAGAAGCTGTGCCTTCTCATCCTTTGTACCCCTCCTGGCTGCCAGCTCTGGGCTAGGAACCCAGAATGTACAATGTTAACTGGATAACTAACCCTTGGTAAGGGGGGGGCGGGGGCAGGGGGGGAGATGAGGCACCTCTCCCCAGGCTGCCATAAGTAACAGAAGTTAGCTGTTTACAGAAGTGGATTCCTATAAATAAGAGTCGAGGAACAGCCATCGATGTGATGAGCTTAAACAGGCAGGAGGCCTGGGTTCTAGTCTTCACTATAGCACTAGCTAGCTCACTTGTCACTTCCCCTCCTAGGCTTTCCTTACCAGTAAATTGGGAAGAATACCTATCTTTCCTGCCTTTTGCAGTTTCTCACAGTGGCCCCCCACCCCCACCCCATCCTGATTTAAATCAGACCACGCAGGAAGCCTCTGCATCTGTAATAGGGAAGGCAGGCTGAAAATCTGCTGGTCCGGCAACAGATTAAGGAAGCTTTTCTGACATCCAGATCTCCACCTCAAACCCTCAAACCACTGAGCCACATTATGTTTGACATTGCGGGGGTCATAGATGCTTCTCCAGGATAACAGCAGCCCCCACCTTGCTAGTATGTTAAGGTGCTTATCCCTCCGAGGCAGGAACCAAAGCATTAGTATCCCTTTTTTATAGACCAGGAAACTGAGGCTGATATTCCCACATCAGCCTTGCCCGTATTCCCATAGCTAGTAAGAGTGAAGAGCTGGAATTTGGCCCCAAACGTCTAGACTCCAAGCCACTCTCTTCACTCTACCAGCCTCTCAAGTACCTTTTGTGTTCACATCCTGTTTCCTCTCCTGGACCACAAATCCACTCTGGGGGAGGGTCCAGGTTTCCCTCCTCTCTGTATCCCCAGCACCAAGCATAATGCCCTCCCCATGAGCAGTCACTCCATTACTGATGACGAACAAGGCAGACCCCTTGATTTCCCTCTGGCTGCCAGTGAGCCGAAGGCACACACGTTCTTCAGCGACAATGGCTGAAACCAAGGTCGGGATTCCTTTACTGGAGTGGAGCAGAGCATGTACTCAAGGATTCACAGACAGCTGTCTTCTAGGCCCAAAGCCCACCTCCTGCCTGTACTTGGCCTCATCCCCACTGGGGCAGCCTGAAGGGCCCAACTCTGAGCTGTTTCTAGACAGCTTCTCCCTCCAAGAGTTCCACCCCCGGCTTGCCTGGCTCCCAGCATAATCCCAAACATCGGGCACCTGCCTGTCTAGAGGGCCCTTGAGAACGGAGATCCTCCTTAGAGCCTCTCAGCTCACATAGCTGCTAATCGTCTCTGCCAGTCTCAGGAGAGAACTAGGCTTAAGCTCAAAATCGGCCTGAGAGAAGCCAAAAGGCTTAAGTACAGAAGGTATTTTCCCAGTGTGAGGGCTTACTCCTGCTCCCTAGGAGTCCTGTCAGGGCTTGCTTGGGATGGCAGAGCTATATTATTTGTAGACAACAATCCCATCTGCGGCAGTCTATTAAACCCACGGGTTCCTACCAGCCCTGAAGCAGGAAGGAGAGAATGTCAGGAGGGATGTGGCTGTTTTATGACAGTCACTGGGTATCAGGGACCACAGGTTCAAAAAGTACCCAGATGCTTGCTTTGTACATAGCCTTTACACTGAAAATCTTGAACCAAGGAAGGATGTATCTACAGTACCTTGTCAACAGTAGGCTCTAAATAAATACTGAATTGGATTAGCAAATCTCTAGTCCTGTGGGTCCCAACTTGAGGGCTATGGACTCCACACAGGCTGGAGCTTTTTTTTTGTGGGGTCTACAAATCCACAAATAAGAAATTATACCTTACGTAGAGAACAAATAATATATCTCACTCCTATGTGTTTCTATTTTTCATACGCACATAGATGTTATTTTGATTGCTAAAAATACAACTCACTTAAAAGCACTCCGAAATTCACAGTAGCTTTTGGTCACATATATTTTTTTCTAATCAAGACGTTATAGCTAATAGCACAACTACAATCATATGGGGAGGGGCCGAAGTCTGAAAGATTGGTGATGAAAAATGAGATTCTCATTCTCAAACAGGTTGGGAGCCACATCTCAGTAGACATATCATTGAGAAAATGGAAGCTCCGAGGGAATACATTCCCCTTGAGTATATAACTCAGAAGTAAGAGAGATAGGATCTGGACCCAGGCATCCTACGCCTGGTCCACGCCATTTCCACAACACCACCCTGTGTTGGACTACTAACTGGACCTTATATGCTACTTTTAAAAAAATGCTTTTCTACCGGTCCCAGATCTCCTAGGATCTAGGGCTGGAAGAGCCCTTAAAGATCACCTATCTTGGCTTTCAGCCAATAACGGATGAGGGAAATGAGCTAAGAAAGAGGCAATGTGACCAAGGTCATAGAGGGAGAAAGAGCTAAGATACAAACCCAGACCCTCTGCCTCCAATGTTTTTTCCATTAAACCTCAGGGCCTTTTTGTTGGCCTGCTTAAGTGGCTAATGGCGGTCATTTTCAGAAGCCACTACTATTGGGGACAGAAAGGGGTGGGGAGGAAACAAAGGTGGGGGGGGAAAGAGGTTCATAGCACGAAGAAGAAAACCAGTGAGGAATAGTAGAAAGAAGACAGAAAGTTAAGTTTGAGGGCCTGGGTTCAAGGACTGTCTCTGCCTCTGCTGTTGTATAATGTGGGCAAGTGGTTTTCCTTCTCTGGGCTTCATCTGTAAGTTGGGGATAAAAATGGACTACCTCCTTCTCAGGGGTCTGAAAGGGATATACCTCGAAGGCTTCCAAAAAGTGAACTGCTGCAGTAATTATCCCTCCTTCCTTATTCCTATCCTCCAGGTAAGGGCTCACCAGATATCATCCTCCCAGACTGGAGGTTAGAAGTTCAAGGACAAGCTAGCCGGACACATACCACACTCCCAGTATTATTACTACAGTGATTCCTTTGTCCCAGACTATGGCTCCCTAAGGGCCCCATGGCCACAAAACTAAATTATTGTTATCATTAGTAGTAATAAAAATGATTCACTTAGATAGAATTTTATAGTTCACAAAACACTTTCCTGAGAACAGTCCAGTGAGGTAAGCATTAATAATCCCATTTTACAGATGTTACAGATGTGAAACAATTTGCTTGAAAGTGGCAGAAGTGACAATCAAACTCAGCACTTTGGGCTCCAAGTTGAGATTTCTTCCCACTATGCCCCAAGCTCCATCTCATAAAATATCATTAATCAGTTAGTTAGAATCCACCAAGAACAATGGAGAATCGAATGAGGGGCCACCAGGCACCACGGACAGGATCAGTCAGATGAGTGATGTGGGCCTGGTTCTATCACTTGCTACGTGCACGAGCCAGGGCAAAGCACTTCATCTTTCCGAATCTCAGTATCCTCAACTGTAAAATGGAGGAGTGGTGGACTAAATGGGGTCCCTTTCAGTTCTGAATCCTTGAGCCAATAAGCATACTTAATGCTTGCTATCTGCCCAGGGTTGGCTCCCTTTCTGCACAAGAGTCAGTAAGCATGGTAAAAAATTAAGGAGGAAAGGGACAATGAGTCCAAAAAAGCCAGAGGAGTTAGTCCAGGCTCTACTATGAATTTGTTCTGTGTGTGCTACCTGGCCTCTGTTTCCCCAAATGTAAAATGGAGGGGTCTGGTCTCAATGGTCTCTAAGGTCCTTCCCAATGCTGACAATCTATACTTAAAAATCCTTCCTTTCTCTAAGACTATGGACGCATCATACTCTGCAATCCTGCGGCACTGGCCTCCTGGTTCTTCCCCACATCTCCCTACTTTGGACATTTTTATTGTCTGTCCCCCGTGCCTGGAATTCTCTGCCTCCTCATCTCTGTCTTCTGGCTTCCTTCAGCTAAACCCAACCTTCTATGGGAAGCCTTTCCCAATTCTTCTTAATTCTAGTGCCTTTCCTCTGTTGATTATTTCCAATTTATCCAGTATATAGCTTGTTTATACATGGCTGCTTGCATATCGTAGCCTGCATTAGACAGTGACTTTCTTGAGGGAAGGGCCTATCTTTTGCCTTTTTTTTGTATCTTCAGCACTTAACCTCAATGCCCAGAACATAGTAGGCATTAATAAATGTTTGTTGACTCAAAAAGATGACAACATGCAGTGACAGAAAGAATTTTCTCCCCTGGGAGACCCTCTACACCAATACCGGAATAACATAGGCACAGTCCCTGTGACTCTTCCTATCCCAGCTCTAACATTCTACAATTTACAAAATGAATCAAGGGATTGAGCTGATTCTTCAGCCAGCTTGTGGCTGTCAGGACAGCTGTGTGAAGAGCTGCACCCTGGTCTCCAGGGAACTGGACTGTGCTTTCAGGGGAGCTCCCATGGGGCCCAACATTGACCTGATCGAGATGTACACAGAGACCTCCACAGGAAGGGCTCCTGGACTCCCAGCTTTATCCCCACATACCTAGGGCACTGCCCCCTTTGCTCACACCATACCTTCCATGGCCCCATCTGAATCCAAACCATGGCTCCGTTTGAGTACCAGCTTTCCCGGGAAGCCCTCCCTGAACACACCATCCTGAAGTGACCTCTTCCTCCCTGAACCATCCAGAGCATTGTCTATACCTCTTATTCAGCCCTGACTACATGTGTGGAGACTGTCTCCCCAACCAGACTGTGAGCCCCCTGCTCCCTAAGGGCAGGGCCCTAGGCTGTTTCTCTGGCTGTCTCCCCCCAACACCCAGCACTGGGCTCTGCGTAGAAAAGGGTGCTGATGAAAATCCAACAGCATTACTGGGTGGGGGAGGTGGAGGTGGCACACAACCAAAGCTCCCAGAATGTTCCTCTCTGTCCCTTAGCTCCCCCAACGAATAGGAACAATGCCAATTCAACACATTCCACCTGTGTGTATAGAGTGCTCAGTGCCGGGGAAGATGCAAACCTTAGAAATTATCCAGACCCTGCCTTCCAGAGCTTACTTTCTACTAAAAGGCACAGATAACCATATTTCACCATACTATATGAAAAATGTTTCTGAGAAATAAAGAATGCTATGAGAGGAAGGAATAGGTCCTTCCAGACCTGAGGTTGGAATGAGGACAGATGTTTGGTGCAAAGTGATGTCTAGCAGGCCAATATGCCCAATAAACCCTTTTTTCTCCAGGCTAATTATAGGACCTTGAATTAGAGAGAGCTACTCAATCCTCCAATGTCCATACAGAGACCCCCAAACCTGGCCTGGCCTACTCTCCAATTCTGTGGTCCTCACCCCAGGTCAGGCTTCCAAGCTGTACCTCTAAGAGGAAGAAGCTGGCAAATTTAGAACCCAGACAGCCTGGACTGGATGATGCAGAGGAAAGCAGGAAGGAGAAGAGGTGTAAGGGTCCCAGCATCAAGCCCCAAGGGCCAAAGGCTTAGGTCGCATAGCAAGGTGGGTAGTGAGTGGCAAAAGAGACGAAGAAACTGGCCTGAGTTCTATCCTCTGGGTGGAGGTGGTTCAGGCAGTCCCTGGCCAAGATCTGCCCTAAACGGGGGGCGGGGGGGGGGGGACGGACGGACGGATGCCAGGTCCCAGAGTAGTGTCCATCCCCTCATGAAGGGGTCCTAGGCTGATATACATCCCCTGCGGAGCGTCCCCGGAGGGGCTTTAAGCCCTAGGACTGAGTTCAAGGTTGCCCGCTTTGCCCCAGGAGGCGCTCAAAGGTCCACGGATGGAATGAGCTGCTGAGTAGGGCTAGAAGGGTCCCAGTCAGGGATCTGTACTTGGGAAGGGGGTCTGGGAGTCCCCGCACTCACCCTCGCACTGAAAGCCGGCCAGTCCCCAGATGAAGTCGGTGCAGTAGTGGCAGAAGGTGGGCTTGGTGAGCGTCACTTTCCTGAAGCTGTGGCCCGGAGGAGCGGCGAGGGGCGCCGAGGGCTTGGGGCCCGGCTCCTGTCCCTGCCCCGGCCCGGCGCCCTGCCCCTGGCCCGTGTCGCCGGGCTGCGGGCGGCCCTTGCCGCCGCCGCCGAGCTGGGGGCTGGAGGCCGGGCTCCCCAGACGAGAGCCGGAGCCCGAGCCCGAGCCCGAGCCCGAGCCCGAGCCGCTGCCGCTGCCGCCGCCGCCGCCGCCGCCGAACCAGGAGCGAGCGCCCGTGGCCGCCGCCGCCGCCATCCGGCCCGCAGCCTGCCGGAGGCTTAGGCGCGGGGCGCCCAGGGCGCACGGGGGGTGCCAAGCTCCGCAGTCCGCATGGGCCCGGCCGGGAGCTAGAACCGGAGACGCACACAGCTTCCGACTGGCGGCCAGACCTTGGCCACCGAGCTACTGAGCATGCCCAGAGGCGCCGGCTTCGAGCACACGGGCGCAGGGGGAGGGACGGTGAGGGACGGGGCGGAGCGGGGCGGGGTCGCCTCCGGGTTGGGGACCCCGCAGGTGCGAGGAGATGCAGACTCCCGGCTGGCTGCAGGGCTTGGGCGCCGGGGAGGGGAGGGGAGGGGAGTAACAGAGCGTGCGGTGGAACCAGCCCTCCCACCCGCTCACTCCTCGCCGGCAACTTTAAAGGCGGAGGGGTAGGGGCTCCGTTAGATCTCCCCAAAGTCATCCTTGTCAGTTTACAAAGGCAGAAACTGAGGCCCACATAGGAGAAAGGATTCTCTCAAAGGTCTCACAGCGAGTTTGTGGCAAAGCCCGGACCAGCGATCCGGCCTGGCCTCTGTCGCTCGGATTCTTAAACTGCATTCCAGGATCAGCTCAGGGGTCATCTCCTACTGAGAAGCCTTTCCTCCTATCACTGGGGAGCCTTTCCTCCTATTCTCTTACATTTACTTATCTGTTTACTTGTTTCTATCCGCCAGTACGGCATAAGAATAATAAACAATAATTGACATTTATATAGAAGTTTAAAATTTGCAAAGTGCTTCACATAAGTTATCTCATTTGAGCCTCACAACCAACGCTGTGTGTTAAGTACTATAGGCATTATGAAAAGGCATTTCTAGATGAGGAAACTGAGGCTCAAAGACTTCTCCATTGGCATGCAGCTAGTGAGCCTCAGAACTCAAAACCTTCCTGATCTCTAAGTTCAGCATTGTCTTTCTCCGTCTGATATAATGGAAAAGCATACTAAGCCTGAAATCAGATGACCTGGGTTCAAATTCTGCCTCTGAGGCTTACTACCTGTTGTCCTAGCCAAGTCACTTTAACTTCTTTGGGCCTCAGTTTCCCTACCTGTAAAATGGTAGACTGGGGTGAACTAGATGGCCTCTGAGATCTCCTGCAAGGAGAACTATTTCATCACTGACATTGCCACCCCAGACATGCCTAACACAAAATAGGAGTTTATGGAATTGTTGGGTTGAATTCTGACCCCAAGTCAGGGGCTTTCCCCCAACCCTGTGCTGTGCTCCTCCTCCCACTCTATCTCAGGACACCTGTTGCTCACCTGGGCCCAGAGGAGATCACAGCCGGGATTCCCTCGACATTTTCTAGGGCACCCAGGATTCCCAGACAGAAATAGAAGCAGCTTAGCATAGTGCACAGAGTACTGATTTCTGGAGTCGAGAGCTCTGGGTTCTCTCCTGACTCTGCCCTTTATTAACTTTGTGACTTGGGACAAGTCCTTCCCCTCTCTGAGACTGTTTCCCCCTCTGTAAAATAAGAGAGTTAGATTAGAGTCCATTCCAGCTCTAAGATCCTAGAAATGAGTTTTCCTTCCCCCGCTTTGGGCTTGCTGGGCACCTTTCTTTTGTATCTGCCATGATTTCATTTTTATTATAGTTCTTAGAGCCATTGTTGCTCCTCTTCTGCTAGATTGGGAGCGTGCTGAGAGCAGAAATCAGGTCCTATTCATCTCTTACACCCCCTCAGTGTGTAGCCCAGAACAAATGCTTCTAAGTGTTTATTGAACTGAATCTTCTGCTGCATTATGCAGAAATTACAGCTCTGCAGCCCAGCACTTTACAAGAAAAGGTCTTAGATCCTTTTCCTTTTGTTGGTGACAACTACAAGCTAGACAATTTGCTAAGAATAATGATAAGCATCCATATAGTACTTTAAGGTTTATAACATGCTTTACAAATATTCTTTGATTTTTTTTCCCCTTCATAACAACCCTGAGAGGTAGGTATTATTATTATCATTCTCATTTTTCAGCTGGGGAAACTGAGGCAGACAGTGATTAAGTGACTTGTACCACATAGCTAATGTCTGAGGGGAGATTTGAACTCAGGACTACTTGAATCCAGGTCCATCTTTCCATCCCCTGTGCTATCTCCTTGAATGAAATTGCAGATCCATCAAAGTGCTGGAGTATGGTTAATTGGTGGCCTTCTGATTAAACTCAACTAGAATATTATTGAGGATCCTTCTTCCATGCTCAGCTTCAGTCTGGTGGACACGGAGAAGAAACAGTTCTCAGGGAGCTAACCGTGGGGAAGAGCCCATAGCACAGAATATAGAACTAAACAAGACAAGGGAGAATAGAAATGAATCAAATGTTAAATGGTATCACTCATTCAACAAGTTATTATGTGCAAGGCCTTCCATGCTGCATGGTGGGGGGATGATGCACTTTAGAGGTCCTAAAAACCAAATTCCCACCGTATCAGGAATCCTCTCTATCACTTCCCTGACAGATCTTTAGTCAACCTCTGTTGACATACTCCTAGTGTTAGGAGTCTCACCACCTCCTACAGCACCCATTTCCATTGCAAGGAACTCTTCCCTTATATTTGGCTAAATCTGACTTCCGGTAACATTTCTGATATTTGAAGTCTGAAATTTCTTCTCTCTTCCTCTTTCCTCCAAGTTAACCATTCCTAGAACCTTAAGCTAATCTTCAATTCCAGTTAATTGAGATTCTCTCTCTCTCTCTCCTCTCTCTCTCTCTCTCTCTCATGCTGATTCTGTCATCCCATTTCTCATGACAGTTTTATGTCATCTAAAATTTTGATAAGCATCCAAACCATTGGGACAAATGTTGAACAGAGTCCAAATGGATCCCTGAACTGTGACACCAGAAACCTGCCTCTAGGTCAGTGATATCAAACTCGTATCAAAACAGGGGCCACTAAACCTTTACTTAAGAATCCGGGCAAGCAGCATATTGATTCAGAAAGCCACATACTCACATTATCTGTGTTCCAGTGTATTTTTATTTTGTTAAATAGTTCCCAATTACATTTTAACCTGATGGGAGTGTTGCCTACCTTGTGGGCCACAAAGCTGGCCAGTAGCCTCAGATAACCTCTGTTCTAAAGGGATCCCACTTTTCCTCAGTCACTACTGCTTGGTTCATGCAGTCATTCAGTTCTGAGTATATCTGACTTCAGCAAGTATTTCTACAGACATCTGTTAAGCATTTTCCATGGGCAATATCCTATCTTCTACGCAGGAGGTTACAGAGATAGGTATGATACAAACTCTGCTTTCAAGATGTCTACACCTAAGCACAGTACCATTATCTAGCCTCCAGCTCTCCATCTTGACCACAATGAAATTCAATCATATTATACATACTGTAAACCACAGTTTCCTGACCTACCCATCTAATTACCCACTCAAAGGAGGTGGAATAGATACTAAGTGCTATAGGGATGCATAAAAGGAAGGGGTCAGTGAGATAGGAGTTAGTCAGGAAAGGCATCTTATCTTGCAGGAGGAGGGAAGGAGGGTAAAGAGGGTGAGTCGAGCCCTAAAGGATGGGTAGGCTTGAATGTTCCCAGTGTTCAATGCCCTCAGTAGTCTAGTGCCACCCTTTCTTTTTTAAAAATTAATTTATTTATTTTTAGTTTTCAACATTTACTTCCATAAGATTTTGAGTTCTAAATTTTCTCCCCCATCCCTTCCCAACTCCCTCCCCAAGACAGTGTGCAATCTGATACAGGCTTTACATAGACATTCATATTAAACATAGTCTTACATGTAGTAAGGAAGAATTAGAACCAATGGGAGGAATCATGAGAAAGAAGTAACAAAACAAAACAAAAAAAGAGCAAGTAGTCTGCTTTGATCTGTATTCAGACTCCATAGTTCTTTTTCTGGATATGGATGGCATTTTCCATCATGAGTGTTTTGGAATTATTTTAGGTCCTTGCATTGCTGAGAAGAACTAAGTCTATCAAAGTTGGTCATTGCACAATGTTGCTGTTACTGTGTACAATGTTCTCTTCCACCCTAACTTTCTGTTTTTCTGCTCCTCTCCAAGTGGCCTGAGCTCTAGCCAAACTGACCCCCATCATACATGCACTGTGCTTGGCCATCTTCATACCTTTCCTCATGCTCTTCCCTTCCCCAGGATAGGATCTATGCCCCATGCCTTCAATCTCTCCCTGTGAAAATCCTAAGCATCCTTCAAAATCCAGCTCAAATGGCACCTCTGCCACCAAGGTATTCTTGAGTCCCTCCAATTAGGAGCAACCTTCATCTTATGAATTCTTCTACACTTCCTTACACATATTTACCCTATAATTGTATGTAATAACATTGTGTGTGTCTCATCCCCCTCCTAGACTGTAAGCTCCATGAGGGCAGACCCTAGGTATTGTTTAATCTTTGGGTCTTCCCTGCTGCTGTTGTTGTTCAGCAGTTTTCAGTCATTTCCAACTTTCCGTGACCCCATTTTGAAGTTTCCTTGGCAGAGATACTGGAGCAGTTTGCCATTTTCTTCTCTAGATCATTTTACAGACGAGGAAACTTCTCTGCACACTGTAAGCACTTAATAATTATGATCTGGATTTAAATGAATTGAATGGAGACGGGAAGTATATTTCCAGGCAGGGGGATGTCTTTAGCAAAGACTCAGAAGTGTCAATGAACCTGATACGTGCCAGGGAGAGGTTTAGCTAGTCAGAAGGAGGGCTTGAGTTAAGAAGTAGAGGACACAAGATTTGGAGTAGCAGGATAGAATCAGGTGGTAGATGGCCTTGAATACCAAGATAAGTAGTTTAGGCTTGGCCTGCTACACAATAGGCTATGACCACCCTTTTCCTAACTCTGTCTGGGTGGGTTCTCTCTTTCTTCTCTGAAGAATAATTACCAGACCTCATAATTGTGAGTGCAGGGCTTTATATTTTCTCAAAGCATTTCCTCATCCATCACCGTATATATCAAGGGCTCAACTCCAAAAGAAATTACCGAGCATCCCCTACATGTAATCATCTTCTTTCTAATATTCTCTCACATCTGTACAGAACTTAACAGCTTCCAAAACACTTTAGCATCCATTATTTTAACACTCTGAGGACCTGGGATTTCACTGTGGATTTCACTCTCCCTCTGTGCCTCAGTAGCCAGTATTTAAAAGTTGCAGTGATGCAACTTGGGTAATTTCATCCCTTGTTGGCTGCTCCTCTAAGGATCTCTGCCTCTAACCAAGAAAGCCCACAGTGTCCTGGAAATCTTATTCCTGAGCTTGTACTCATAGCATCGGAGAGCCAGAGACTGAAGGGATCTTGGAGATTGTCTAGTCTGACCCACCGGCTTAGAATCAATGAATCCAGCATCATTTCTGCCCAGTCATGAAGCTTTGGGGGAAGCATTTTAGGAGAGGTGCCTCCATACATGGGGATACAGGCTGGGGCTGGCCTAGTGATTTTTCTGTGATGGGGAACTCCCTGGAGAGGAAACATCTTCTTACCACTGCAGGTCTGTACCTTCTTTGCTACTTATAATCCCAGAGGGCTGCCCTGAGCACTGAGAGGATAAATAACTTTCCCAGGGTCACACAGCCAATATAAGCATTTATATTGCTCCTACTATATTCCTACTATGTTCCAGACACAACACTAATTTTTAAAAAAAACAAATATTATCTCTTTTGAGTCTCATACTGCAAGGTAGGCAATATTATTTCCCCCATTCTACAGCTGAAGAAACTGAGGCAAGCAGTGGTTAAATGACTTGTCCAGGGTCATGTAGTTAATACATGTCTGAGGCCAGATTTGAACTAAGAGCTTCCTGATTCCAGGCCTAGCACTCTATCAACTGCACCACCAGCTGCCTTTATGAGTCAGAGATATAATAATAATAATAATAATAATAATAATTCCCATTTCTATAGATAGCCCTTCAAGGTTTACAAAGAGCTTTCTGTATAACATCCTTATTGAGCTAAGCTGCATAAATATTATTATCCCTGTCATACAAATAAGAAAGATGTTATGACTTACCATTCCTCACTTGTGACTCTTTGCATTTACTACCATGCCTCAGCTTCCTTCTCACTGTGAAATTTCCCTCATACCTTACAGCTTTCTCACCCTGGAACATCTCTGCGTCCCATAGGTGAGCCACTCCTAAAACCTCCATTTTGAGGGAGGGCCCAGGCCAATCCTTCCCTTCCCTTCGGTCTCTGCTCCTGACTCTCCCTCCACCATTCCCGCATGAATGTCCTCTCCTCCACCCCTCCACTCCTTCTCCTTTCCGCTCTCGCTTTTCCAGGTAATCTTCTCTCATTTGAGTGTAAGCTCCCCGAGGGCAGGGATTATCTTTCTTTTTGTTTGTATTTGTTTCCTTAGGGCCTAGGCACATAATGCATGCTTAATGAATGCTTTTTGGCTGACTGGCTGACTTAACTGAGGTCACAAAGCCAATAAACGTGGGAGTCAAGCCTGGAAATTTATCTTGTGACTTCCAAACCTCTGAACTTTGATCTCCATATCCTACTATTTCTCATGATCCCCTATGATCCTCGCATTATCCCTATGACAAAGGCAGAGAGAGCATTACCGTCCCCCTTTTACAGAAGCTAAAAGTCAGGTTCAGAAAAAGGATAAAAGCTAGTAAATGTCAGAGACTAGTCTAGAAACTAGGTTTATGATGCAGGGCTCAGCTAATAGTGGTATAGGGCAGCATAAAGTTTTGTGTGTATCCAGATATGGAGGAGAACTTCAGTTTCTAACTCAACTGACAGAAATATGACCTGAGGCAGGGGTGGGGAACCTGCGCCCTCAAAGTCACATGTGGCCCTCTAGGTCCTCAAGTGCAGCCCTTTGAGTGAATCCAAATTTCACAGAACAAATCCCTTTAATAAAAGGATTTGGTCTGTAAAACATGGACTCAGTGTGGCCTGACCTAAGGGGGAAAAATTTCCTATTAAAAACCAAAAATTTTAGTAAGTTACCGCATTCAAGGGCCTGCTCTGGACTTTTAACTGTTTCCCCACCAGGTCCTGTTCTCTCTTTGCACAGTCTGGCCCAATGCTTGGAGCAAACTCCTACCCTCCCAGTCTGACAAAGCCTTCCTTCAAGGTCCAGCTCCTAGACTCTTGTACTCTTCCTGGAAGCCTTCCCAGCTTTCTTTCAGCTAGAAATGATCCCTCTCTCCTCATTTTCCTAGAGCCGGGAGAAAAAGTCTACACTTGGATCCCCACCCTCCCTTGGGTCAAGCTTATCTCTCTACTTGTCATATCTCTCCGAGGAGGACGAATTTAATCTTTGTTTGTTTGTTCAGGTTGCTTTGTAAACTTTAAGTGAAAGTTAGAGTCGGAAGACCTAGGGCAAGTAACTTGTGGCCAAGTCGGTTTCCTTATCTGCAAAAGGAGGTTTCTAAGGTCTCTTCCAGGTTTAAATCTATGGTGCTATGATTATTAAGGTTGAATTGGTTGGGAAAGACAGGCTGGGCCTGGATTCGGAGTCAGGAGACCTAGATTCCAAGTACCTGTTCTACCATTTACTAGCTGTGTGACCTTGAATGAACTCTCTGAGCTTCAGTTCCCTGTCTGTGAAACGAGAAGTCGGAAGCCATGGCCTCTGCTGTCCCTGACAGCTCCTGACTCTAGGATTCTGATCCCAGAGCTTTGGACTCTAACCAGGCAGGACTCTAGCTCTTTCCTTGTGGGCAGAATTCAGGAACACCACCGCCCCGCCCCGAATACGACTCAAGGCTGCCCGGAAGAGCTGGATCAGGAAGCAGCTGCTGCAGACGCAGGAAACCGCTAGGGAGGATCCGTTCTCCCGGGAGTGGGAGTGGGGCTCCCTGCAGGGAGCGCAGAGGAGGCGTGCCGTGATTCCGGGGCTGCGCGCGCTCTCCTGGGGAGGCCTGAGCTAAGGGAAGCGCTGCTGGGCGAGGAGGGGCGGGCCCGTTCCCCTTCCCCGAGGATGCGGAAGCTGGCTGCCAGCTGCGGGAGCTAGCTACATTTTAGCGGAGACTGGCGACATTGTAGCGGCTCTGGGCTGGCGGCCGGATGGGGGCTCGGAGCGCGTGGGCCGCGGCGCTACTGCTGCTCCTGGCCCTATTGCCGCGGACCTTCGCCTCCTGCCTCTTCTCGGTAGACGCCTCCACAACCACTGGGCAGCTGAAGCCTTTTTGGAAGAGCACCGGCTTCTGGTAGGCCGAGTCAGCCTCCCCGAGGCCAGTGCCTGGGACGCCTCCGGCGATCCCCTGGCTAGGACGCAGTAATTCACGCCGGCACTTGGGGTACTTGGAGGCTAGGCACCCGTACATGGGCCGTGTCCTGGATCCTTTAGGGTTGGAGCTCGACCACCATTGTCAGGGAGAGGCGAAAGAAAGATCCTTCCCCCCAAAAGAAACTCGCAGGGCTCCTTCCCTCCCCGCCTCCACTGGATTGTTTTCTCTTGTTTCAAAGGTGGCGGGCTGTCTGAGGGACTGGAGCCCCAGCTGAGTAGCGCTTTGGGGCGGGGATCGCAGCGATAGGATTCTGGGAGAGAATTCTGGGAGTGGATGGAGGGCGCCGCGAAAATTCAGTGAAGGGAAGCCGAAGTGTAAGGAGGGCAAGAGTTTGGGGCTTAGCTATCCCCCTTCCCCTCTGTGGAGCTCTACACAGAAACTCTTAGCCCGAGAAAGGGACTGACCTAACACAGGCCTGAAAGGAATCTCTTCCTCTTGGAGCCATGACCAGTGGCCACCCAGCCTTCTCTTGAAGACCTCTGGTGATAAATAACCCTGTATCCTGTGAAGCTGTCGCTTCTGTCTAGGGTGCTCAATTGGGAAGTTTTCCTTTGTACTCAGCCAAAATCTGGCTCCTGCAACTTTCTGCTTTGGATTTAGTTCTGTTCTCTTGGGTCAAACATAAATTTGACTTCTCCCTCCCATGACAGCCCTCCATATACTTCAAGGCAGAGATCATGTTTCCTGGAAGTTTTACTTGCACACAGCTGGTACTTAATGCTTGCTGAATTGACTTGAATCCAAGTTTAACATTTCTAGTTCCCTCAGCTGAATCTCTTGTGACCTGCTGAGTACTTGGTTATCAGCATCATGGAAGAGTCACAGATCCTCAGATACGCAGTTCCTCATAGTGCTTGAGGAAAAATAAATAAATTATGCACACACACATAATGTATATCTGACCACATCACTGAACTGGTAGGTGAGAGCCTCTGGCAGTATCTGGACTTCCTAAAGATAAAGCATCTTGTACTCACCTGGTCTTAATAGGAGAAACTTCAGCTCTTCTAAGTGGGGAGGGGTCTGTTAACCCCACACAGGTCTCTGTAAACAGTAGGTGCTCATCTATTGTTTCTTGAATGAATGAAGAACTTAAAATGATGACATCCTTGTTCCATATTTCAAGTATCTATGATTTCATTAATATAGGTACTCCCTCCACAGAGGGGAGCAAAACCTCTCTCTAACTTAGTAAATGTCTTTCTTTGGTGTCTCCTCTACTCTCATTGGCTCAAGCCTTCACTAGCTGTATTCCCTCCATCTTCAGGGAGCCAGTAGTAACAAACTCAGCAGTTCCATTTAACCACTTAACATCCATTAGCTTTTACAAAAGGATATTTACTTTGAGGACTTGACCACAACTAATGCACAGTCTTTTCTCCCAACCCCTTAGGGGAATGCTCACTCCCATGCCACTTCTGTCTCTGGGAAGAATAGATTCTACTTAGCTCAATTCCTCCATAGCACTGGTCTCACCAACTTCATGTTCAAATGCAATATGACTGATAGATAAACCTGCCTCTCAGCTACTGCTGGACTAAGGCCTGGATCCCAAAGATCACTTCTTGCTCCTCTGGGCATAATGCTAGACTGGCTGCAAAACCCAGACTCAGAAATGAGGGGATGATGCCAAGGAACCCTTTGCACCTTTTGAATTCCCAAAGTCAAATCTCGGCACTCCCCTCATCAGATGTCACAAGTGAAGATATCACTGAGATTCCTCTATAAGAGAAGGAAGCAGAGACTATTGCTGAAGTTGGCAAGCCTTTTTGAATTCTGCAGCCCATCAAGTAGCCTCTTCTTCATCACAGTTAGATGACTGGAACCAGTCACAGAATGTCGGAATATTCCCTGGTTGGTCTCTTCAAGATGTTTTCCTTAGATGGCATCACAATTCTCTCAGAAGCTGTTCCGTAGTATCCTTAACATAGAGAGGAAACATCTCCTTAGCAAAGGGCTAGGATCTTCACTAATTTCATTCATTTGTTGACCTGAATTAAGATGAATGGCAGTGCATTCCACTGGTGGCAAAGGTGGCATGGTAACTAAGGGAATCACCAAAGATGTAAAGTTGGAGATATGAAGGTGACTTGAGTTGGTAAAAAGCAGAATCTGCAAGCTTCCAGTACCAGAGATATGACTAAGTTGGAGCAGTCAGGGCTTTCTCCCAGAATGGAAATTTCTAAATTTGTATCGATATCTTTTGTTTTTATATAATTTCATTTCCCAGCATACCTGTCTACCTCTCCCAATCAGAAAGCCATCCTTTATAACAAAGAATGAAAAAGCATTTCATTAAAATGAACCAACATACCCTGAATGAGACATTTATATTTGGGATCCTGACCAATTTGAGAATTTTTAAAACTTTTTGCTTGACTATACATATTTGCTCTAAAGGATTTTTTTCCCTTTATTTTTTAATTTGTTGGATCAGGGAGAGGTAGGAAGGAGAGACAATAAATGCTTGCTAATTTAAAAAAAAAAAACCAACCAGAGGTAGTAGCTGCCTTAAAAGGTAGTGAGCTCCCTGTGGCTAGAAAAGTTCAAGCACAGGCTAAATCACCCATTTGTTGAGGATACCAGGGAAAGTATTCTCGCATTGACTAGGAGGTTGTTCACTATATGGCCTTTATAGTAGCTGAATCGATTATTTCATGTTTCTGGGTACCCAACACATACCTGTTACATGAGCATGAGGTATCTATGAAGATTGCTTGGGAGTGACATTTTTTTCCTTGATCTTTTTGGTTTTTCCAGCCCTCCTCTGCCCCATGAAAAGTCAGACCTGTATGATCTCAGCAAAGACCAGCAGCTCAATCTTGCCTATATTGCATCTGTCCCTCACCAGGGCATCGAACAGGTCAGGACTCACTGGTTACTGGATCTCGTCACAGCCAGGTGAGCCCTGTTCATTTTCTGGGGAACTATACAGGCAGACATGAAATTTACATGAGAGAAACACAGGGCTATGTCTTCCATCTGAGGTGGTATGATAGAAGGAAGCCAGGAGTAGGAACCAAGAGATTCTGAGATCTAGGTTCAGCTCCACCATTTCCTAGCATCATTTCCTTCCTTGGCCAAATCATTTCTCCTCTCTGGGCTTCACTTCCTTTATATAATGGAAGCACTTTCTGCTTTGTAGGTCCATGTGGCAACAGTGCTTTGCAAACCTTGAAGTGCTATATAAATGTCATTATAAATTTTTAAAAATTCTATTAGTATTATTGTTATTAATGATAGGAAGAAGGTAAGAGGATAAGCATTTACATAGCATGTGTCGTGTGCCAAGAAGTGCTAAGAGCTTTACAAACATTATCTCATTTGATTCTCAAAACAATCCTCTTTTGAGGTAAGTGCTGTCATTATCTGCATTTTGTTGCTGTTCATTTGTTTCAGTTGTATCTGCTTCTTCATGACCCCATTTGGGGTTTTCTTGGCAAAGATAGTAAAGTGGTTTGCCACTTTCTTCTCCAGCTCATTTTACAGATGAAGAAACTGAGGCAAACATAGGTTAAGCGACTTGCCTAGGGTCACACAGCTAGTAAATGTCTTAGACTGGATTTGAACTAGGGTCTTCCTAATTCCAGCACTCTATCCACTGTACCACATGGCAACTTTATTATTACATTATCATCATCACTGACGATTCTAGGAATCTCTGATTCCCCTAACAGATTTCTCTCTCCACAGACACAGATCGTAGCCCCTCTATGTTGGAACAGATAGTTTGTCATGAGTTGCTGTGGCTGAGATCTGGCTGGAATGTAGAAGTCTCTGCCCTGAGCTAGACTGGTTCTCAGGCAGGGGATACCGCGTAGTCTATCTCTGAGCCTATACCCAAAATCTTTCCAATTTGTCTGGACCTGCCAGAACTTATGCCATTCTGGCATTGCCTTCAGCAACCAAACTTTCGTGCTGTAATTTAGCTTGGAGAGGATGCTTGGGGAAGATTATTATGCTTAGAAGACTGTCTGACAAATAGTAGGTACTTTAAAAATGTTTATTGACTGACTGACAGTAATAGAGTATTATATTGTTATATTCTAGTATTTAAGAGGCAACTAGGTGGCACAATGGTTAGAGTATTGGTCTTGGAGTCAGGAAGACCTGAGTTTTAATCCGGTAGCTTCATTTACTAGCTATATGGTCCTGGGCACATCACTTAGGTAGCATCTGGGATAGCTAGGTATGAGGATAGAGCTCTGGACTTGGAATCAGGAAGACCAGAGTTCAAATCTGGCCTTTGACACATGTGATGCGACTTTGGACAAGTCACTTAACCTCTGTCTGTCCTCAGTTTCCTCATCTGTAAAATAGGGATAATACCATCTACCTTCCAGGATTGTTCTGAGGATCACATGTGAAAATGAACTCTAAAGCACTATTTAAACACTAGTTATTATTATTAATATTATTGCTAGGTATCATATGTATTATAGCAATATAATAACATACTGGAGAGGAAGTGTGGCCTAATAACTAGAGAGCCTATCACAAATTGGCATTGGTGGAGAAATCTGCCCTACCACAAGTCCTCAGCAGTGATCAGGGGATGATGGGATCAGAGATTTAGAGCTAAGAGGGATCTTAGAAGCAAGCCATCAAGTCCGACTCTGTCGTTTTATAGGTGAGGACGCTTTGCCTAGGAAGGGTAAATGTTTTTCCCAGATAATAAGTATTTGAGGCAGTCTTCCTGACTTGATGAAATCACAGGTCTGGGCCTAGCGTAGTATAATGTTATTAAGCTTTGATAAAAATTTATCTTGTCCATCATTTTTAAATCACCAAACATGTTCTATATATGCACCACTCTGAATGGTCCCACTCTTGCTTGATCTCTTCAGCTAAGCAGGTTCAGGATTGGTTAGTCCTTGAATGGGAGACTGCCAGTGACCACTCAGTGCTATAAAGAGAGTCAGAGTAGTCTGCTGGATAGAGAGCTGCCCTTGGGGTTAAGAAGCGCTTCCATTAAGTCCCACTACTGACATTTATTAATAATTTATTTAACTTCACAGAGTCCCAAGAAATTTTTTAAGACTGCAAGTTGCAAAACAATTTTTGATACGTGCTGGTGGAGGGAGTTTCCTCGCAAGCCTGTTATAAAATAAAATCACCAATTAGTTGTTAAATAAATAATATTATCAGGTGAGGGAGGTGGGAAATTTGGAACTCAAATTTTTTTTGAAAAATGAATGTTAAAATGTATTTTTATATGTATTTGGCCATCTTAGGGAGGGGAGAGGGAAGGGAGGAAGGGAAGGAGAAAATTTGAAACTCAAAAAAAATGAATGTTAAAATAAATGCTAATATTATGACAATTGAGGTAATGATGAACAATTATTAATATAATATACTATTATAACTATAAAACTAAATTATTAGTAATAATTATTAATGATAAACAATTAATATGGCATATACTTATAATATTAAATCATTGTGATTACACAAATGTGTTCCCTTGCGAAGTCCCAGGGAGTTCAGGAGTAGGAGAACATTTGACATGTCCAATGTCCTGCAGAGATATTGACTTCTTATATTACTACCTCATAACTCTGGAGTTCCTAGATCCCTGCCCTCCTAGCACAGAATGATTGTATATACTAAATAATAACTGTTTTTCTTTTGGCAAGGAACTCTGAGGGTCCTCCCCTCCCAGTTTGATTTTTTTTTTTTTGAGTTTTGATTAAAGGGGCCATCTCTTGATTAACTTCTTAAAGAGGCCTATTCACGGAGTTATTTCACTCAAAGTGAGGACCTGAAAAGACCTTAGCCTAAAAGGGCCAGGGTCTCCTAATGCATCCTGGGCCATCTCCAGTTGTCCTCATGAATATCTGGCCACTGGACCCAGATGGCTCTGGAGGAGAAAGCGAGACTGGTGACCTTGCACAGCCCTCCTTCACTCAAATGAAAGTCATCTGCAAGTCATGTCATCATTTCCCTGATGTCATGGTCCTCTTCTAGAACGAAGGACAAAGACAACAGCAAGAACGACCTCATATGAGAACACTTGAAACTCCGAAACTGGCTCTTTTGAGTCACTTTTCTCTTCTGGTCTTCATGTCTTCCCTATAAGATAGGTTGAACCGGGATTAATGCTGCCCCCATTTGGCTGATGGAGGAACTGAGGCCTGTGGTGGGTGGGGGTGGGGTGGGGAGGAGAATGACTTCAGATTCAAGTTAGTGATAGAGCCAGGACCAGAGCCCAGGACCAGGTCTCCTGATTGCTAGTTGCCTGTACTTTCTTCTGATGACATTGTCTAGGAAGGAGAATGGAAAGGGGAAAAGATGCCTAAGGAAAAGCAGAACCCATTAGGATTCTTTGGTCAGTAGATTATAAGCTCCTTGAGAGCAGGATCTGTCTTTGTTTTGGTTTGTATTTGTACCCCAGTGCTTTGCACATAGTGGGCACTTAAATGTTTATTGACTAGTGGATAGAGACTTAGAGGAAGGGACTGAAAAAGGGTCCTGATGCCTTGAAATGAATTCATTTAAATGTAAAGAGTTGCTAAGCAAATGTAATTGTATTGTTAGTCAGTGTTAAGTTTCTAATAAAACATGAAAATGTAAATATTTTAAAGACGCAAATGTAGAAAAATGGTAGAGAAGAGCTGATGCTGTGCTGGTCCCTCAGCCTCCTAGCTAGGGAAGAGCTGGGCTCAATTTTTCATATCTGCCTTTTGCCCCCAAAACAGCCACTCACAACTCCCAGGAGAGCTCAGTCTGGTGCTCCAGCTTGAGTCTGGGCCATGAATGGTGATTGTCAGTATGGGCTATAGCCTGGTCCTGGAAGGAAGAGATGGAAGGGAGGAAGGTGATGCAGGGATAGGATGGGCAGGCTTCTCCTCAGCTTCTGGCAGTGGGATGCTGAGGGATGAGAACCCTAGCTTCATCTGCCTATTTCCTTAAGTCCCATTTGGTTGAGGAAGAAGGGAGAAATTAGTGGACAGAACATCCCTTAACCTACTGTGTAATCTGTAGATTTCTTACTGGCTGAAAAGAATCTGGAAAAAAATGGCCAAGTTTGGCATAGGGGTTGCCATTCTCATTCTCTCATTCTCTCTCTCTCCGCCCCCTCCCTCCCTCTCCCCCTCTTTCCCTCTCTTCCTCTTTCCCACTCCCTCTCCTCCTCTCTCTCTCTTCCTATCTCCCTCTTTCCTCTCTAATGGGGGATATACCAGGCCTAGAGAAAACTCTGGGCTAAGTTAGATGGAGGAAACTCTAATCTGACAGAATAATTTAGGAAGTCTAAGTAACATCCTCTCTGGGACTAGGCTGCTTTCCTTCATCTGTACTTCTAGTGACCTTGCCTAGTTTTATTTCTCAGGCTGCATAGTCTTTTCCTCTTAGAAAATGAATGCATGTGTCCTGTAGTACGTGGAGCCAGGGAAGGAGAAAAGGGGGCCAGATGGTACCAGACTTGGGCATCCAGTTAAGGTGGTGTTGGCAGTGTCAGGAGAAGGGAGTGGGTCATTTGGGGTCATGGGCAGCAGACTAATAGATCCTTCCAGCCAGACTGAACCTTAGTGGTCATATAATTCAGATCTTCATCTTACATCCATAAAACGGGAATGCTAGCTAATAGCACCTCCCTCCCAGGGTTGTTGTGAGAATCAAGTAAGATAATAATATATAATTGTAAAATGCTAAGCAGAGTGCTTGGCACATAGTAAAAGCTATATAAATGTGGTTGTTGTTATTGTTATTATTATAAAAAGGGAGAAAACCAACTCCTAGTACTCAGCTGGGCATCTAGGTGGCACAGTGGATAGAGCACTGGGCCTGGAATCATCTTCTTGAGTTCAAATATGGTCTCAGACAAGTACTTACAGGCTGAGCGATCCTGGACAAGCCACTTAACCCTGTTTGACTCAGTTTCCTCATCTGTAAAATGAGCTGGAGAAAGAAATGGCAAAGGACTCCAGTATCTTTGCCATGAAAACCCAAAATGGTATCACAAAGAGTCAGACACCACTGAAAAATGACTGGACAACCACAAAAGTAGTCAGCTAGGTGGTATGGTGGCTAGACACTGGGTCTGGAGTCAAGAAGACATGAGTTCAAATGTAGTCTCAGACCCTTACTAGCTATGTAACCCTAAGCAAGTATTTTAACCTCAGTCTGCTTCAGTTTCCTCATCCGTTTGGATGATAATAACACCTACCTACTAGAGTGTTAAGGATTTGTACATCACTTAGCACACAGTGCCTGGCGAATTTTATAAATGTTTCCTTCCTTCCGGGCAAAGGACTTGTCCAAGATGATACGGCTAGTGAATAGCTGGGCTATGAACCCAGCAATGTTGCAGGTCAGGGACTCAGCAGGTTGATTTGGAAGACTGGGGGCTGTGGGAAGGTTTCAGAAGTAGTGAAAAAGAAAAAGCTCTGGGACCAAGAGCAAAGGTTCCCAGGATTGGCTCCAGAAGGAATCTAGAAAACAGGGAATGTTGACTGAGGTCTGTGTGACTCAAGAGGGAGGGAAGAAAGTGGAGAAGGGCAAGGAATCAAATAGATTAAGAAATGACATTATGACCTGTAGCTGGTAAGATCTGAGGGATCCCCAAGGAAGACCTTCTCCCTGGAATACCTCCATCCATTCCTATCATGACTGCCTGAGAGTCTACTGATGAAGATTCATTCTTTTTTTTTTTTTTTTTGAGGCAGTCGACATTAAGTGACTTGGCCAGGGTCACATAGCTAGTTAGGGTCTGAGGACTGATTTGAACTCAGGTCTTCCTGACTGCAGGGCCTGTGTTCTATCCAATGAGCCACCTAGCTGACCTGCTATTCTTTTTTTTTTTCCCTTGGAGGTTTTCTGGTCTTCTAGAATCACGTGTTTGGAAGGTATCATCTAGCCCAGGAGTGGGGAACCTGCAGCCCCCTATGGCCTTCTAGGTCCTTGGGTGCAGCCTTTTGACTGAGTCCTAGTTTTACAGACCAAATCCTTCTATTAAGGGGGTTTGTTCTGTGAAGTTTGGATTCAGTCAAAGGACTGCACTTGAGGACCTAGAGGGCCACAGGTAGCCTGGAGGTCTCAGGTTCCCCGCTCTGCCCAACCTCCTCATCTTGGAAATTGAGGCCTTGTAATAGTAATTAAGGTGGGACTTTTTGCTGTTGACCTTTAATGATTCTGGCCTTTGTTTGAATGGGGCAGATAAAGTGGGATGTTTTTGTATTTCTCAGCACTGAGATAGTTGGGAGTCATTGATTTGTATCTGATGTGATATTGAGGGTGGGGAACTTTTCCACACCCAGCCTGGGTGAGGTGGGGGCTCTGGGGGCCCTGAACAGGATATATAAGCACAGAGGTTAGCATTCTCTCTCGGAGCTCTGCACCACAGCAGGAGTGGCGTGTGACTCTGGGCCAGCTGTTGTAATGAGCTCCCTGGCTGAACACTCAGATGTTGATAACTACGAATTGTATTTGGTCTGTAATTCAGGGTGCTGGTTTTTTCCCCTGAACTAAGTATATGATGTTTGTATGCTGGGTCAAAGTAAGATTGTTAACCCCTTAACATTGCTTTCCTCAGTAAAGCAGATCAAAAGGACCTGGGCTTGCAGCATTCTGCGAGCTGGTTGTTGTTGGTTTTACACCCCGCCCCCCCACAGCAGCTGCTAGCCGGATTGTTGATACAGGCCTATAGCGGCTGTGGGCCCTATTCAAAGTGATAGTAAATGTGGATGCTTCAGAGAGGCTTACTGCCATACATTTTATCAATTGTGTGTGTGTGTGTGTAGCTTAATAGCGAATGGGACAAAGGAAGGCAGAGGGAGGTGTATTTGTTGCCTAGTGAGGCCTTATCTTGGGTCTGCAGTTCTCCCCTCCTTCATAATCATGGTGGGAGGGGCTGGGAGCTCTATCAGGGCAGTTGAGATGTGGGGCCAGGAAGGCTACAGCCAGTAGCCCAAAGAAGGAGCCCACCCTCTCTTGTCCTGGAACGCTTTCCTCAGGTAGATAAAAGTGCAGAGAAACTCTCCAGTTTCCAGAAGCTTGTAGCTTCCTTCAGATTTTATTCCTTTGATCCGGTTCCTTCTTGAGAAGCCAACAGAGAAGTCTGATCCAAGTGTATAGCTTAGTACTTAGCCTATCAACTCTAATAATTGTAAAAAAAACAGCCAGGGTGTCAGTTTAAGGTTTACAAAGCACTTCCCCCACAACAACTTTGTGAGGTAGGCTGTATGAGTCTCACTCTCCCCATTTTCCAGATTAACAAACCGATGCCCAGAGAGTTAGAGCAGCCTGCCGAAGTCACTGGTTAGTAAGTGTCAGAACTGGAATTTGAACCCAGATCTCTTGACTTAAAGTCCAGCATTCTTTCCTCTATACCCACTGCCAACAACAACTACAAAAGTGTATGGAGAGGGGTGGGTGTGTGTGACCGGAAGAGGTGGCTAGGGTGGGGCTGCCTGTATGGGGGTGTTATATGTGAATATGTGGGGGAGAGAAGGAAGTGCATTGGTGTGTCTGTGAGAAGGACAGGAGCTTTTAGAAGTTTATGAGTATGTGGGTGTGCAGGGGGGGAGGGGAGGCATTTGTATTTTTGAATACTTGCTGTTCGCCATTACACTTTTTTTGCCATCCCCAAGACAAGGAGAGTTCTACCTGTTATAGAAACACACAGATAACTATGATGTGAGGTTCATAGAATCACAAAATTGCCAAGCTGAAAGAGAGTCTTTCTAGTCCAACACAAGCTGAAGATACATTCATTCATTCATTCATTCAACAGGCATTTATTAAGCACCTACTGTGTTCAGAGGTCTGGGCCTGGGTTGGCCCAGGACAGACAGCCCTGTGCAGATGCCCAGTGTAACTGTAAGGCACACTTGGGTGTGGTGTCTTTTTGTGGACATAGTGACAGGTTTTCAGACCTTTCACCTCCTCTTCCTTCGTGACTGTAACCAGGAGGGAAAGCCCCAGGCTGACAGACCTCAGGCTATTGGGCTCTTCTTAGATAACAGAAAGTAGACGTTTAATAATGGCTAGAATTTTTTTCCCAAAAAGTAATATTTCTAGGATCATAGGATTGAGAGCTAGAAAGGACCATAGAAATGATCTATCGAACTGAGGCTCAGAGAAGACCTACGTAAGGCTACCCAGCTTGTGAGTGGGAGCTCTGGGATTCGAACCCTTAACAGCGTTTGCTTCCAAAGCAGGGATTCCAGGCTGCCTTTGCCCCTCCCCCCCTCCCAAGGCTCGGTGTGGGAGTGTGTTCCTGGGCTGTCTCTTAAGGGCCATCAGGAGTCTGAGTCCTAGACAGTGGAGTCCATCATTTGCTCCCTGGCCCGGACAAACTGCACCGCCCCGTGCACGCTGTAGAACAGTAATTCCTTCATGCTTGGGTCTTCATTACCAAAGAAGCCCCCTCTCTTCAGAGAATCTGTCACAGATGTGTTGCAGCCGGCGAGGAGGATGTCAATGTTCATGGCCCTGTACTCTTTCTGTACATTTTTAAGTGTGCTAATGCCAGCAGTGTCTAGGAATAGCACTGAGGAGCAGTCGATGATGATGGTGTGAAATTCACTTTGTTTAGGAACCAGGTGACAGGTGGTATCAGCTTGGCCCAATTCTCTAAGGACTCCCTTTTCAACATGCCTCCCGTCCACCGTAGGCTTCCCCCTCTCACACTTTTTCCTCTTTGCTGCTTCTAATGCAGGGTCTAGGCCTGTCATCTTGTAGAGGGATTTTAGGAAGAAGTCCTTGTTTGCATAGTAGAGGGGGGCCTCAAACCGAAATATCTTGATCTTGGGGACAGGGAGAAGGTTTTCATATCGTTTGCTGTCTTCGTAGAAAATGGTGTTCTCAATTTGGCCCAGCAAGGCCACACGTGGATGCTGCGTGCGGCCCACGACACAGAGCATGGAGAAAAGGACACCGACCAGGAGCCCAATTTCAGTGCTGATGAGGGCACAAGAGGCCATGGTGACGCACCATATCAGGGCATCCATTTTGTTCACCCGGTACTGCCTGGGCACATCTCTGAACTTCCACAGAGCCCCCTTCAAGCTGACGATGATGATGCAGGCCAGGACGGATTTCTGTAAGGAGTAGAACAATGGAGCCAGGAACAGTAGCACCAATAATACCACAGTGGCACTGACCACACTGGACACTTGGGTGTGGCACCCTGTGGAGGTCTTGACTAGGCTTTTAGCCAAAGCTGCACTGGTGGTGAAGGAGTGAAAGAAGGATGGGATTATGTTGCAGAAGCCAATCGCAAACATCTCTTGGTTGGCCTTGATGGTGTAGCCATAATTCTTGGCAAACATCTCTGACAGTGAGACCGTGAAGGCAAATCCAATGATGGCTACGGGAATGGCATCTAGCGCTACACGGTGCATCAGCCCAAAGTTGGGCACCTTGGGGGGAATGAACCCAGTGGGAATGTCCCCAGAGATGCTGGAGCCGTAGCGCTCATGGAGATTCCCAAAGTGGGATACCAGGGTGGCTGTGACGATGACAACCAGCTCTGTGGGGAGAGGAATCTTCATCTTTTTCTTATACCTGTCTGCTAGCTCCTTGGCTGTCACCAGCACCGTTAAGCAGATAGCGCTGGTGATGACATCGCAAACATTTGCCTGGGTGATATTGCGAATCATGTTCACCCATGTGGCGAGGAACATGCCATATCCCTGGTGACGGGGGATCTTTATTCCAAAGAGGTATTTGACTTGGGAGGTTAAGATTGTTAAGGAAGCCCCCGTTGCAAACCCATCCAAAAGAGGTTGTGAGAGGTACGTGGAGACAAAACCAAGGCGAAAAAGTCCCATGAGAACCTAGGAACAGAATATGGAGTGTCAGCTGATTAGGGAAAAGGGGCAGGTGAAAAATTTAGGACCAAATAATGAATCTAGAACTACACAAACTCAAATACAGATGGGGGCCATCAACCTACATAAGGATCCCTGCAAGCCATGTATTGACTTAGTTTTAAAATGTAATGTTATTGATGTTTTATTACATTTTTATTTGTTTTGTTAAATATTTCCCATTATATTTTAATATGGTTTAGGCCACACTCAGGATGTTGCTGACTGGCTTTTGGCACCTCTTCTTTTAAATATAGAATGTGGAACTTGAAAGAACCTAAGAGATCATACAGTTCAACCCTCTCATTTTACATTCAAGAAGACTGAGGCTCAGAGAAAGAATGGGCTTGCCTAAGGTCACTTAGTGAGTCAGTGTCTGAAAAAATGTCTCCCCTTATTTCACCATTCCTGGGATTTCATCATTAGAGAGGCATTCCTTTCAGGGAAAGCATGGATCCACAGTGGATCAATTATATGTGTAGAGGTGAAAAACACCAGAGGGGAGAAAGGGTTTATGTCTAAAAGGGCCCCACAAAGGCTTACAGGCATTTTAATCAGGAAGGTAACCCAGACATTGCTTTTAAACCATACCTTCCCACTTTCAGTGATCCATGGTTTTATCAATGTAGGTCTTCCCTGAACTGGTGCAAATCACAGCCCCAACATGGATCCTATTTATTTAAAACAGTCTGTTTTGGGCTGATGCAATTGAAAAACTTCATTTGTGACAGTAGAAAGAAAAACTTCATATATCATAGTAGAAAGGTTGAGGGACTTAGAATTAGGGGCTGTGTTCCCTCCATTTTTATATGGGGGAAAGTGAAGTTAAGAGTTGTGAGATTACTTTGTCCAGGGTCACATAGTCAGTTAGTGACAGAGTCAGGATTAGGTGCCTTGTCTCCTGGCCATGCAATTTCTTCATTATGCCGAGTTGGTTTTCCCCTAAATGAACACGCTCCTGGGGCCCAATGCTGCCTTCTGAGCACTGTCATTACTAACAAGAGAATAATTTTCCCTATTAATATTGTACCCACAGGGTGTGGAACATTGCATTCATTGTCAATTTTTTTTTTTTGCTACATTGAGAAGTTTTGATGATTTTTTTCCCTTTTTCTAGAAAAACATTCTTTGTCAAAAGGAATGCCTTTCTGCAGGAGGAGGATAGGTATGTAATACAGGGAAATCTGTAAAAGCAGTCCATGTGATTGGATTCAGTCAATGGGATGCACTCAAGGACCTAGAGGGCCACATGTGGCCTGGAGGCCACAGATTCCCCACCCCTAGAGCATATTCATTAATTCCTGATTCCACACCTTTGCTCCTTCTTGCTATTTTCCAGTCTCTGGTTGCTGAAACTGAAGAGCTGTGTCTGAATCTTGGCTCTGTCATTTCCTAGCGCTATGACTGGGCCGGTCTCTTCATTTCCCTGGATCTCATTTTCCTCCTTGGTAAAATGGCTATTGTAATCTTTGTACAATTATTCAGAAGACTACCATCCCCTTTGTGAGGAAGGTCTTATGTGGTCATTATGGACTTTATCGTTGGTGCCATCATTACTAGGAATGCTGGTCATTTTTGATACTCTGACTTTGCAAAATGTCACCCACCCTTCAAGACTCCTTCCTTTCTGAAGCCTCCCTAATGGCTGTTTGTACCTGGCAGATGTCAGGAAGTCATACACTGCCCAATATTTGTGGTTATCTTTTTTTGTCCCCCTGATCTCAGAGATAAACCAAAGAAAGGCCCAGGCACTGTCTTATCCTCTCCTCCTGATACTGAGCATGTAATAAAATCACAGACTTGCAAAGTATCGGAGCAGGAAGAGACCTCAGAGACCATCTAGTCCAGGGGTTCTTAATCTGGGGTCCATGGGCCTCCAAAGGGTGTGGGGATAGATTTCAGGAAGGCCATAAACTTGGGTGGAAAAAAATTACATCATTATTTTCATGAACTTCCTAATGACATTTAGCATTTTCTTCAATATAATTAAAAAAAAACCAAACCATGATTCTGAAAAAGACAAAAAGAAAAAAAATAATAGTAATTTGGAAATATTTAACAAAACAAGCAAAAATACAATAAAATATCTAGAGGCTATTTTTTTAAAAAACATGATTCTGAGAAGGGGTCTGTAGGTTTCACTGAAGCCATGGTAAAGATTACAGTTTTACATGACTGATACGGAAGTATGTTTAATATAATTGTACATATATAGACAATATCAGATTATATGCCATCTTAGGGAATGGGGAGGGGAAGGAGGGAGGAGAAATTTAGAACTCAAAATTTTATAAAAGTGAATGTTGAAAACTAAAAATAAATAATTTTTTTTAAAAAAGGTTATAGTTTTAGAACTGGAGATCATTTAGAGCAATTCTGTCATTTTATAGATGAAGAAACTGAGGCCCAAAGAGACTTGCCTGGAATCAGACAGTTACTAAAGGGGGGCATGTCATGTACCTCACTCATGTCAGAGGCAGAGAAGCAGGTCTTCGTATCCATTCATTTAGTAGTCTTGGGGTCTGCCACTGACTAATTATGAAACTCTGGGCATGTGATTGCTTCTCTCTAAGCATCAGTTTACACTTCTATAAAATGGGTATTTGGGGAACATCAAATAATATAAGAGTTATGAGAAAAGCTTTCTAAGAGTAGGTAAATGGTCAGCCTTTTTTCTGCTGCCTTATTATGCTTTGAAGGTGATTTTGGGTTCTTGAAGGTTATGTCATAAAGTTAGAGCTAGAAAGGGTTTGAATCAGTGGGAGGGAGCCTTTTTGTTGGGCTGGGACTCTTACCTGATAGACCCCCGCCAGGAAGGTCAAGGCCGTAGCAATGCTGATGGCGTAACATTCCTTGCCACATTCTGGACCCATGCCCCCCAGATCCAAGTCAGACTCTGGGAAGGTCTTGTTACTGCCATTTCTGCTGGCTTGGGAGATGTCCTCATTCAGGTCAAACCCAGCCAGCTGTAATTCTTTGTCTACCACTTGGCCCACCATGAGGCTGAGCAGGCTGAAGATGCCCACAGACACGTGCCGGGAGGTGCCCATTAGGAAATAGATGATATTGGCGAAGAAGGACGTGTAGAGGCTGTAGATGGGCTTTAGGCCTGCAAGCAGGGAGTAGGCAATGGCTTGAGGGACCAAGATGACTCCGATGACGAGGCCAGACATGATGTCACCCATGATGTATTCTCTAAAGCGGTACTTAGGAAGCCAGCCTATCACAGGGAAGAAGCCCAGAACAGCATCCTTCAGCCTGGCAGGGGTCAGGGAGCAGTTCCTTCTTAGTTTGGCCTTTGCCATCTCTCGAAGGCCTTTCTGAGATGGAGCTTGTCTCTGGATGAGCATGGGAATCTGCAGCCCAGGATCTGCTCTCTCCAGCTCAGCTTGCCCGTCCATCTTGGGAGCATTCATGCTGTCTGTAGGTGTGCCTGCAGGAGAAAGAAACAAGTGTCAGCCAGAAGCCCTACTGCCGCCAAAATTAGGAGACCTCAGCTCTTCTCAGATGTGCCAGCCCAAGGGTCCCAACCTCTTGTTCTTTTATTTTTATTCAGAGGGAGAAGGTGGTATTTTATTTACCATAGGTTCCCAAAGTGGGCAATACTGCTCCCTGGGGGCCACCAGAACAATCCAGGGCAGGCAGTAGTAGCCTTGGGTGCAGTGGGGGGGGTGTGTTGAATATAAATAAGGGGGAGGTGGAAGCATAAGGAAATAAGAGAAGATAAGAAAATTTTGAAAAACCATCCATACATGTTTCATTTGTTGTATAACAGAGTTAAAATCATAATGAGTATATTATTTTCCAAATACACAAAATGCAAGTTATATTTGATCAATAGTCAAGTCTGCTGACAGGTTTTAACAAGCAAGTGTTGGCAGTTGATTGTGTTGTGCATTGTCAGAAGTCCAGCATGCATTGGCAGGAATATGTGGAGATAACATCTTTCACAATACAATACTATATGGTTACATGATGTAATATTGTGTCATCAAAATTTCAATGCAGGAAAAACCCCACAAATTTATAATAAATTATTAAATTTAAGATGCATCATTTTTAAAAAAATTTATATATTTTTTGAAATGACTCAAATTTTAAAAAATACCATTAAAGGGCTAAAGAAAGTAGATTTCCAGGGGGGTACTGAGTAATTGTTTTTAAAGGGGGTGGTAGGCAAAATGAGTTTAGCAACCTCTGATTTAGACACTTAATTCCCAGTCTCACATCCTTTACATACCACATAGATCCCCAGCATCCTTCAAAGCCTACCTCTGTACTACTACCTACATGAGGTTTTTCCTCCCTTCCGCCCCCACCCCCAGCCTTTTGCCTCCTGCTTCTTGCAGATTTCTAGTTCCCTCCTTAAATTTAGATCAAATAATTGGACGCACCTACATATACATGTAGTAGTCTTCCCCATAGAACGTAAGCTTCTTGAAGGTAGGGATTGTTTCTACATTTAAGTTTCTGTCTCCAGCATTTGAGACAGTGGCTTGTATAAAGTAGACACTTTATAAATATCTGTTGAATAGAATTAAGTGCTTGCGGCTGTTTACATAGTTTATATAGTGCTTAATCATTTTTTATTATGAACTTGACAATCACGAACAGACATGTCCACAGACAATGGGTATGAAAAGAAGTTTATGTGTGAAACTATGCATCTATTTCATATAGCTTCTTTAAAAAGTATAAACCCAAATTAATACAGCAACTCCAACACTACCCTGCTTGTCGTCTGCCCTCTTGGATGACACAGTATTTGCACACCACTTATAGAATTACACACTTGCCACTAATAGGTTTTTTAAAAATATTTTCCCCCCAATTACGTGTAAAAACAATTTTTAACATTCTTTTAAAAAAATTTTAGAGTTCCAAATTTTTTCCCTCCCTCATTCCTCCCTGAGATGGTCAGCAATTTGATACTGGTTGTACATGAGTAATCGTGGAAAACAGCTAATAGCTTTTTGTATCACTTACATTTCCAGATCACGGGCCATTTTGGGACTTATCCACCATTTGTGGGCAGCCAGGTGGCGCAGTGCATAGGGTGCTACCTAGATATTTAGTACCACCTCTTTCTTTTTTTTTTTAGTAGATGAGGAAACTGAGACCTAGAGGAAGGAAGTGATCTATCTGAGGTCACCTCATACGTGGTAGGGCTAGGAAATGAATCCAAGTCCTTTGGTTCCAGTTCTAGCACTTCTACCATTCTAGTGGACTTCTTTCCTTTCTTGTCACACACAGGCCTCCAGGAATTTTGCTTTTAATGCTGCAAGCCCATTGTGGTTGAAAACCTCTCCTAGGAGGCAGCTTCCAGGTAGATGCTGATCTCACAATCTTTCCCTGAACTCACTCTGTTCTCCATCTGCTCCTCAGTACTTCTCAGCCTCTCCCTGATCCCCTGGAGTGTGGCTTCTCTTCTGTTTTTTGTTCTGTTCTGTGAGAAGGGTGGGGGAGAGGGAATCTCTTAGCCATCACCTTCCTAACTTCGTCACTGCTAATCAACACCAAATTGATGCCTTGTAGTGACGCACTCACCACAGATCTCTGGCGCTTTCTCCACAGAGCAGTTCCCAGCTTCCAAGAACATTAATTCCATGTAGACAGAGCACAGACTTAATTAGAGAGGACTTCCCTGCCAGCCAGCCTGCCTGTCATGTGTTGCCATTGCAGTAAATGTTCTCATAGGGCTCAGGCTTTGTTTTTTTTTTTCCTTGATTCATACTTTCAAAACAAAGCATGATGAGCCAGTCAGGGGGTCAAGAGATCAGGGTCCTAGCTGTATGTTATCAGGCAAACTCTTCTTTCCCTCTCTTGGACCAAGGTTCTTAACCTTGGATCCATAAGCTTATGTTTTAAAATATTTTGATAACTGTATTTCAATATAATCAGTTTTCTTTGTACTCTTACATATTTTATTATATGTAGTTAAAAATTACACATGTTTAACCTATATTAAATTGCCTGCTACTGCCTCGGAGAGGGGAAGGAAGGGAGGGAGAGAATTTAGAAATAAAATTTAAAAAAAGATTTAAAATTGTTTTTAAAATAATAAAATAAAATGTTATTTAACAAAAAAACATTTTTCTCTGGATGGATCCATAGGCATCAACAGACCACCAAAGAGGTCTGGGGCACAAAAAAGGTTAAGAACCCCTGGCCCAGACTGATGTTTCACAAACCAATTTAGCTAGGAGCTGAGATCATATTTATGAATCTGATCAGTGCTAGTCCAGGAAACCTTGGGACATGGAACATCCAAAGAATAGTCACTAATGATTTGCTGTCTACTGGTAAAGTGTCCCAGATGTCTGTGCTTCATATGATATCATTGGACATTTTATTAATGATGTGGTTTGGATGCTTATAAAATTTTCAGATGCCATAAGGCTAGAAGAGACAGTAAAGTGTTGGATGACAGTTGAATGTTGGGTTCACTGAAAGGAGGTGGTGTTGTACTGTGGGATGAAGGCTGTTCTTTGCATCAGAGGACTCGAGTTTCAATCCTCACTTTGGTGCTAACTACCTATGTGACTTTAGGCAAGGCACGTCCCTCTCTGAGCTGCAGCTTCCTTATCCATAACATGAAGGGGTTGAGCCAGATTGCCAGTGAGGTGCCTTCTGGTTCTAAGATCCTCCACTGTAGGCTGCATGTTCATTTGCTGAGTACTTTGAGGAGTTTTTTTTTTCAGGTACAGGCTTTTACTAGGTAGCCCCTTAGAGTCCCCTCCAAATCTGAGATGCATTATTTACAGGAGTGCTCATGGGTCCCTGATTTCTCTGGGTTGGGGGTGGGGGTCCCTCCAGTAATGGAGATCACAGACACTTATACCATAATTCATGAGTTACTTTTATAGAAAAAAATATTCCTTCCCTGCTGGTCAAATCTGTGATGAATCCTATCAACCTAAGGCATATTGTAAGATCATAAGACCGTATAGTGTTATGATCTTTATTGTACAGATAAGAGAACAGGCCCAGAGAGGTTAAACGATGTGCCCAAAGACCCATGGTTTAGCCTGTGACAGAAGCATGATCTAAACCAGGTTTCTTCTGACTACATAGCCAGTTTTCTCTCCCCATGCTCATAGTAATGCTATACTTCTCAAAGCCTGTCCGTGTGAGTAGGACCTCCCTACCAGGCATGGGAATGCTGCTATAGCTCAGGGGCATCTCCCCCTCTTTGTGAAGTAGTGGAGGACACAAAAAGGGGTAGGGGTAAGGAATAGCTGTGTGACTTTGGGGAAGTTTCTTCCTTCCTCTGGCTTGGCATAAAGATTTCAAAGAAAAATGAAGGAAGCAAGATATATATTCATACCAAAAAATATTCTGCAAGTAATAAATGTTTTCATTTTTAAAATGAAAGAGCGTTTCCAGAAAAGGGGATGGGAGGGGAGTGGGGTGACAGAAGGGAGGGCTGACTGGGGAACAGGGCAACCAGAATATATGCCATCTTGGAGTGTGGGGGAGGGTAGAAATGGGGAGAAAATTTGTAATTCGAACTCTTGTGAAAATCAATGCTGAAAACTAAATATATTAAATAAATTTAAAAAAAATGAAAAAAAAAGAAAGAGTGTTTCCATACACAGCAGAAGATAAAATAGGATTACCTATGAAACTCCATTTCACTCCATTTACTTTTTTAATTCCATACATCAGTTTCAAAACTGTCCCTTGTGTCTATGCTTCCTTCTGAACTTCCTTCTCAACATTGAAAAAAAAAGTTTCAATGGCCTTCCTTTTTGGGCATATATTTATTTCTCTTCCTAGGTGGCACAATGGATAGAGTGCCAGGCCTGAAGTTAGGAAGACTCATTTTCCTGAGTTAAAATCTAGCCTTAGTACTCCAGTGAATACTGCATCTCAGATTTGGAAGGGACTCTAAGGGGCCACCTAGTAAAAACTTGTACCTTTTCATCAGAAAAGTCCTTTCTTGAAGTCCTTCAGACCATTCCTTGCTTGGAAGTTCTCTGTTCATTAGAAGTCTATCCCTGCCACTCCCCTCTTCCCCTTCACGGCCGATTCTGATCTTTGCAGGGAAAGTTACTCTTCGTTATAAGCATCTCTCTATGCTTTTGGAATACAGTATTCCAAGATGGAATACTGACCATAATTCCTTGGCCTGTAGACGTTTGTATCTGGTTGATTGCAGTATTTGTTTCTTTGATACAAAAGCTTTGAATTTTGGCCCTGACATTCCTGGGACTTTCCCTTTTGGGTTCCTTCTTTCTTGTCTTTTCTTTGCCCTTTGCTTTGAATAGATCTGAGCAGTTTTCATATATGATTTCTTGAAGTAGAGGTGTCTAGACTTTCTTTTTTTAAAAAAAATATATAGTATTTTCCCCCAATTACACTTTAAAACAATTTTTAACAGTTGTTTTTGATGCCTCATATCTTACGTTTTCTTCGGTTTTTTTCAATCTTTTGATTTTGTTCATATATTTCTTGCTATCTAATGAAATCATTCATTTCTGTTTGGTCTAGTCTGGTTTTTAGGGAACTTGAATAATGTTTATCATTTTCTTTTCTAAGTTACTTATTCCTTTTCCTCCAGAGTGTTTATTTAATTTTTAAAAATCTCTTCCTTTTCTTCTAAGTATTCATGTAGTCCTTGTAAAAAAATCCATTGTTTCCACCTGATCAGTGTTCATAGCTGTTATTGAGTTATTTGTTCCTTTTGGGAGGAGAGGTTTTGGGAGACCTTTAGGACTATAATCATGTCTGATAATAGTTGATGTTGTATTTGATGTACTTAACTTCTGACTTTATTCTTGAACTGAGTCTTTGTGTCAAGGCCACACCCTACATCCTGCTACACTTTGAAGTGGGATGGTGGGCCTTGTTTAGTCTTGCCTTAGGTCCCCTGTATTTCTGGGCTAACTTCTCGGCTCCTGGGCTTAAGCCTTGCCCCCTGATCCTTGGCATATGGAGTGCTGTATCTTTAAGTCACTTTCTGGGGTCTTAGGACCAAGTGAACAGAGACCATAGAGTCCCTGGGCCTGGACCATCTCTGTCTGAGCTGCTTTGCTGCTCTGGTAGCTACTGGTTTCTAGGGGTCCCAAGCACCTCACCGTGGGGTTTCCTGACCACTTGGCTTGTTTGCCTGTGCTGGTCCTGGCATAGTTGTTGGCCTCTTTTCTTACTGCCTATACATTTCTGCCTAACTTTTTTGTTCATTTCTGGGGTGGAAGAAGTCACTTACTGTAGTTTCTCATGGGATTTCTTGATCATTATTCAGTCTGGTGCAAATATTATGTTTTTGCTAAAGTAGTTATGAGGGAGCTGGGTCATCTGCCTCTGTTCAGGCAGTTATCTTGGCCAGAAGTCACTATAATAAATATTTGATTCAATTGTGATTTCAGAGTTAATATCTTAGAAAGGATTTTTCTCATGGAAACCATTGCCAAAGGACACCAGGGTTCTTTAGGAACCCTAGGAAATCTTGGACTTGTTAATCCCCACTGTCCCCTTCCTGCTCCAACATCCAGTAAGGACTGTGTTAAGTTTAAAAAAGAAAAATTCGGTTCAACACACAAACATCCAACACCTGGTGTATGCAGGGGACCATGCTCCCAGCTGGAGGAAGAGGTGTTTCCATAAGATGCCATCCCAGCCCCCATGGCAGTTAGCTTGGTAGGGAAAAAAAATAAACAACATTGATGATACAAAACATTGCATGTTAAGGGCATGGTAGAGGTGAAGGCAAAGTGCTGTGTGCAATCTCAAAGGAAGGTTATTAGCAACAGGGGATATCAGGGATATCTCCTCATGGAGATAGCAGCCATCGAGATGGGCTTTAAAGTGCTTGGTAAGAATTTAGCAGGCCAAGAGTGGAACAGAGTATTCCCTGCATGGGGAATGGACAGAGAAAAGTGACAGAGATGGGAAGTGACAGATCTTTGAAGGGCCAGAAAGAATTGTCCAGTTTGGCTGGAGCTTAGAATTTGGGTTGGGGGCGGGGATTAGCTTGAGATCAGGCTGGAAAGATGAGGAGGGACAAAATGGTTTGTTGTTCAGTTGTGTCTGATTCTTTGCGACCCTGTGGACCATATTCTCCATGGGGTTTTCTTGGCAATGATACTGGAATGGTCTGCCGTTTCCTTCTCCAGGTCATTTTACAGATGAGGAAACTGAGGCAAACAGGGGTTAAGTGACTTGCTCAGGGTCCCACAGATAGTAAGTGTCTGAGACTGGATTTGAACTCAGGTCCTCCTGCCTTATCCTCTGAGCCACCTAGCTGCCTCTAGAGCCTTGAATTTGGAGAGACTAAGAAACCTGAATAGACTTCATTAACACACAGACTTCCCTAGTACTACAAGGTTTCCAGAGCACATTGTTCACTACCACCATGCAAAGTTTTCACTTTTGTCCCCTTATCGCCAGTGCTCAGCCCAATGCCCAGTGCGTAGCAAGCACTTAGTAAACAAAGAAATGCTTGCCGATTGAATAATTGACTGATTGAATAAGGTAGTATATTATTGTTATCTCCGCTGGACAGATGAGAAAACTGAGGTTCAAAGGTCAGGGGATTGACATGACCAGATCTGTGCATAAGGCAGCTTGCTCTTATAGAGGCATTTATACAGTAACAATTGATCCAATTCCCAAATGCATAGGCATGGTAAGGAGAGAGTTATCTAGGAATGCTAGACTGGCAAATCATGGGAATGCTGTCGGTACAGTCTACTTAGAGTTCAGTAGTCATTGTTTGTCCTTTGTTTTCCAAGAGGCTCGGTGACATCGCTTGGTGATGTCTCCACTCGTGTGAATTAGATTGAAGTGAGGCAGAGTTGCACAAAGTCATCAGCCGCACTCTCTCCTCCAGAGTCAAGTGGCTCGGGCTGCACTGGATGACCTTGGTGTCTTCAATGTCTGGCCAGGCTCTAATGGCGCCACTCCACCCGCTTCAGTCACCTTCAGTGGCCGCTGGAACAAACCGTTCTCATCCACCCATTCCACCAGGGCAAGTCTTCACATGCTTGGGGTAGACGTCCCCTTAATTTACCAGCGGATTTGAGGCTTATCGGTTACCCTCAACCTGGCTTAGCCTGTCTGCCAAGACAGTTTACTGGGGTGTGGCCACTGTACATGCTACAGCTTCTTGGAACCGAAGCTCTTTCATGCCATTTTTGTAGCTGATATGGAGAGAGAGTAAGGGTTCTTATCTTTTTGTGTCCTACACCCCTTTGGCAGTCTGGGGAAACCTATGGACCCTTTCTCAGAATCATGTTTTTAAATAATTAAAGGAAATGCTAAATTTCATTTACAAGTTGATCAAAATAAAGATGTAATTGTTTTCCCATCCAGGATCACAAAGTTCCCGATATTTATCTGTGGATCCCAGGTTAAGCATCCCTGGATTAGATTCAGAACTGGTTAATGTCCTGACTTGACAAGGCACTTATTAATGGGCTGATGTCACTTGGTGGGGGGAGTTCCTTCCCTAGAGTGCTCCAGGGATCTCTCCTTATTAAACAGTTGATTAATAACCTTAATAAAGACAGAGATGGCATCTTAACAGATTTGCAGATAACATAAAGCCAAGAGGATTAACCATCATGGGGGGGGGGGTGACAAAGTCAGGATCCAAGAATCTCCTGGTAGGCTAGACCTTTGGGCTGAATATAAGAAGATGAAATTTGATATGGATAAATGTAAAGGTTTATATCAGTTTCAAAAAGTCAGCTTCTGAGTATAATGTAGAGGAGGGGTGCTCAGCTAACTGTCTGAGAAAGATTTAGGCTCAATAGATCAACCAAGAGAATGAATATGATATTAGACTGCCTTGAGAGTCATATTGGCCAGACCCTTCACTGATCCATCCTCATGTGGAATATTATGTTCACTTCAGTTTAGGAGGGACTATGACAACCTGGGAGAAGCAGCATGGTGTAACTGATAGCCACCTAGCTTTGGAGTTAGGAAGTCCTGAGTTCAAGTTCTCTGACCTAGGGTGGCCGTGCCACTCTGGAAAAATCACTTAACCTCTCAGGGGCCCAGGCGGCTCTCTAAGATGACAAATTGCATAATATGGCTGACCTGTATTGGTGGAGGGAATTCCTCATTGGGAGTTCCCTAAAACAATGAAATCACCAAAAAATAAGCGGAGGAATAGCCATGATGGTAAAGGGTCCTCAAGATCATGGCATATGGAGATCGATTAAAGGAACTAGGGAATGGTTAGCTGGGAGAAGAGAAGACTTAGGGAGAACAATAACTTATCAAAAATTGGACTAATCCCAAAGTGAAATAGAATGCCCATTAATGGCAGCTAGGTGGCACAGTGGGTAGAGACTCCTCTTCTTGAATTCAAATCTAGCCTCAGACACTTACTACCTGTGTGACCCTGGGCAAGTCACTTAACCTTGTTTGCCTCAGTTTCCTCATCTGTAAAATGGGCTGGAGGAGGAAATGGCAAATCACTCCAATATCTTTGCTAAGGAAACCCCAAATGGGGTCATGGATAGTCAGACCCGACTGAATCGAGTCCAAACAGGACAACAACAAAAGTAGAACAGGCTACTGTCTCAAGAGGCAGTCCCTCTCCTTTGCTGGGAGTCTTCAAGGGAAGCCTGGATGGCCCCTTGTAAGAGATGCTGTCATAGGGATTTCTGGTCAGATACAGGTTGGACTATATGACCTCTGAGGTTCTTCCAGCTGTGAGATGCTGAGGTTTAGAAAGGTCCTACTTCCCCACCTCTGCTGTCACCATTTCCTAGAAACCCTGATCCTCTGTATTCATGATGTAGAGGTCCTAGGGTGAGCTGTGGTGAATGAATGATAGAGCCCAGACAGAGCCAGGCTTAGACATTGATGAGGTCACGTCTCCCAAGTGCAGTACGACCACATGGTAAAAGCTCACCACACTTTGTAATTCTCTGTCTGAGAGTGAAATATAATTAGTGGAAATCAAGTGGCCCACATCTTGTCATGTTTCTTCCTAGCACACCTTAACTTGCTTTCAACAATAACCCATCCACATCCCAATCAGTCAGTCAGTCAATAAACACTTTTTATGCTGTCAGCTGGGCACCAGGCTAAGTGCTGGTTTCCACAGGACCATAGAGCATGTCGTGGCCTTTGGAGACCAAAGGAGAGGAGTCACTTTGTCCATGTGTTTGATCTGGGCTGTCCTTTAGTGTCATAATAACAGCAGTGACTACTCATGGTTCTGCAGGAGGTCACCCTGGCACAGTCCAGAATTCTTCCTATCCTACTGTAAACAGACGCCCACCTCCTTTATTGTTTGCCTTTCTCTGACTTCAAAGCAGCTTGTACATACTCACCCACCCACCCCTCTGCACCCACACCTACACACACTCTATTCCCCAAATACCAGGACAGAGGGAATGTAATGATGATAATTCCCATTTCATGAATGCTTTAAGGTTGCCAAAGTGATTTCCTCATTGCCGCCCTGTGAGGTAGGCTTTGCAAATATCACCACCACCACCACCACCACCATCATCATTATCATCATCATCATCCCCATCCCCATTTTACGAAGATATTGAGGCTTAGGGCATCTGTGACTTCCCAGAATCTCGAAAGCTACTTAGGCCAGGGGTTCTTAACAGTTTTTGTGTGTCCTGGACCCCTCAGGCAGTCTGGCAATGCCTTCTCAGAATCATGTCTTTAAATGCACAAAGTGAAATTTGTAGGATTACAAAGGAAATCAATTATGTTGAAATACAGTTATCAAAATATTAAAAAAATAAAAGGCTCACAGACAGGGGCCTTTAGACCTTTTTTGTGAAGACTCCATGAGAAAAAACCCACCATCTCTCAAGACAGCCCATTATCATTTTGTCAGTCAGTTAACAAACATTTGTTGTTATTGTTGAGCTGTTTTCAGTTGTGTCTGATTCTTTGTGACTCCATTTGGGGTTTTCTTGGCAAAGATACTGGAGTGGTTTGTCATTTCCTTCTCTAGCTCGTTTTACAGATGAGGAAGCTGAGGCACACAGGTTTAAGTGACTTGCCCAGGGTCACACAGTTAGTGAGTGTCTGAAACCAGATTTGAACTCAGGAAGAAGAGTCCTCCAGGCTCTAGGCCCACACTCTAATTAGGTGCCAGGCACTGTACAAGCAAGTATAGCTAGTGCTGAGGCAAAACACCCCACAACCTCTTTTCTCCAGGAGCATGCATTCTAATGAGGGAGAAAACATGTAGATATCTAGTTCTTTACATCTACATCTACATACAGAGATAAGTATGTAAGTATAGACAATTAGATATAAAATTAACTCACACATCTATGGTGTATGTAGTGTGGATGAGGGTCATTTAAAAGGGGAAGAAGGCATTAGGAATTGGGGGACCAGAAGAGGCCTCCTGCAGAAGGTGGGATTTGCGCTGAGTCTTAGAGAAATCCACGGAAACTAAGGGGAAAAGGTGGGGGGCAGGGCATGCCAGGTATAGGGGACTTCTGTAAAGCTCCAATTCTTGGGCAGTTGTCCTTATGTTAACTGATGCAACTGATCACAATGAGGAAAATGCTGGATTTTGAGTAAAGACAACATAGGTTCAAATCCCTGTGTGACTTCTGTGACTTTGGTTAAGTCAGTCAACCTCTTTGGGCCTCTGTTTCCTTATCTGTAAAATGAAAGGTTTGCAAGAGATGACCTCCAAGGTCCATTCCAGTTCTAAATCTGCAGTCCTCTGGTCTGTGGGGAGAGGACTAGAGACCACAATGGACTATGATTGCTGAAACTGTGGGTGCTTAGACTGGAGGAGAAAAGATGCAGGGAACAGGAAAGAGGGTGTCAGGATAACGCACAGTAGCTTTCTTCGAGTACTTAAAGGACTATTACAGGGAGGAAGGATTGGTCTGGTTCTCCTTGGCATTAGAGGGCAGAATTAAGAGCTGTGGATGGAAGTATAGGTATGGTAGACAGAGCCATAGCTAGCAATTTTTGTGCCTGGAACAAGTGCAAGCTTTCAAAAGAGGTGGAAATGGGTAGAGACCTCAGGATACTCTCTATTCCTGTCAATTAAAGCTCAGGTTGCTACATCCTAGTTATATCTCTGGTTACAGTTATATCTCTGGTTCAGCTAACTAGAAAGAAGAATTAAAGTTGTCCCAAAATAGAAAGGGCTGCCTCAAGAAGTATTAAATTTCTGATGCAGTGTGAAGTGAGTAGAACCAGGATAACACTGTACATAGTAACAATAATGCTGGGGCAGCTAGGTGGTGCAGTGAGTAGAGCACCAGCCCTGGAGTCAAGAAGACCTGAGTTCAAATCCTGCCTCAGACACTTGGCACACTTAATAGCTGTGTGACCTTGGTCAAGTCACTTAACCCCAATTGCCCTGCCTTCCCCCCTCCAAACAAACAAACAAAAAAACCACAAACCAAAACAAACAGTGCTGCCTGGTGATCCAAAACAATTCCAAAGGACTTAGGATGAAAAGTGCTGTCTGCCTTCGGAGGAAGAACTGATAGAGTCTGAGTGCAGACTCAAGCTACCTTTTTTTTTTTTGCTTTCTTTATTTTTATAGCCTTTTTTTGTCTCTGTTTTCTTTTACAACATGGCTTATATGAAAATGTTTTGCATGACTACATATGTATAATCTCTATCATATGGGGAGAGAGGAGGGATAGAGAAAATTTGGAACTCAAAAATTTAAGAAAACAAATGTTAATTGTTTTTACATGTAATTAGAAAAAAATAAACTTTTAATTTTTTTATAAACAAAGTGGTAAGTGTCCCAACATGGGAATGATTAAGCAGAGGCCATGTGCATACTTGTTGGGGATGCGTTGGGTGAAAAGTTGGGCTGGCTGACCTCCCAGATCCCTTTTGACTCTTGAGACCATATACTTGCAAGTTATTGTCATTCCTTTGGATTCTAGCCTCATCCCACTTTAAAATACATATTTTCTGGGGAGAAAGGTATTTCTAAACACTTCAACAAGCATTTATTAAATATTAGAAAAAAGACAAATGGCTTGAAACCATTAATGGAATTGGTTACTAACACTTAAGGGGAATTGATTTCTCAGAGCTTTCCAAATGACAGACCAGGAGAGTGTTTTCCCATGTGTGAACCAATGTAACAAGATTTATTGTGGGGAAAAAAACCCTCACAGTGAGAATACTTCCTGTTTCTATAGTGCTTTAAATGACAGCTTTCCTTTCTATAGCCCTCTAAGGTAAGGGTATTATTCCCACTTTACAGATGACAAAACTGAGGCTCAAAGTGGCTTTTAAATGATTTGTCCAAGGTCACACAGCTGTAAGTGTTGGAACCTCCTTGCCTAAATAGAAAACTGTCTTCAAGTCATCTAGGAAAAGATTTAAATGTGTTCTACTTGCCCCCAAAGGGCAGAAGTTGGAGCAGCGGGTGGCTGCTAGGTAGCATAGTGGATAGAACACTGGACCTGGAGTCAAGAAGATCTGAGTTCAAATCTAACTTGAGATCCTTGCTAGCTGTGTGACCCCTGGGCAAGCCACTTAATCTATCTGCCTCAGTTTCCTCAATTGTAAAATGGGGATAATAATGGCATCTACCTAAGGGTTGTTGGTGAGAATCAAATGAGATAATGTTTGTAAAGCACTAAGTACAGTGCCTGGCACATAGTAGGTGCTTAATAAATGGCTCATTCTCTTCCCTTTTTCACCTTTACTCTTTTAGCTCGATGTAACAAATAGAACTCTCCCTAAAAAGCAGGGACGAGGCAGTGAGTTCCCTGTCAGTGGCAGTGTTCAAGCAGAGGTTGTCAGCATTCTTGCTTGTATGTAGGTATGATGACCTAGATGCCTTCTGAGGTCCCTTCTACCTCTGAACTGCTGTGATTCAGTGAGCAGAAGTCAGCATTATAAATCATGCACATGCAAGGAATATTGTGCCTGATGCTAAGAGCCCCAACTAATTAGGCAATTGTAGCCTAGACTTTAGACTAAATCAGATTTTTAAGCTAGATTAGATTTTAAACATTTTTTTGAAATGCAAAACATTTCCCCAAATAGAAGAAAATCACCTTGTTCTACATGTATTCTGGCTACAAGCTATGTTTCTTCTGTGTTTGCATGTAATAAGAAACACCCCCCCCCACCCCACCTGGCCAAAGGGGACCTGCCCAGCGTGAGCGCAGGATTCTAAGGTTAAAGTTCAATGCAGCCTCCAGCCCTTAGGAGGAAAGACGCTCTGCAAAACTCATCTGGAATGGAAGAAACACTTTAAAAGATTCTGTGGTTTAGAAATTCTAGTCCATCTGCGCCACATCTTTTCTTCCTGCCTCGTCACTGGGATTGCAGGGAAGGTTAGCATTCCTTGTGATTGTGAGGATGATCTCTGACATTTCCATAAAGATTTTAGGAAGGGAACAAGCTTTTATCAATCATTGATTATGTGCCGAGCACTTTACAAATATTTTCTCATTTGATCCTCACAATAGCTCTGGGAAGTAGGTTCCCATTTTACAGTTGAGGAAACTGAGACAGAGGTTAAGTCACTTGCCCAGGGTCACACAGAAGGTAAGTGTCTGAAGCCATATTTGAACTTGGGTCATCTTGACTCCATGTCCAGTGCTCAAGCCTCAGTTCAATTAAAAATCATAGTAGCTTTATTTTTCTTGGTTTTTTTTGGGGGGGGGGCAGGGGATAGGCAACATAGCTTACATAGAAATTTGTTTTGCATGACTTCACCATACTGTATATCAAATTGCTTGTCTTTTCAATTGTGTGGGGGAAGGAGGATGGGAGAGAATTTGACACTAAAAATTAAAAAATGAATGTCAAAAATAAAAAATCATAGTAGCCCCTCTCTTTCCCAAATAAGAGGAATCTACCTTGTCCTACATGCACCCAGGAGAAAAGTGTATCCAAGTTTTTCTTCATTGGTAACATAACATACTGAATTCCATGTTCTAGAAATACATCAGTCTTCCTCGTTAGCCCTATGGCATGGGTGCCTTGTCCAGTTTGGGTTCCTAACAACTCAGCCAGTGTGAACCTGTTCATGCCAGGCAATGGCATGAGACAAGACACAGACACTGCTGCCTCTCAGAGTCCGTCTAGCACAGTTTTTTAATTAGTCGTAATTTAGAATAGTTATAGTGGAGGGGAAGAAGGTAGGGGAGAAAGGGGGGACATTTTTTTGATCAGTACTCCCCATCTCTAAATTTTGATTTTCCTCATCTAACCTTTAGTCAAAATAGTTCCTTTTGGAACTGAGTGTTGTAAACTAAAAATAAATTTTTTTTAAAAAAGGAAAAAAATAACATAACTCCAGGCTTTTACTTTTTTTTTTTTGGTGCTGTTTAAAATAGGCAAAGGGAAAATGCCAGGATCAGGAAGATGTGATAGAATCAAAGACTAGAGGAGGCAAGAGGAGGAGGAATGTCTGTCTCTTACAGGCACAAGAGGAGGCAATGGGGGGCTTAGGCACATTCCCCTTAGATCCCCAAATTTAATTTATAATTTTATTTTTCACCAGTTACATGCAAAAACAATTTTTAACATTTGTTCTTAAAACTTTGAGTTCCGAATTCTCTCCCTTCCTCCCTCCTCACACACCCTCATTGAGAAGGCAAGCAATTTGATATAGGTTATACATGTGTAGTTATGTAAATCATTTCAGTAATAGTCACATTGTGAAAGAAAACATAGACCAAAAACAAACAAAAAAAACTCAAGAAAAATTAGAGTTAAAAAAGTATGCTTCATTCTGCATTCAGACACCATCAATTCTCTCTCTAGGGATGGATAGCATTTTTCAGCCTAAGTTCTTCAGAGTTGTCTTGGATCATTGTATTGCTGACAATAGCCAAGTCACTCACAGCTGATCATGTTACAATATTGCTGGTGCTTTGTACATAGTACATTTCATTTTGTATCTGCTCATGTAAGTCTTTCTAGGTTTCTCTGAGAGCATTAGATCCTGAAATTTAGATCTGGCTGAGGTGTTAGGAATCCTTCAGTTCAACCGCCCAACCCCATTTTACAGATGAGGAAACTCAGTCTCCAATAAGTTAAGTCACTTGACCCTGGAAGCAATAAATAGAACTGGGATTTGAACCCAGATCTTCTGACTGAGAATCCAGTTTTTTTTTTCCTTTTGCTACTCTGCTTCTTTTACTTAAGCACCTTTAAAAAATTAAGAAGAAAAACAGTGACTGAGTTCTTCTTACCTGGGGAGAATGAAGGGCTAATGTTCTAGCCTGAATTAGCACCTCGGAGATGGAGAGAAGGAAGGGTTGATGGCAGCACCATGGGGAGTGAATCTCTAGGGAGGAGGACTAGGGCATTGTCCTCCACTGGCCACAAAGTGGTCCTGGCCCTTCAGACTGTGCCAGCACATGGGGGCCAATCTAATCCCTCCCTCCTCCTAACAGCACCCAATGGGCTTGCTGTTCAATTATTTACCCCAAAGATCGCTGACTCATGTGTTCTGCAAAGGCAAGCGTTACCTAAGAAGGCTAATCTGGTGGGTTGTCCTGTAATCAGAGCCTCACAAATAGCTAGGGTTCTTTGGCATCTGGGAAGGATAACGAACTTACTTCACATGATAAGGAACTTGGAGGCGAGTTTGTCAATTCTGCCGTTTGTTATTAAAGGACCTTTCTTGGTTTCTAGAACAGAACCTGTGGAATTGCGTTGAACTTTGTGGATAGTGATTAAGTCCCACTATGTGCCCAGCCATGTGGGAGCCTAGAGAAGGGACAGACCTGGGGCCTGCCTTCAGGAAGCTTATAGTCAATGGGAGCCAGAAAAGGAGCAGATAGCACTTGGGGTGTCCTAGTGCCAGTTTGTCCAGGAGCACAAGCCAAAATGCAATGTAGCCATTAGACAAGAACACTGGGGGCTAGGACACCTGGTTTCCTCCCCCGTTGTACCAGTGACATGTGTGACCTCAGTCAGAACCAGCTAGCTAGGGGACCAACCTGTGCTTGGACCCAGGGCACTAACATTTAGAGGGTAAAAACCAAAGGAGCAATTAGCACATAATTAGGAAAAATAATTAAGATAGGAAGTCACCAGAAGTGAATAATTAATAGTGCCCATATGTGAGCCACAATAGCAGAGAGTCTTAATCTGGAGCCCACAGTCCCCTTCTGGTTCCAAACCCAGTTATTCTTTTTCCTGCCTGTGGAAAGATGTTAGGGGATCTGTGAAGCAAAATTCCATCTTTATTTTCATTTGCCTCTGACTGAAATTTAGCATTTTTTTCAATCATTTAAAAACCTTATTCCGAAAAGGAGTGCATTGGTTTCACCAGAGTGTCAGAAGAGTCTGGAACCCAAAAATACATCCATCCCCTGTGTGTATCCCCTATATGTAGCAACAAATTAACTGAATTTGTCTTACTCATTTCTTATGTTATTTTCATGTCCTAAATTTTATTGATTCAGGGGTTTATTTCCTGATGTTTACTCCTTCTCACTCTGGAAGATCACACTGTCTCTGCAGCTCCTTCCTCTATTTGGTCAGTTCCTTCTGGAACCTCCATTTTAAGGAATGTGCCCAGGCTGGCTATGTTCCCTCCTTCATTTCTCTCTAGGCTCCATTCTTGACTCTCTGGATTTCTTTTTCCACAGTGCCCCTACTCAGGTACCTCTCCCTCTTCTTTCATCTGCCCCCGTCCTTATTATGTGTTGTCTTCTCATATTCTAATATAAGCTCCTTGAGGGCAGGTCTTCCTTTCTGCTTTTATTGGTATTCCTAGTGCTTCGCGTTGTTCTTGGCACAATAGCAAGCACCTAATAAATGCTCGTTGACTTGATGACTCGAAATTTAGGATTCTATAATCCGAATTTTCTGAAAAATGTCTTGGGAAGATTGTACTACTGAATTATAAAATCCCAGGCAACAAACAGCTCATGTACTGCCTTTAATCTCTGACCTTTCTGGGTCTTTCCTTATTACCCACGGTTCTGTTTGCTCAGCAAAGGCTAAGGTTGCTGAGTGGAAGTTAAAAATTCCTCTGATCCCAGAGCCCTTTACCCCCACACCTTCATGGGAAATTATGTATATGCTGGGCTCTCTGCTGACTTACCTGGGACTGCTTGGGGGACCATGGCCCAGGCAGATGAAGAAGCATCTAACTTCTTCATGTCAACCCTCGAAAACTGGAACTTCAAAGAACCAGTTCTGACCCTATTCTTCATGGAAACAGAAATCTCCTCAAGGGATACATTAGTAATAGGTTCTAGGCTCTTCTCTTTGTTACTGTCTCATCACTCATACCCTGGCCAGATGAATTTTCTCCCAACACAGCCTGGCTTGGAGTCAGAAGATTTGGGTGGCAGCTTGGTGTAGTAGATTGAAAACTAGAATTGGAATCAGGAAGAACTGGGTTCAAATCCCACTTCAGACATTTACTTACCCAGTATGACTCTAGACAAGTCCCTTTTTGTCTCTGGGTTTCATTTTCTTCATCCGTAAAGTGAAGGTTATTTGGGTTTGATGACCTCGAAGGTGCAGTCTGGCCCTAAACCTATGATTCTATGAATTCTGACACCTGCTATCTATGTGACGCTGGGCAAGTCACTTAAGCTCAGTTTCCTCATCTGTAAGATGGGTTTTATGATCATTGCACTCACTACTTCAGGGTTGTTGTGAGGAAAATATTTTGTAAACCTTGCAGCACCAGAGAAATAGGAATAGTCTTTGCCATTGTTACTCAAGGTGCCACAGTTAGTAAGTGGCAAAGTTGGGATTTGAACTCAAGTCTTCTGATTCCAAATCTGGAGCTTTTTCTCCACTACTATGGTTGTTCTCCCCTGAATTAGCTCTGGCTTTCTAGTATTTTTCCTAGAAGAGTAATGATATAATGGATGACATTTCTTTATTACGGTTTGCTAAGCACTTCAAGTTTGTTGTCTCACTGGATTATCACAGCAACTCTTATGAAGTGGGCACTATAAGCTGAGAGAGGTTGTGACCTATTGGATTGTAGATCTGGAGTCGGAAGGACCTCTGAGGTCTAGACCAAACGCTCATTTTACAGGTGAGGAAACTGAGGCCCGGAGAGGTCAATTGTCACACAGGTAACAAGTAGCAGAGTCAGGATTTGAACTCATTTTGTATTGATTCCAAACCTAGAAGCCCTTCCATTCGCTATACTGCCTTCTCACTCATCTGAACAGGGTCACACAGCTAATAAATACCAATGGCAGAATTAGCCCTACTCCTACTCTTTACTTTTAAGTGATTTGGGAGCTTTCTGCCTTTAGTTAGCTGGAGCAAGTTCCTTCTGAAAAAGTTCCCACCATGTCAGGATTGGACAAAAGCTTTTGTCTGCCTCAGCCTATGCAGACTGAGTGAGGAAAGGTGGAGGGGAGGGGCGTGGTCAGGGAGGAAGAGTAGGAAGGGCCATCTAGGCAGTATCGGTCCCACTCAGCCTCCTAGGAGGCCCAGCATAGGACCTCAAACATCTGTGATGCTTAATAAACAATTGCAGAAATGTCTCCTAGTGAGGTGCCAGTGTGGATTGAGCAGATATCTCTGAAATAGGAGATTTGGGCATGAAAAAGAGACTCCTACATAGAAAATTGAGCTGGCCTTCCCCCAGGCTGGACCTTTTCACAGCCCAGCCTCAGTGGTCTCCCATCCTTTCAGGCACCTTATCCTCTAGTCTATGCTTCACACATTGCCAGAGTTATCTTCCTTTTTCAAGATGGATGTAACTCAGAAACTCAGAAGCCAGGTACCCAAGGCCCTCTCACTGTCACAGGTACTGCTATCAACACATTTCCAGTCTTCCCTTTAATTACTTAGAATTATAAAAAGTCTTTAGATGTCAGAATTGAACGGGCCCGAAGAGACTAGCTAGTCCGACCCTTTTGTTTTATAAATGGGGAAAGTGAAGCCCCATAAAGAGGGGGCGGAGATTACATAAGATCACAGTGAGTCGATAACTGAACTGGAACCAAGACCCTGGTCTCCCAGTACATTGTCGGGTGTCAGACCCACAACCACCTTGTTATGGTTCTACTGAACCCACAACACCACCACTCTGTTCTGGAATAGACGTCACTATCCCATGGACTCCCACCAACTCATGACCTTTGTTCAGTCCTCTGTTGGGAATGTCTTCTGTTCTCCTCTCTGCCAATCAGTTGGCCACCACTTCTTTCAATCCTACCCACCTTGGCCCAGCCCCTCCTTCCACACACCCTCCTTACCGACACTTCATGACTTTGTGTACATTTGAGTTCCAGCCATATCCTCTGTCCCTCTTTCCCTGGATGACTGCCTCTCCTGGACAACTACATTAGGTAAAGCCCCAGCTTTGATTCATTCACATTACTATCTGCCGTTGTTCTTAGGTGGGAGGGGAGAAGAGGGACAGACATCAATCTGCTCCCAGGATGCAGCACTCCTCATCCTTGTAACTTTCACCTCTTCCCCTTTGCATTGTGTCTTCTTTAGAAGGGCAAGGGACCATCTTTGTTTTTTGTAACTATATCCCTAGCCACTTAGCGCAGTATTTGTTAAGTCAACAAGCCTTTATTAACCACCTCCTTTGTTCCCTGGCATAGTAAGTGCTTAATAGATGCGTTTTTGCTCATTCACTCAGCCTGCCTGCCATATCTTTTCATTCAGCACACATCCTCTCACCTCCAGGCTCATCTCCTGGCATCTTCCTCCTTGTGCTTAAGCTGCAGTCACCAGATTTCTGCCTGTGCTGCACGCCTCCCCCCATCCAAATCACAGGCTGTCTATCTAGAAGGACCCCCAGAGGCACCTAGTCATAACTCCTCATTTTACTGATAGGGAAACTAAGGCCCATGGATGGGGAGAAGCTAGCTCAAGGTCACATGGGTAGTCAGTAGCAGAGCTGGGTCCTATTGACTCCAAATTAATTGTCCTTTCCATGTACCAAAAATTTACCTATTAAGTCCAAGCCCCAGTGACATGTCTGGAAAATCTTCCCTGCCTCTCTGGCTCCTATTAAACCACTCAGTCTCACTGCCTATTGCTCTTAAATTGTTCTAGGTATGATAAGTCTTCTCTTTCTCCCTGAACCCCCTTCTTAGACTGTGAGCTCCCTGAGGGCAGAGACTGGGCCTTTTCCTCCTCTGTCTTCCCCAGACTGTGAGCTCCATGAAGGTAGGACCATGGTCTGTTCTTTCTCTGTCCCTCCAGACTGTGAGCCCCACGGGGGCAGGACCTAGGTCTGTTCTCCTGCCTCTCCCCAATACTATAAGCTCCCTGAGGGCAGAGCTGGGCTGCTGTTCCTCTTTTCCTTTCACAAGCATCCTGTATCATAGTGTTGGACACACAGGGTTTGGGGGGATGGGAACTCAGTAAATCCTTGTCGCTCGGCAATTAAATTAGCTGTTTTCAATTGTTGTTATTAGGTTGTATTTTCTACTGTGGGGAGTTAAGTCTATTTGGGAGAGGAGATGGGGATTTGGTGAAGCCCAAATCAGTCACTGTCCAGTTAACAGCCCTGGGCTGTCATAGATAATGCACTTTTGTCTCTGTCCAGGCATCCTGATTGACCACAGACATTTCCTCACCTGGCTGGGAGAGCAGACTCTGGCTCCAGGCCCAGAGCTACTGTGTGAGTCAGTAAAGCCGCTCTTATCTGATCTCATTCACCTATGAGATTGAAGTGGAGTTCAGGGTGCCAGCAGGCACTTTCACCCGTTCCTTCTCCCTGGCGTGTAAAGGGTGGGACTTCTAAGTCACAGAAAAGCTTAGGGTAACAATGCCTTAAACCCCTGGGATGGCCTTCGGTGAGGCCTATAAAACCAACCCACCCTTAGAGAAGTCATGGGCTGGAGAAAGAACAATCAGGGTCCAAGGAGCAACTCTTCTACCAACTCCCTTTGTGGCCTTGGGCAGGTGCCTTCCTGACTCCAGACCTCATTCTTGCCATCCGTATAATAAGGGGGTTAGGCTAGATAATCCCTAAGGTCTCTCTTGCCCTGACATTCTAGAGTCATGTGTCTGAAAGCACAGACATACGGGGTCACGGCAGAGGACATCAAGTACAAGCCCCTCATTTTCTAGATGAAAGAAAGCGATAGAAGTCTGGAAGTTCCTCCTTAGTCCTGTCATGGATTTCCTTGACAGTCCTCCAGCCTTCTGCTTGATCCCTTCCAGGGGAAGAGAACTTGCCAATCCCTCCTCACCCATCCCACTCTCCACCCATTCTATTTTCGAGACAGGTCTGATTTCTGATTTATCTGCTGTGTTTCATCAGTTGAGTTTGCATGACCCGAGGTCTCCTTGTACTCCAAGGGAACCTTGTCATTCAAGGGTCAACCTCTTGGAAATCACTTATGACTTCTTTCCTATCCCTTTGATCTCTTTTTCCTTGCTGGTGACCCATTTCCTCACCAGGCTCATGGCTTTAATAGAAGCCAGGGACTGACAGAGCCTCTTGTCCAGCAAGCCTGTATCTGATCTGAAGGCTGCTACTCCTCCCAGCCCTGATACATTCTCTTGTGATGCAGTGATCCCATTCTCCTTGAATAAGACTCTCTGTCACTGGATCCTGGGCATTTTCTCTGGCTGGCCCTCCTGCCTGCAGTACTCTCCCTCTTCACCCACCATCTCGTGGCTTCTGACAAGCCTCAGCTAAAGTCTTACCTTCTGCAAGAAACCTCTCCTGATCCCCCTTAATGCTAATCCCTTTCCTGTAAGACTGGCCTGTCTATATTTTGTTCATAGTTGTCTGCATGTTGTCTTCCCCATTAGACCATGAGCTTCTTGAAGGCAGACTGTATTTTGTCTTTCTTTGTATCCCTAGCACTTAAAATAGTACCTGGTGCATAGTAGGTGCTTAATAAGTGCTTATCAACAGACTGACTGCCCTGAGTGTTTTTTGGATGAATACTGAGGCAATAGTCTATAGGACACTGGATTTGAAGTCAGGGAGATCTGAGTTCAAATCTTACCTTAGACACTTATTAGCTGTATGACCTTGGCCAATCACTGGACTTCTCTGACCTCGGGGTCCTCATCTCAATGGCCTTTAAGGTCCTTTTTGGCTCTAAATCTCTGGTCCTTCAATCCTTCAGTGGTCAGTGATTTTCTTTGCGCAGGCATCCTCCATCTCCCAGTCCTCCCTCGCCCCTCCTCCCACCCCAGCACAGATCCTAACCCCTCTGTGACTTGGTAGAAGATATTCATGAGTAGCTGTGGCTGAAAGATTTGTCACCATGTAACCTGCCTGCAGAGAAACCTCTCTTCATTTAGGTAGGTCCTTGTACAATGGACAACATACATACTCACAGGTAGTATGTCTTAGAAGAAAGAAGACTGGGTTTGGAGTCAGCGGTTCTGAGTTCAAGTGCTAGCCATGTGTGACCTTGAGAAAGTCACTTCTCTCTGAATACGCATTCCCTTACCTGTAAGATAATGGGTTTGGACTAGATGATCCCTAAATTGTCCCTTAGCCCTAAATAAGGGATCCTGTCTGGCTTGGTGTGAGGCAGGGGTAGGGAACCTGTGGCCTTCTAGGTCCTTGGGCGTGGCCTTTTGATTGAATCCACGTTTTACAGAACAAATCCTTTCATGAAGGGGATTTGTTCTGTGAAGTTTGGATTCAGTCAAAGGGCCGCACTCGAGGACCTAGAGGGCTACATGTGGCCTCGAGGCTGCAGGTTCCCCGTCCCTCATGTAGGATATCTCAAGGCCTGAGCTCCACTGACAAAATTTTGGTCATGAGGTATCGAATGGGTAGCTAAAGTAAATCCAACCTCAGACACTTAGTAACTGTGTGTGATCCTGCTCTAGTCACAGCTTCAACGTGCCTCAGTTTCATCACCTGGAAAATAGGAGTAATAATAGCCAATACCCCTCACGGTAACTGTGAGTATAAAATGGGGTCATATTTGTAAAGTGTGTAAGTGCTAGCCACTGCTGTTATTAAGCTGTGATTAGGCATTGGAGCGGGGTGCGAGGGGACAAACAAATCAAGATGATATTACAGAGTGTTCCTAGAGTCTGGACATTGTGGTGTTATTGCATCAAGTTCACGTGAATCCTGCAAAGCGCATCAACCTTGGCATTACAAGTGATGGGAATCGTATTGGAGATGTTATTTGTTAATATTCCAATGAAATAAAACATTGTTGAAAATTTCATTCATTTCATTTCTTGAAGATATGCATTTTTACTGATGCGTCCAGACTTTAGGAACACCCTGTATTTTACAACATCGTAAAGACGAATGATTTTGAAAGATTTAGGAGCTCTGATCAATGTGATGACTAAGCAGAATTTCAGAGAACTCATAATGAAATGTCACCCACCTTCTTATAGCTGACTCAGAGTGCACATAAAGATCTCAGTTGGTTGTGGCTTTTTTTTTTTTTTTTTTTTTTTTTTTGGTGCGAGGCCAATGTGTCTGAGGTGGGACTTGAACCCAGATCTGGCAGGTTTAAAGGCCACCTCTGTATGCGGTATGCCCATCTACCTTGATGATGAGATGATAATGATGATGACGATGATATTAACATAGCTCACATTTATGTAACATTTTGCAAAGCACTTTTCTGCTTTTCATTCACTTTAGTGACCTGGAATCCATGAACTTTTAAAATACACACACCCATTTATATGGGTGTGTGTGTATGTATATGTATGTATGTGTATGTACACACATATATACATATGTATATGTATTATATGTGTGTATATACATATATGCATATATACACACATATTTAGATATTATATATACATATATTTAGATATATATCTTGATAACTGTCTTTCAATATAATTTGTTTCCTTTATAATCCTTCATATTTTATGTTGTGCATCCAAAAAGGGCTACATAGGCTTTACCAAGCTGCCAAAGGGGTCCGTGACACAAAAAAGGTTAAGAATCCCATGTCAGTGGATGCAGCATTGGCCCTGGAGTCAAGAGGACCTGAGTTCAAATCTGGCCTCAGACACTTATTAGCTGTGTGACCCGAGGCAAGTCATGTAACCCCAATTGCTTAAAAAAAATTCCCTTGTCCTAGAACAATATTGGATCTCTGCATTTCTCCATTCATCAGACACTTAGGATTTTCTGCTGTGTGCAGGGCAATGTGCCCTGTCCTAGAGATGGAAAGATGAGAAATTACATATCTGACTCCCAAGAAATTAGAGGATAAGATACGTATACAAAAAGCACCAAAAAAGGGAAGAGGGAGGTTAGTGCCAAAGAAAGATTCAGGCAAAGTACTAAGAGAAAACTGAAGAGAGAAAGATTACTTTCACCAAGGAAGGATTAGGTAGGGGGAGGCCGATGGGGAAGAAAGGAGTGTGGTTCAGAGAATTCAACAAATATCGATTAAATCCCACTAGGTAGTAGGAATACAGAAAAGAAAGGAAGGAAGGAAGGGGAAAGGAAAGAAGAAAGAAAGGAAGGATGGAAGGAAGATGGAAAAGAAGGAAGAAAAAGATGAACCAATCCTTGTTCCTAAGGAGGATGCCTTCTACTGAAAGCTGGGTTTCATGAAGAGGCTGTACCTAAATGGGCCTAAGTGTGACCTTGAAGAAAAGCAGGGGAAAAACAGGGTAAGGCAGGATGAGAAACAGGGATGATGTAGAGTAGTCCAGTTTGGGTGGGATGTAAAGTATCTGGTTTTTTTTTAACAGTTTTAAAGTACATGTACTTAATATTTTTCATACCTCTATGGAGGAATTGTGAGGGAAAAGAGGATTTTTGTTTAAGAAAAAAATAATTAAAAAATAAGTACATGAGAGGGAGTAGTTGAAGATTGCCAGTGGACCAGAACCAGCCTCTAACCTGTGAGTGACCAGAGCCAAACAAACATAACAGGCCAGAGACAGGAGAGTTAGGACACAAAACATAAGTTTAATTAATCTCAGAGTGAGGAAAATGCCACATTCATTTGGAAGCCCCCCCTCCTAAGAAGGATGACTTAACATGCTGGACTAAAGGCAGGTCTTATATACATCGTGGGTGGACAATGACATAATCATTGTTAGGTCTTGAGCTACTGTTCCCATGGGTCCATGGGAACCGTGTCGTCTCAAGTTTTGGGGGTTGTGCCCACCCTGCAGGGTATAGAAACAGGTTTCTGTGACGAGAACAGGAGTGTAGTACCTGGCAGTGACCAGGAACAGGGATTGTGAATATGCGATAGATGGCCCTGGGAAATAAGGGGAGCTACATCCCTCAATGAACACCTGGTGCTGGTCCAGGCAGTACACTTTGCCAGAGAGTGATATCATCCTGAGCACAAAGGATTGTTGTTATGCCAAGCTCAGGACACAGCTTGATTACTGAGCCCTAGCTCTAGGAAACAGGGTATCTCCAAAATATTTTGACAAGATTTATTAGTAAGGCATATTTACAATTATCTATATTGTGATTATTGCCTTGCTAATACACAAGATAAAGGTGGATTGTTGTCAAAACTATCCATGTATTATGGGGGTCTTGAATGCTGAGATTAGACAGTCCACTACACTTTTCCTGGTAGAAATGGACAACAGCTAGTTGGGAAGGTTATTCAGGCCAAGTGAATGAGTTAGAGAGGGGCTAGACTGGAGATGGGGAAAACAAAGAGAAAGGAGATCATTGCAGTTGCCTAAATGAGAGGAGAGGACAGCCTCATCTCTCTGGTGGTGGCAGTGTGAATAGGAGGGAAGGGATGGATGTAGGAGAGATTGTGGAGGTAAAAGCCATAAGACTTGGCAACTGATTAGAAGTTGGAGGACTATAGAGAGAGAAGAGTCAAATATGCCTGAGGCTTGGAGTCTGGGTCCCTTGCAGGACAGTGGCTGGTGCCTGTCAGAAGTAGGGAAGTTAGGGGAGGGACACTTTAGTTCTTAATGTGTCAGATTGGAAGTTCTGGAAGAATAATACAAATTCTTGGAAATGGGGCATGAAACTCTGGGGGTATGATGGGACTAGAGATGCAAGATCACAGTGTAAGAAACGGGGGGAGCAGTTTTGTTTCCACAGAGTTGAAAGTATCCCTCTTCCTCCCCCTCCCCCCAGCTTTACCAGAATGTAAGTCAGGTAACTGATTAGAACAGACTTCTGGTTGGGTGGAGGTTAGAGGCTTGTACGCATGCTTAAACGATCCATTTGAGGAAGGCATGATGTAGGCAGTCAGGGGTTTCCATCTGGCCAATGAAGAGCATGGCGGGAGATTTGAAGGTGCGGGGGAGGGGGTGTCAATAAAAGGACTGGTGTCCATTGTACTTTCTCCTGTACTCTGTTCAGGGAATGTACCCATCTATTCAGGAGGAATAAATGTAAGATATAATAAAAACTTTCTTGGCCTTCCAACGAGCATTGTTTATTCCTATACAATGTAAATATGTTTCTAACAACAGGATCCTAAATTTGGAGATGAAAGGGACCCTCAAGGTCATCTAGTCCAATCCCCTCATTTTATACTTGAGAAAACTGAGACCCGGAGAAGTTAAGGGCCTTACTCAAGGTCACACAGGTGGTCAGTGACGGAGCCAGGATTTAATGGCAGTCCTCCAAATCCATTGTAACACATTAAGTCTATTTGGGAGTCAACTGTAGAGAGGTAATAATGGAAGCCATGGGAGTGGATGATGTCACCGAGGTAGAGAATATAAAAAAGATGAGAAGGCTTGGGACTGAAGCTTGGGAGACATCCATGTTTGAGGAAGTGGGAGGAGGAGGAGGAAGAAGGTGGAGAAGAGGAAAGGGAGGAGGAGGAGAATAGGAAAAGGAGAAGGAGCAGAAAAACGAGGAGGAGGTGGAGCAAAAGTCGAAGAACTAGTCAGAAAGGTAGGGGGAGAAGCAGGAGGGAACCATGTTACAAAAGCCAAGGAAGGAGGGGGTATCTCGAAGGAAGGTTCAGTCAAGTGGGATGAGAACAGAAAAGATGCCATTGGATTTAATGGCCAGGAGGAGGCCTAGCTTTGAGAGAGCAGTTTCTTTAGAGTGATGGAGATGGAAGCCATCTGACTTCTTTTTTTATTCAAAGCCCATATTAACATTGTAACATTACCTATTTTCAATCAATCAGAAATTCCAGCCTTGTTCTCTTATAAATTCAATCTTAACTTGCTGTGTATCTAATTGGTTGCACTTATAGATCTCTATTTTTAACCTTGTTTTTAGAAGTTATTTTTATAGATAATAATTTATTTATAATAATTCATTTTTTTTCAATCTCATATTATACACATTTGCTTGGTGGTCCATAAACATTATGCCAAGCTTTTGCCCCAAAGCAGTAACAATCTGACCTGACCTCTGTCTTCACCTGGATCCAGTTTCCAAATTCAGTCAGTAATTGTAGTAATATTGGAAGGAATATTAGACTGGATGTAGGAGACTTGCATTCTAGAAAATACTCTGACTCCAACCTCACTGTGTGACCCTTGGCAAGCCTTTTCCCTTCTCTGGGCCTCTGCAGAGGGAAGGGAATAGATTGGGTGATGTCTAAGAAGCTCTTCCTAGCTCTCAATTCTATAATATTACAATTCTGTAAATGGTTGTGTTATAACCACCCTTTTTTCCTGTGGCTGTCCTTGGAGAAAGGGTCTGGAGTTTATCTCAGTATATCCAATGCTCTGGTAACCTTGAGGATTGGCATAATTCAACAGCTACCAAATATTATGATTTGAGGGATATTGAGAAGGTCCTCCAATCCTCCAAACCTCTCCCCTGTTAGCCTGCCCCACTTCCTGAAACTCTACCGTTTGGGATTAAGTCCTTTGAACCATGAAGGTGTTTTGGACTTCTAGTCTCTTACTGAAATGCAGATAGCCCTGAAAGGGGCAAGATTTGGAGCAGTCATCAATTGTTAAGGCCTTGGTGGGGGGTGGTTAGGGGTTAGCTGACAGACAATTGTGCACATGATTCCCTGGGAATGGAACTTGGAGGGGAGGAGGGTAGGAGACTGTACATACCAAAACCCAAACTTCACCAAATTTACCGCTTTGCTGAGGGCTGGAGCTTGTTGGCTGTCTGCATGGGCTGTGGTTCACCTCACCAGCTGAGAAGACCCTCCCCACCTTCATGATTCTGATGGATCCAGTTAGTACTGGTGGCAATTTACTACTCAGCTCAGATGTGGAGAGGATATTGGGTCAACAGAACCCCGACCATGAGCAGCCATGTTTATTTCATCTAAACCCAGCCAGTGTCTCCATGGCCAATGTCAAGTCTTGAGATGCTGATATTGAGGAGTGTCCCTTTACTCTTCAGTGTGAAGGGGGTCTTCCGTAGGTCCCTCTGTGATGGTGGTCATGGTGTGTGTGTGTGTGTGTGTGTGTGTGTGTGTGTGTGTATGTGTGTGTGTGTGTGTGTGTGTGTAAGAAGTCAGTAATCAGAGTATGAGAAGAAAGTTAGACTTTGCCAGGTAAAAGCAATGGCTGATGGTCTTTTGACCCAGGAGCCTTGAAGAGGAAGGAAGGTGTCTGGAAGCTGGGACATCTAATTCCTCCCCTACCTTTTATAGTATATAGTGTGACCAGAAGACAGAGGCAACTCTGGTGTCCACCCACAGTCCTTTGGCTCAGTAGAGTTGGGCTCAATAAATCTCTTCCACTCGAATTGATTTGGTGTGTTCTCTTTAGAAGTGTGCTTTTACCCCAGTCTCTGAAAGGCCTGTATCTCTGTACCAGCTTTCCCCTTTACTAGAAAATGGATGCAGTTTCTCTTCAGCGAGACAGCAAAGAGAGGACAAAAAATGGGGGCTGTCACTCTTGCCCTTCGTAAAAAGCTATCCCAGGTGAATATGGTAAGGATGGAGTATTAGCATACTGGGGGATTTAGGGCAATGGACATGTGGAAGAAGAATTCTGTTCACAAAACAAAGTAAAAACAGTCCCTAGGCTCTTCCACAGCTCAACGATGGGGAAATCTCCTCGAAGCCAGAGCTGTTTGCCCAGGGCCCCGTAGGGCTAGCCTCTAGCCTGGGAACTGTAGCCACATTCATGTTTGTTGCTTGGAGAGCTGTGCCCAGTGGAGAGACAATTGGGTTGTCTGTCCAGGTGGTAGAGAGCTCCCTCCACTCTGTCCTTCCTCAGTGTCCCTCGGTGGCTGTAAATGAAGAATAGTTCCTGATATTGGCCAAACATCTTTTGCTCAGAATCCAAGAGGGGATTTGCAGGGGACGAACATGGGCATTCCCTGCTCAAGGTCCTGATTATGGTGCTAAAATATCCAGATTTGACCTGCCATCCCCAAAGAAAGAGTAGCATGTGGGGCTGAGAGGAGCAGGAGATGAATCATTCCGCTCAACCTTGTAGAAAAGGGAAATTGCTTTTTCCGTTGCCGGTGAAAGGCGCCCCCCAATACAGAGGCATCGTGGCCTAGCCCGGCTTTTACCCTTGGTTAAAATAACACCACCAACAAAGGAGTGTGCAGCTGGATGACAAAACTCACCTCTGCTCAGGGGGCCAACGGTCCTGGGTCTGGCTCTCCCTCTCCATCTTTCTCACCCACACGCCTGCGCAGGCTCTGTGCACACAGGCACACGATCTCGCTCCCCCGCTTGGTTTTTAGCAAGCTGCCGGGGCCAAGAGACTCTCACGGAAACAGACAGGAGAATAGACTCTTCATTATTATGCAGGAGCAGCCCCTGGAAGCAGCAGGCTACCCAGGATTCTGTTTGAAGCAGATGAAGGAAGCCTCCTTCCTGCCCTCCCCCAGGAAAGGCAGCTGGGGGAGGGGGGTGCTACATGGTATATATGGATCTGGATTAAGAGGATCTGGTGTTTTCAATCCTGCTCAGATATTTGTCACACACACATGCACATATGTGCACCACACACACATACATGCCTATATATTTACACTTAGAGGCATGTAAACACAAATATATACATATACATACTCACACGAGCAATATAGACACATGTACACTTAAATACATATATACATAACCCAAAAATATGCACACAAATACATGGATATATACATACACATAGATACATGCGCACATATGCACACATAGACATATATACACTTACATACTTCTGTACACACATATACACAGACCCATATATATGCATATGCATATGCCGACATATAGACACACATAGACACAGATATGCATGCATGTACATAGATATATAGGCACACAGATAAACATATATACACACAAAGTACACATGTACAGATATTCACATATATACAAATCTATACATATGCATATGCATACACATAGATACATATATCCACATATATCCATGCATACATGTGTATGTAATACACACATACACACTCACACACGTACTCTTCCTCTCTAAAATGAGGGGGTTGGACCAGATGGTCTCTAAGGTCCCTCCCAGCTCCAAGCCTTGTACTGATTTGGATAGAGAGAGAATGAATGAGTCTTTGTGTGTTCTGTGAGTCTGCTGGTTTCTGTTCTTGGATTACAAAGCAGAGTTGGTCATCCCACTTGGTCTTCTAAGGATCCAATGACCTGGAGTCCACAGAGACCTTGGTTCAGATCCCATTGCCGAACCTGACAAATGATATGACCTTGGGCAAGTCACTTGATAACCTCCATGAACCTCAGCTTCCTGACCTACTGCTAGACCATCTCTTCCACAGCTTCACCAGCCAACTTACCCCCATACGGGTTTATCCTGCTCCCTTTCCTGTCTCCCTCACCCCTGTCCTCTACCCAATTCTGGAACCAAGAATCACGCTCAAGTCTTCTTTGTTGTTGTTCTTGAATGGGAAATAAACTAGCTGGAGGGAATAGGGATGGGAGATGGAGAGTCATGTTCAAGGTGCCACTGGTAGGCAGGTGTTTATGGGTTGTAGAGGGTGAGGAGAGAAGCCAAATGTGAAGAAGATGGGAATGATCAGAAGGGGCCAAGAAAGGCTTCATCCTGAAGGTGGCCAGGATGAAAACACAGACACTGGAGATGCCATGTCCTACGTGAGTGATAGCAAGAGGGCTATTATTAAAGTGAGGTGGTTTGTAAAGTGCTTGGTGAACCTTAAAGCACTCTCTAAATGTTAGCTAATATAACTATCATTATCAGAGAGCCTGGATGGGGAGCTTACTCCCTCATGAGATAATCCATTTCATTCTAGAACAGCTGATTGTGAGAAATGTCCTCCTTGAATTAAGCTTAAATTGGCTTTCCTGCCACTTATTCTTAGTTTTATGCTTTAATGCCAAGGAGGAAACATTCGAGAAGCAGGAGACTTGAGTTCTTTTTTTTTTTTTTTACTCTGCCAGTAATTAGCTGTGTGACTTGGGAACAGTCTCTTCCTCTTGCTGGCCCTCTATTTTCTTGTTCACAAAATGAGAGGGTTGCACTAACTGGCTACTAAGGAGAATTCTAACTAAGGGAGGGTGAGTAGGGCTTTGTCCCAGGACACCAATATAAAGGGGATGTGTTTCCTTCCCACACAGTCAGTCCTCTGTCCTGCCACCCTGGCTTCTGGCTTCTCTTTGTCCTCTGTGATCCCCAGGTCATATGGTACCGCTCCGGAAAATCCCATTTCTTCCTCAAGATCCAATTTTTCCCCACCTTTCCCCTCTCTGCCCTCAGGATTTGTGGAATGCTGGTCACTGGCCATGCCACAAAGACTAGGGCTGGACTAGGGACAGGCCATTCCCTTTGCTAGCATAACCGTGAGCTACCCTTTTCAAACTGAACTTGCTCCAGGTACCAGAATTCCGAATTCTACCCCCCATTAAGGTTCCTCTCAGTTCTGGCCCCTGACCCTTCTATAGGACACAGTTACTCATTTCTGAGTCTGGATCCTGAGGAGAGATAAATGTTTCTGGAGGGGTAGGGGTGGGGTGCCCAGTCTGACTGCTGATGGCATGGTGGGGGATGGGAATGGGATGGCAACACAGGGCTGAGTGCTGACCTTTGGAGTTTGACCAATGAGAATTTAATTTTTACCCCAAATGCAGGTTAAGTTTTATTGCATTTTCAGCAGCCTTTGAGAACCTTTGGTAATCCTAGGGAATATGTGGAAACTGCTTGCGTATTCATTCAGCAACTTTTTATTGACCTTCTACAGCAGACATGATCCCTCATCTCCATTCTCCTGTCTACCACTAGCCATTGCTACCCCTCATGTAGACCATTGTGACCAGGTCCAACCTAACACCTCTCCTCCTGCCTGCTCTCCCCCTCCAATCTATGCTGTACACTTTGTTCCTTCCCTAGTACATTGCTCAAAACTGCCAGTGTGTCACTGCTGCCAGTACTAATAATGAAATTTGTCATTCTGCAGTCCTTTAAGATGCACAAAGCTCTTATCTCAGAGCTAGTCTTTATTTTTATTTTATGGGTGAGAAAACTGGGTTCAGAGTAATTGATTCACTTGCCCAGGGTCACACAACTGGGAGAGATTTGGACACAGGTCTTCCTGACTCCATTTATTCAGTTGCTTTTAGTCATGTCTGACTCTCCATGGCCCCATTTGGGGTTTTCCTGGCAAAGATACTGGAGTGGTTTGCTATTTCCTTCTCCAGCTCATTTTATAGATAAAGAAACTGAGGCAAACAAGTTTAAATGTCTTGCCCAGGGTCAAACAACTAATGAGTGTCTGAGGCCAGATTTGAACTCATGAAGATGAGTCTTCCTGAATCCAAGCCTAGTACTTTATCCACTGCTCCACTAGTTGCCCTCCTGACTTCCTGTCTACATGCTATCCACTTAGCCACGTGCCTACACATTCCAGGATCCAGGGTCTCCACAGTTCAGTCCTGTTCTGTCTTTCTAGTCCATTTTCCTAGTACTCTTCTTCATGTACTATACCCTCCAAAGGGCTGCTCAAACACATCTCCATCCCCCACCTCCTCATCTTTGTAGTTTAATTGCAAACTCCTTTGTCCTTTTTTCTTCCTTGAAATCCTACTTATCCTATAAGGCTCAGCTTAAACATCACCTCCTTTAGGCTGCCTTTCTTGATTCCCCTTGCAGTAAACTGTCTCTCCCTTCTTTGAGTTCTCAGAGAAATTATTTCTGTTACCATGTGACCCTGATCACAGTGGGTAGAAGTTATAGAGACAGCTTTAAACTTCAAATAAAAGAGAGAGGAAAAAAAAACCCTTGCTCATGATAAACAGGTACCCCAGAGTAGAATGGAGCACTCAGAGTATCTTCAAGTAGAGACTAGATGCTCTCTGTAATTCTTTGTCGAGGGGATACCTGCTTAGATGTGGGTCAGACTAAATGACCTCCTTTCTAGTCGTGTGATTCTGTTTTGTTTCAGGTTGGCTTTTGGAAAAATTTGACAAAAATCCCACTTTGCTTGCTGTTACCCCTTCGTCTTAGGAAAACTTCCTTTTTTTAATACAGCAATTCATTTCACATTCCTCTGAGTCCTATCTTCTAAGCCATTGTGAAGTACTCTAACTTCCCTCTGCCTCCTTCCTCTATCAAAAGTTCCTCTAGGATACAAGGTATCCTAGACTGAAGTTACAAGCAGCTGAGAATGAATGAATGGGCACATACGTGTTTACTATGTTCAAAAGCTGTGCTAAGCATAGGGGAATACAAACTGAAAATTGCTGTCAAAGAGCTCGTATTCTAATAGGAGGAAATAATGAATGTCAACATTTTTAGCAGCAAGTCGGATAGAAAGGCCCCCTGAACCTTAGGGGTACAGAAGGGACAATGCATCTTCTTTAATGCTGTTTCCATTGATAAAAATCATATCCATATCTGAATTTGAATCATTTGCTAGCATCAAGGACTTTGGTGTCAATAACTTTCTTTTCTGGATTTTCAGTAGCTGCTTGATGAATTACCCTTCCTAGGACAATTGGCGTATTATTATTGTTAATAATAATAGTACTTATACCCCAAATGCTATAAAACTGTGCATATCCTTTGATCCAGCAATGCCACTGCTAGCTCTATATCCCAAAAACATCCAAAAAAAGGGAAAAGGACCTATTTGGATAAAAATATTAATAGCAGCTCTTTTTGTGGTGGCAAAGAGTTGGAAATCGAAGGGATGCCCATCAATTGGAGAATGGCTAAACAAGCTGTGGTTATTGTAATGGACAAGCAGGATGATCTCAGAAAAGCCTGGAAAGACTTACATGAACTGATGCATAGTGAAGTGAACAGAACCAGGAGAAAGTTGTACACAGTAACAGTAATACTGTTGGATGAAGAATTGCGAACAACTTAGCTATTCTCAGCAATACAATGATCCAAGACAAGCCCGAAGGACTAATGATGGATGAAACACTATTTGCCTCCAGAGATAGAACTGATATTGTTTGAATGCAGACTGAAGCATGCTATTTTTCACTTTTCATTTTCTTTCTTTCTTTTTTTTTTCCTTTTGAGTTTTCTTGTACAAAATGACTGATATGGAGATGTTTTACATAATTGCACATGTATAACCTATATCTGCTTGCTTGCCATCTCAGGGAAAGGGGAGGGGTGGGAAGGAGGGATAGAATTTGAAACTCAAAACTTTATATAAAAATGTTAAAAAATTTAAAAAATAATGGTACTCAAATTTAGCATATCAACCATACCTAGAATCAGAGACACCTGAGTTTGTTCCAGAACTCCAAAATTTACTAGCTATATAAGCTGGGGTAACTTAGCTTAGGTGAGTTGAGTCTGACCCTCAGGTTCTTCATCTATAAAATGGTGATAGTAGTACTTGCTTTACCTAGCTAACAGGATTATTGTGGAGAAAGACTTCATATACCTTTTAGTGCTATAGAAATGTGGGTTATTGTTGTAAGGAATGGATTGGAGGGGACTCATCTCTGGAGGGGATATAGGAATGTCAGTGACCCCAGCTGAATTTGTGGAGGAGGGGTTAGAATGACTCATCCTGAGGTTGATTTCAGAGACCCTGGAATGGCGCCAATAACAATGCCCCAAGGCATCACCACTGGCCTCTCTCTAGGATTGATTTTACCTTACTAGGTCAGCCCCTGGAGCTATATCTCCCAGTGTTGTTTGTTCAGTCCTTCTCTGTCCTATCTGACTCTGACTTAATTTGGGATTTTCTTGGCAAAGATACTGGAGTGGTTTGCCGTTTCCTTCTCTAGCCCATTTTACAGATGAGGAAACTGAGGCAAACAGGGTTAAGTTTCTTGCCTAGGATCACACAGCTAGTAAGTGTCTGAGACTAGATTTGAATTCATGAAAATGAGACTTCCTGACTCTAGGTCCACCACTCTATATATTACACCATTTAGCTTCCCACATATCTCCCAGTAGTCTTTGGTAAAAAGGTTGAACGAAACATTTATTATATGCCAGGCGCTGTGCTAAGCACAGTATATACAAATACAAGCAAGCAAGATGATCCCTGACCTTCAGGAGCTTGTATTCTTTTTTTAAATGAATTTTATTATTATTTCATGAAGTTTAGAATGAAGTTTAGAAGTTCATGAAGTAAAGAATCTTTTTAATTTGATTGGTACAGCATTCAAAGTATAAATTAATTTTGGTAGTGTTGTCACTTTGATTATATTGGCATAGCCTAGTCATGAACACTGAATATTCCTCCAACTATATGTTATTCTTTATTTTTATTTGTTAATTGCCTAGATTTTTAAAAAATTTATTTATTCACTTGTAGTTTTTGACATTCATTTTTACAAGATTTTGAATTCTAATTTTTTCCACCTCTCTTCCCTCCCCTCTCCCCAAGAGTGTGCAATCTCATATAGGCTATATTGTACAATCATATTAAACCATATTTCCACGTTAGTCATGTTGTAAAGAAGAATCAGAATCAAAGGCAATAACCATGAGAAAGGAAAAAAAGAGAGAGAATAGTATGCTTTGATCTTCATTCATACTCCATAGTTCTTTTTCTGGATGTGGATAGCATTTTCTGTCTTTAGTCTTTTAGAATTCTCTTAGATCATTGCATTGCTGAGAGGAACTAAGTCTATCCAAGCTGGTCATCATACAGTATTGCTGTTACTGAGTAAGATGTTTTCTTGGTTCTGCTCATTTCACTCAGCATCACTTCATGTAAATCTTTCCAGGTTTTTCTGAAATCTGCCTGCTCATCATTTCTTATGGAGCAATAGTATTCCATTACATTCATATGCCACAACTTATCCAGCCATTCCCCAATTGATGGGCATCTCCTCGATTTCCAGTTCTTGGCCACCACAAAAAGAGCTGCTCTAAATATTTTTGTACATGTGGGCCCTTTTCCCATTTTTATGATATTTTTGGGATACAGACCTAGAAGTGGTATTGCTGGATCAAAGGATATGCACAATTTGATAGCTCTTTGGGTATAGTTCCAAATTGCTCTTCAGTATGGTTGGATCAGTTCACAACTCCATCAACAATGCATTAGTGTTCCAATTTCCCCACATCTTCTCCAACATTTATCATTTTCCTGTTTTGTCGTGTTAGCCAATCTGGTAGGTGTGAGGTAGTACAGGAGCTTATATTCTAATGGCTGAATACAACACATAAAGGGGAGCTGGGAAAGGAAGGAAGGATGCACATATGGAGGCAGGGTTTGGAAATGTCTGGAAAGTGACATGGTAGCCTGGTTCTGGAAAGGGCAAGGTAAAAGTCCACCTATCAAAACGCAGGGTCCCTAGGGCACAGTCTGAATTCTGATGAGGAGGCTGGCCAGAGGGTAGGTGGCTTGGTTTGGCACCAGCAATGAATAGGAAGCTATGGGGGACTCAGAATCATAGACTAGAGACGTGAGAGCAATAAGGGACCTTAGATTCCTATCCCCTCATTTTAGAGATGAGGTCCCATTGAGGGAAGTGACTTGCCCAGGGTCATACAGCTAGAATGTGTATCTTGACTCCAAGTCCACCATTTTTTTCCACTGTACCATACTTTCTTCCAGTGGTCTGTAATATGCATGTGTATCAACCTTATGTGAAGATTGACTAAGCCATTCTCTTCTGTAAACTGGCCAGCAGGAGCTATCCAAGTGGAGGGAATATCTGGACTTTAAACTCAAATTCCAATGAAATTATTTTTTGGAGATACATTTGGAGATACAGTTTCTGCATAAACAAAATGAGTGAAGTTACAAGTTACAAGGAGAAGAAATTTGTGCAAGTTTCCCTACAAAAAGTTTCATATCAAAGATATATAAAGAACTTATACAAATCTGTAAGACTAAGCCATTCTTGGCAACAGATTGGATGGGGGAGGGGTGAGAGACAGTGAGGAAGAGGAGTCCAGGATGATGCCTAGGTCGTGAGCCTGGGGGACCGGGAGGATAGGGATGCCTTCAATAGCAATAGGGAAGTTAGGAAGAAGGGAGTGTTTGAGGGGAAAGACTTGTGGATGAGAACAGTGGTAATATCTGAAGATCACCATATACAAAGAAAAATCAATAAAACTTAAAAACAAAATTAGATGGGGTTGAACCAGCTGCTCTCTGGGGTCTCTTTTAGCTCTAAATGCTGTGATCCATTTTCTCCCTCTGACTTAAGTGACTGGGCTAGGATTCAAAGCTAAGTCCTTTGACTCCAAATTCAGTATTCGATCCAATCCCATATAGTAATAAATCATGTTAAGCAAGCAAGCATTTATTAAGTTTCTACTGTGTGTCAGACACTGCGCTAATGCTGGCTTCTACCTTACATTTCTGTACCTTACATTTTACAGTCCACAGAGTGTTTTTCCCATAATCACCCTATGAGGTAGGTAATACCTCACATAGTAATCAGTCAATAAATGCTTTCTCATTAATTTTCCTCATTTTGTAGATGGAGAAAGAGCAGCTCACGTAAAGTGCCTTATCCAGGATCACACAGTTAATACACATCAAAGACTTCAATTTGTTTCTTATCATTTTATATCCACGACTCCTTTTAGCAACATCTCTGCCCTAGCCAAGACCTTTTGACATTTAATGCCATCCCATTTGTCTAAAAATGCTGTAATCTTTCTTTCTCTAAGCCTCTCTAACCCTGTGAATATCTCTGCAGTATCACCGATGGGGACCTTCACTACAACTTTACCAACCTGGATAGATTTTTGGATCTTCTCTGGGAGAACCAACTCATTCCAGGTAAATGGTTCAGTAAACATAATTTTTAGAATTCTAATGAATTTTAAAAGAATTCTGAAATTAAAGAATTCCAGCACATTCTTTAGTCCCAGAGATAGAGAATTAGGACCCAAAGGGGAAATCTAAGCCAAGTTCTGGCTCTCTTCCCACCCCTGAGTGGGATGGTATCACTCACCTCTCAGACACTTTTAGTGACTTCTCCTTGCTTTCAAGATTAAATCCAAACTCTTTGCTCTGACATTGAAGGCCCTCTACAACCTAGCTCTGCCCTACTTCACTAGCCTTACTTCCTATGTCTTCCCTTACACAGACCCTCAATTCCAGCTCACTAAGGTTCCTTACCAGGCTCATCTATGTCTCTGGACCTTTGCTTATGCCATTCTTCCTCTCTGTAATGCCCTGTTCCCTCCTGTTTGCCTCCCTAAACCTTGCCTACCTTTAGTCTAGGAATTCTAGGAGTCTTCCCTCCCCTTAATGATCTCTCCAGGTTCTGAGCTCATATGAGTGAAGGAATGAAGTCAGCCAGTCCATTAAGTGTAGACTGAGACCCTGCTAGGCACTGCCTCTGATGGTCTGCCTGTCCTGCATTCGTGGGCCAGGCCACTGTACCTTTGGGAGTTTTCCTAAGGAGACTGAAAAGTATTTTTTATGTATTCAAGGGTTTGAGTTGATGGGGAGCCCATCTGGATATTTTACTGATTTTGAAGACAAGAAGCAGGTATATGAATGGAGGAACCTGGTCACCCTATTGGCTAAGAGATATATAGGTAAGTCTTGAAAGGACTTAGTATGTGGGTACCTTATAATTTTTTTCAAAAAATTTAACTATATTACTTTTTCCTAATTGCATATAAAAATTATTCTTAAGCTTCGATTTTTATAATTTTGTGTTCCAAATTCTCTTCCACCTCCTTCCTCTCCTCCATCATTGAGGATACAAGCAATTTGATAGTTATACATGCAGAGTCATGCAAAACATGTTTCCATATTGGTCATGTTGTGAAAGAAAACAGATCAAAAACCCTATCATACAATCTTTATTGTCTTCTTCTGTATATTCCTGCCTCTTCCTCTTTCCTTCCCCTTTCTCTCTCCTTCCATTTTCTCTCTCCTTTCCTCACCTTTTTCCTCTCTCTCTTCCTTTCCCTCCTTTGCTTCCTGTCCCTTTCCCTCTCCTCTCCTTTTTTCCTTTTTTTCCTGTCCTTATGAGCCTACCTCTCTAGCCCTCTCCCATCACTGACACCATCATTTCCTCTCCTGATCCAGTCCCGTACTTATTCAGAATCCCCTTGACAAACTTCCCTAGTCATCTCACCTCTTCTTGGAGACCTCGGGTGATGAAAAATTCAGTATCTCCAAAGGTTGCCCATGCCAGTGAATCATTTAGTTAACTAGCATTTATTAACTACCTGGAATATTCCAGGCACTGTGCTAAACCCTGGAGATGCAAAAAAAAAAAGGCAAAAGACAGTCTCTGCCCTCAAATAACTTACTATTGCGGTAAACAACAGGAAAACAACACTATGCAAACAAAATACATGAAGGATAAATTGGAGATGATCTGAGAGGAAGGCCCTAGCATTGAGGGGGATCAGGAAAGGCTTCTTGCAGAAGAGCTTTAGCTGATCCTTGGAGGAAGCTGTAGGGAAGATGTAGATCGGTCTAATTGTTAGCAGCTTATTCTTCCATTGAATCTAAATCTGCCTCTGTGACTTCCCCTAATTCTCCTAGGTCTGCACTCCCAGGCCACAGCAAAGCAAGTACATATAGGATTGTAGCTCCAGACCTCAAAGGCCATTGAATCCAACCTCCTTATTTTATAGATGAGAAAATTAGGGTTCAGAGGTTGAAGGGACTTGCCCAGCTCACACAGGTAGTAGGTGTCAAAGGCAGAATTTGAACCCAGGTCTTTGGACTCCAAAGGCAGTGTTCTCTTCTCACTAAGATGAAAGTCAAACCTCTCTCCTGCATGGCAGCCCTTCAGAGCCTTAAAGATAGGGATTGTATGATGGGATCTGCTGAGATATTGGAGGGGAAAGTGCTGGGAAAAGGATGAAGTGGAGTAGGAATGGATTGTTCACGTTTTATTGATGCTTTTTGCTTTCTACTCAACTGTTACTACCCCAGACTCCCTAGGGAACCATCCCTTGTAACAAGGAAAGATGGTGAAACAAAAGCAGCCATCCTCTCCCCTCAAGGCACCAATAGCAGCTTTGACAACATTCTGCACGTGCAGCCTGCCTGCTCTTGTACCAGTGGGGGTGGGGGAAACTGCCTTTCATCACCTGACATAGGAAGGTAGGGGTCATGCCATAAGGTTGCGATTAGCTTACTTGTCGATTTTAACCTAGCAATGCCAGGAGACATGTCAGGTTGGGAATAGTCAAGGGAGCCAAATCTCACAGTCAGACTGTGAAGCAGGGAAGACACATCTGAACCCAAGAGGTTGGGAGAAAAACTTAGGATTCCTTGAAAGAAGTCAGCAGAATTACCATCAGGTACCCCAGTAGCTCAAGCTAACAAAGTGACTGGTCAGATCTGTTCTCTTCCCCATGCCTTAGTTTCCTTCTCTGGAAATTGAGGGAGTTGGACTAGATGGTCTCTCAAGATCTCTTCTCCATTTTGACATTCCATGTTCTAAGGCTCCTCCCAGCTCTGACATTCCTTGTTCTAAGGCCCCTCCCAACTCTGACATTCCATGTTCCAAGGCCCCTCCCAGCTCTGACATTCTGTGTTCTGTGTTCCAAGATCTTCCTCAGCTCTGACATCCTATGTTCTTTGTTTTTCAATGTTTCTGGGTGGAGGATCTCCAGGGATATTTAATAAATATTTAAAACTTACTTTGATAGGTATTCAATTTTCACTTGCAAACAGATGGTGATTAACTTAGATCCGCTTGCTCTCAGAAGCTGGGGAATGACACAGTGGTGCTCTCCAGGGAAATAGTTGTGAAGTTAACATAGTATTTGGAGGCGTTGTAGAATTACTCAGCATCACTGGGGGTGGCAGCGTGTGGGCTGAAATGTTCATCATCAGCTCCTCTCTGGGAAGCCTGAGCTGACAGTAGCCTTGACATCCCTCATGGTCTCTTTTGCAGAGAAGTACGGGTTAAGCCATGTCTCCAGATGGAATTTTGAAACTTGGAATGAGCCGGATCATCATGACTTTGACAATGTGTCCATGACGATCCAAGGTATGTAGGCATTTTCTCAGATGGCAGAGGAATGGCTGGAAGGGGATGAGCACAGTGCTTCCTCTAGGCACAAGATGGGGACCTTGGTACCACTTGTGCAAATACATTGAGTTTAATTCTAATGTTCTCAGTTCAGGAGGTTTGGGTTCTGTTCCCGGCTCTGCCTCTGATTCTCTGTGTGGCCTTGAGCAAGCTCCTTGCCTTCTCTGGACTCAGTTTCCTAGTCTGTAAAATGAGAAGACTAGAATAGGCAGGATGGTCTCTAACTCTGGCTCTTTGATTCTGTGGTATGCCCAGCTCTTTGCCAGACCTTGTGAGGGAGTTGACATAATGACTTTTTACATGCTTTGTATTTTTCATCCTCACAATGGCCCATGGAGGTCTGCAGGGTTATTATCCCCATTTTGCAGACGAGAAAGTTGAGGCAGCTAGGTGGCACAGTGGAAAAAATACCTCAGACACATACTAGCTCTGTGACCCTGGGCAAGTCACTGAACTTCTGTTTGCCTCAGTTTCCTCATCTGTAAAATGAGCTGGAGAAGGAAATGGCAAACCATTCCATGTCTCTCCCAAGAAAAGCCCAAGTGGAGTCATAAAGAGTCAGACATGACTGAACAACAACAAGTTGGGGTTCAGAGGTTAAGCGACTTGCTCAGAATCACACAGTTTAAGTAGCTCAGCTGGGGAGTCTTATGACTCTCAGTCCAGCATTCTTTTACCATCATCCTCTGCCTTTGGTCTCTGCTCTTGAGGATGGGGGTGGAGGGGTAAGGGCATGGGGGGAGGTACAGGACACACCGCCATGAAATGACAATGAGAGAAAAGTGCAGATCAATGGATGATTGGGAGCTAGAGAGTGTGCTGCAGACCATCAGGTCTATGGAAGGGCAGAGAAGGAAGAGATGGGTGTGGAATGGAGAAGCCTGGGAAGGCTTCATCGGCAGGGGTGAGGATAATAATTTACCTGCAACAGCTCGTATAGACCAAGCTGTTATCAGTCAATGTTTACTGAGCACAGTGTTTAAATGATTGGGTAGTAAATGGATTAATGAATAAGTGAATAAATTAATGGATGAATGAATGAGTTAATGAAAGAGTAAATGGGTACTGAATGAGGGAATGTTAGTGAGTGAATAAATGATCAGTAACTGAATAAGTTGGGCAGCTAAATGTGTCAATAGAGAGAGTGTTGGGCCTGAAGTCAGGAAGACTCATCGTCCTGGGTTCAAATCTGGCCTCAGACACTTACTAGCTGTATGACCCTGGGCAAGTCACTTCACCCTGTTTGCCTCAGTGTCCTCAACTGTAAAATGAGCTGGAGAAAGAAATGACAAACCACTCCAGGATCTTTGCCAAGAAAACCCCCAATGGGGTCATGCAGAGTCAGACACCACTGAAAATGACAGAATAATAGCAGTAAATGAATGAATAGATCAGTGAAAAACTGCAGTTTTTGGATGTAGGCTTCCTGAACTATTATGATGCCTGCTCGGAAGGCCTGAGGAGAACCAACTTGGAACTGAAGTTTGGGGGTCCCGGTGACTCCTTTCATCCATTCCCTAAGTCCCCCATTTGCTGGAATCTACTCAGTCACTGCTACAATGGAACAAACTTTTTCACGGGTGAGAAAGGTGTGCGCCTGGATTATATCTCCTTACACAGAAAGGTAAGTGGGTCTCGGATGGGTTCTGAGCTGGGGACCTAAAGAAACCTATCAGCCTTTTACACCTTAGTATGAATTAGATCCTTGCCTTTGCTTACACTATCCTCCATGACTGTGATAAACTGCCCGGCCCCCCACATCTTCATCTTTTAAAGTTATTCCCTTCAAGGCCCAGCTCAGGTAAGATACCCTCTCAATGAAGTCCTTTCACATCTCCCCAGCTTAAAATGACTTCATATCAAATTAATCATAACACTTTGTCTAAATGTCTCTTTTGGCCCTATTATATAAATTTTATATTTGTGATGTTGTTGCAGTAGGATGGTGAGCAGGGCTGTCACTCCCTCTTACCCCAAGTCTTGTGTGGGTGGGGCTGCTACTTGAACAAGTCAAGAAGTGTTTGTTAATCTTCCGCTATGTAGCAGACACTGTGCTAAGTGCTGGGGAATCAAAGGAAGGCAACAGAAAGTTCCTGCCCTCCAGGAGCCTACACTCTAATGGCTACTTCTAAGCTACTCCCTACAATCTTCCTTTGGAGGAATGGTTTTCCTTTCTAACAAGCCAGAAGAAAACAGTAGGAAGAGAAGTGGCCAAGCCCCACCCCCTCTCAAAGCCGGCTTCCTAGCTCATCACAGCTTACACACACACACACACACACACACACACACACACACACACATATATTTATATACACATACACATATACATACACATATACACACATGCACACATATATTTATATACACATACATACATACATACACACACACATACACACACATACATATGATCTATGACCCACTAATTCTCATTGGTTCACTCTGAGTCCTTAGGCAAATGCCCTGGTAAGTATACCAAGTTGTAAAATCTGCTTCTTTCTCATCCTGGGCGTTCCCCTATCTTCTCTCTCTGCCAGTGATATACACAAGTTAACAGTGCAATCGTTAACCACATTGATCACACATAAAAAACAGACAAGAGAAAAAAAAGAAAAAGCAGAAAAGCTAAAGAAACTCTTGGGAAACAGGTGTATGGCTCTAGAAAGGCAGGGAAAGAAGGGGAAGGGAATGAGCATCTATTAAGCTCCCATTATGTGCCAGGCTCTTGCTTTTCCCAGTATTACCTCATTTAAGAGAATGGAAGGGAAAGAGAGGAGTGGAAGACTCACCATCTCTGATCTCAGCAGCCTGAAAATGGTACAGCTACATCTGCTCCATGTTTCTTGTTCATGGTTTGATCGTGCGACCCCCATCCTGGAATCTGGCACTAAGAATTTCCTGCCTGGCAGGCTTCCTTGAAGTTCCCATTACAACTGCTCGCTGAGCTAGCCACCCCTTCACACCTGCCGAGGTGCTGGCACTCTCTAGCCTGGGTGATGTTTCCTCACGGCTTCAGCTGTTCCCACCATCCCTTAGGATGGGAGGGGCTGACTTGTCAGAGTCTGGGCCAGGTCAGCCACCAGGTCAGGATAGTTCCCCCAGGATTGGCATGGAATCACCAGGTGATTTCTCTCTCTGATTTAGCAGGCATCTGTATCTCCTTGGCAACCCAAAGGATGCCACATGTATCTTTCTCCTCTCTTAGACTGTAAGTTCCTTGAGGGCAGAAATGGCCACTGGTCACGACCTCTTGAACAGAGGAGGAGCTAGATAGTGTCTGGTGAAGTGAACGAGGGGGATAGGGAGTGACCCACCCCTTGATCAATGCCTCTGTGGTCTGATAGCCTAACGTGGGATTCTTGCAGGGTGGGGGCAGCTCCATCTACATCCTAGAGCAGGAAAAGGAAGTTGCCCGGCAGATCCAGAGCCTTTTCCCCAATTTCACCCATGTCCCCATTTATAATGATGAGGCTGACCCCCTGGTGGGCTGGTCTCAGCCCCAGATCTGGAGAGCAGATGTGACCTACGCATCGATGGTTGTGAAGGTAAGTTCCCCTCTGCCTTCCAGGCTGTCTTTGTTGAACCAAGATACTTCTCTAAAGCATTTGATGGATGTACATACTTGTTCACTTCAATGTGGCCAGCACTGGGTGCTGAAAAATCCAGGTGAAAAGTACAAAGAAGGTGGGAGGGACAGGAAGAGAAGTAGAGTTGGGGGAGGGGTAGAGAAGAGGGGGAGAGGAAACAGGAGAGAGAAAGAAGGAATCAAGAATTTATTAAGCATCTGCTAGATGCCAGGCCCCGTGCTAAGTGTTTTACAAATACCTGATGTGATCCTCACAACAATCCTGGGAAGTAGGTGCTATTATAATCCCTAGTTCACAGTTGAGGAACTGAGGCAGGCAGAAGTGAAGTGACTTGGGACACATGATTAGCAAGTGTCTGAGGCCAGATTTGAGCTTCTCTTCTTGACTCCAGACCCAGCACTCTAACCACTGGGCCACTTGGCTGCTCCTAGGGTGAAGGAGAAAGAGAGGGAGAGGAGAGGGAAAGTGGAGACAGAAAGACAGACAGAGAGTGAGAGTGAGAGTGAGATAGATAGATAGAGAGAGAGAGAGAGAGAGAGAGAGAGAGAGAGAGAGAGAGAGAGAGAGAGAGAGAATAGGTAAGAATGAGAAGGGGGAAGGAGATATAGCAAAAAAGAGACAGAGAAGTGAGACTGGCAAAGAGATGACAGAGAAAGAAAGGAAATGGAAAAGGCTAGAGACCTGGGATCTGTCCTCGTTTCTGACACTAAAGTTACATTGGGGAAGTTTTTTTTCCTCTCTCTGAGCCTCAGTTTCCCCCACTTTAAAATGAAGGGACTGGATTAAGAGCTCTCTGGAGTCTTTTCCAGCTCATATGATCTGTGACTCTCTGGGGGTTGAGAAGGGGGTTAGACTCATCTACTGGTGGGGGGCCCGGTGCTGGGTGGGGAGTTCCATCCGTTCCAGGCTATCTCTCCTTCTAGATCATAGCCCAGCATCAGACCCTGCTGCTATCAGACACCAACAACACCCTGAACTATACCTTGCTGAGCAATGATAATGCCTTCCTGAGTTACCACCCACACCACTTTACCCAGAGGACACTGACTGCCCGCTTCCAGATGAACAACACAAAGCCACCGCATGTGCAGCTAGTCCGAAAGCCTGTGCTCACTGTCATGGGGCTGCTGGCCATGCTGGGTAAGGTCCAATGAACCCTGCAGATCCTGGGCAGGAGGCTTCCCAGCCCTGGTCACTTCTCTCTCCTGCCTATCTGTCTGCTTGCCTCTGGTATCCTTCTGCCCCTCAGTCAACCTCACTCCTTTCTCCCTCTTGCCATCATCATCTCCCCTTCAGGTTCTTCTTTTTCTTGGTCTTTTCCCCTTCTCTCATCTCCTCCCCCTCATATCTGTTTCTTTCTCAAATCTGATTCTCTTCCTCTTTGTCTCTCCTACTCCTTGCCTTCACTCTTTCTCCCTTTCCTTTCTTTCCCTTTCTGTCTCCCTCTTTTGTTATCTCTTTTTCTTTTTTCTTTCTCTCTCTTCCTCCTCTTGCTCTCTCTCTCTCTTTCTCTCATCTTCTTCACTTCTCTGCCTCTCCTTTTCCTCTCTGCCTTTGTTTGTCTTTCTTCTTCTTTGTCTCTCTCTGTCTCTGTCTCCCACATACATTCCTTATTTCTCATTCCCCCCTCCATCTCTTTCATTTTTCTTTGCCCCTGTCTTTCCCTCTTCATTTCTGATGTGGACTGAATATACTCTCCTGTAAGTAGGGGCAGGGGGTGAAAGAGGATCCAGCAAGGACCATGGTTAACTTAAAGGTATGAAATTCTGAAAGTCGAGGGAATGATGGGAGGAATGGCTTTCCTGGGGCCCCTCTCTTCACACCTCATTGATAGGTAGCCTCTCCCATGCACTGAAGCAGGAACCAAGGCAGTCTCTAACACATAAGTGTTGGTCTGGTCTCCTGTACTTACAGGTGAAAGCCAGCTGTGGGCAGAGGCTCACTGTGATGGGCTACTGGTGGACAGCAATCACACAGTGGGAGTACTAGCCACCTCTCACTGGCCTGAGGAGCCATCTTCACCAGACAGCTGGCAGGCCACAGTGCTGGTGTATGCCAGTGATGACAATCGGACATCTGCCAACCTCAGTACCGTCACCATCCAGCTCAACAATGTCCCACCAGCTACAGGTGACAGCCTGGGGTCAGGAGGGACTTGGGGGAGCTTCAAACCCTACTTTTATCCTTCACTCTCTTCCTATTCAAGAAACTTCTATGGGTCCCCATCATGTATGGGATAAAGCCAGGGTGCCTTTGTCTGATGCTCAAGTAAGTTTTGTGGTATATTAGAAAGACCCCAGGCTAGGTTTCAGTCCCAGCTGTGACATTGCTTAGTCATGTGACACTGGGCAGGTCATTTGCAATCTTTGGGCCTCAGTTTCTTTAAAATGGGGATAATCCTTTTACTGCTTACTTTACAGGTCAGTGGTGCAAAAACACTTTGTAAAATGTCAGCTACTATGAACATGAGAACGAGCATTATTTAAGGCCCTCTGAGCTTCAGTCCTACAACCTCATGGGAGTTCTGTTTCCATCTCTAGTTTATGAGCCTTGAAGGGAGTAACTTTAAAAGATGAAGATGTGTGGGGGTGGGCAGTTTATTATAGTCACGGAGGATAGTGTAAGCAAAGGCAAGGATCTGATTCATACTAAGGTGTAAAAGGCTGATGGAAATCTCATGGTTTCTTTAGGTCCCCAGCTCAGAACCCATCCGAGACCCACTCTGACTACCATATGAACCTTCTCCAGCTTAACTAGTCTCATCACTGCTTCTTACATAAGCCTATCCTCTTCTTTAAATCATATCCATCCTTCAAGGCCTTCTCAAAGTCCCACCAATTTGAGGAAGCCTGCCTCTCATTGTTTCATCCCCCAGTGAACACTCTCTCTCTCTCTCTCTCTCTCTCCCCTCTCTCTCTCTCCCTCTCTCTCTCCTCTCTCTCTCTCTCTCTCCCTCTCTCCCTCTCTCCCACACTCTCTCGCTCTCTCACCCACTCTCTCTCTCTCCCTCTCTCTCTGCCTCTCTCCCTCTCTCTCTCTCTCTCCCCCTCTCTCCCTCTCTCTCTCTCTCCCCCTCTCTCCCTCTCCCTCTCCCGTCCCTCCCCCTCCCTCCCCACTCTTGACTGCCTACAGCAATTTGAGGTAGAGAATCATTTTGTTGTTTAGTTGTTTCAGTCATGTCTGATTCTCCATGACCTCATTTAGGTTTTCTTGGCAAAGATACAGGAGTGGTTTGCCATTCCTTCTCTAGCTCGTTTTATACACAAGGAAATGGAGGCACACAGGATTAAGTGACTTGCCCAGGGTCACACAGCTAGTAAGTGTCTGAGGCCAGATTTGAACTCAGGAAGATGAGTCTTCCTGACTCCAGGACCAGAACTCTATCCACTTCCCCCTCAGAAGGCATCTACTCTAACCCAAATCTGAAGTAAGACTCTCAACACCATTCCTAATGGGAGGACATCCACACAGCCATCTGAAAGCTCATTGATGGGAGGCTACCTCTGAAGGCAGCTCATCCACTCATGGGAAGCTCACATTGTGAGAAGTTTTTTCCTTCCCACCAACTGAAATCTGCCTTCTTTCATCTTCTGCTCTACTGCTCCTAGTTCTGCCCTCTGAGACCAAACAGAGCTAGTCTGAGCTCTCTTCCCCATTTAGGCCTTCAGATACTCAAAGGCAGGGACCACGCCTCCTCCAGAATTCTTAGAATCCCCTTGGCCTCCCCTCTTTACCTTGCCACCCTACCGTGTTTCTAGTCTCCAACTGTGGCTCACCTTCTCCCCAACTCAGCCTCTCCTGTAACTGAATCTTCTGGGATCCATTTCTCTGTCTCTCTCCAGACCTCGTCTACGTGACCTACTATATGGACAATAATCTCACCAGCCCTTACCTGGAGTGGAAGAAACTTGGCTCACCTGTCTTCCCCACCATAAAGCAATTTCAGCAGATGAGAGAGACTGAGGTATAGCCAGACAGACTGGGTGGGTGGGTGAGGGGCATGGAGGAAACAGGACTGGATGGTGAGAAGGGATGAGGCCACAGCATGGGAATAAGGAATGACAAAAGGGAGAAGAGGCCAGAACAATATTGGGAAAGATGGGGTGAAGGTTCATGGGTGAGGGATGGCAGGAGGGACATAAGGCATTCAGGGATAAAGTGAGGGACATGAAGGTCCAAGAGAGAAGTGGGGCCAGAACGACCCCAGGTCTGGGAGGTATGGTCAAAGTGATGAAGGATTTACATTTGTCCTTATTCAGTGAAATGAGCCAAAGAATTAGAGCCAGGACATGTGGATTCTAGTCTTGTCCTTGGCCTCAATTTCCCTCACTGTAAAATGAAAGGGTAACATGTTTCCTAAAGGCCCTCCTACTTCTGACATTCCACAATCCTGGGCCATGCTTCCAAGTAGCCAGAAATGCCATCCAGTCCTGTGTGAGGGGGTTGTTTAATTCCTGTAAGCAGTTCCTGATGTCCTGTTGTATTTCTGTAGGATGCTATAGCCACAGGCCCATTTCCATTTCCTGAAAATGGCCAGCTGACCCTAAAGCAAAAGCTTTCAATGCCCTCAGTTCTTCTCCTTCACGTGTGTTCAAGGCCACATCTGCCCCCAAACCAGGTACAACACTGGGGTTCCCTGCCCAAAGACAAAGGCACAAAGCCCTACCTAAGACCTCTTCTAGGCAACCATTCGGGTCTTATCATATCCCCCTCTGTATAGCAAATATAAGAGTCTGAGGACCTGGATTCAAATCCCAGTTTGGCTACAAGAAATTGAAGTGACCAGGCACCTCTCTTAAAATACCAGCCACCTCAGAAAAGGGGGTCTGTTAAACCCCTAAGAAATTGGGAGTCCTGGGGAGCAATGTGGGAAAAGGCCCACTGGTAAGAAGAAGCCAAGTGGGGAAGGACAAGGGAAGGAAAATGGGAGGAAGCAGGCCTTTCTAGAGCTGAGGGACCTTTTTAGTGGTGAAGTTTGAAGAGGGGGTAGGTTTAAGGGGAAACAGGATAGCTTCCATTTTGGACATGTTTATATTGAGATCCTAATGGGACATTCAAATGGAAATGTCCAGGAGACAACTCAAGCTAAGAGCCTGGAGTTCAGGCAAGAGATGGGGCTAGAAAGGTAGATTTGGGCTTCATCTGAATACAGATGATCATGGTCATTTCCATCATTGATGAAGGGAGAGAATGTTAAACAAGAGTTAATATGAAGGCCTGGGATGGAGCCTTGGAAAAACCCATATATCAAGGTTGAAAAATGGGTGATGGACCAGTGAGGTAGACTGACAAGGAACCACTGACACATAGGGAGAAAGAGAATGAGAGAAAAGCAGTGTCAGGGAAGCCAAAGAGAGTCTGTCTAAGAGAGAAGGGGGAGTTGGACAGTGTTGAAATCAGAGGAAATGTGAAGAAGCATGAGGATTGAGAAGAAAACCAATGGGCTCAGCATTTGGGGTTATGGAAGTCCTTGTGAGGAACAGTTTCATGCTGCCATCTTGGCTCTGTGCGCCTCCCACCCCCCAAAAAAACAGTTTTAGTTGAATGGTGGGGTCTAAAGGCAGATTTTTCAAAGGGTTGAGGAGAGTGGGTAAGGAGGAGGAAGGAGACATAGTAACTAAGAAGTTGGCTGTGAAAGGGTTAAAAATAGAGGGTGATAGCTTGAAAGGATGTCAGGATCAAGGAAGGTTTATTTTTAAAAATTTATTAATTATTTATTTTTAATGTTCTTTTCTTTCTAAATTTTGAGTTCCAAATTCTCTGCTTCCTTCCCACCCTGAGAAGATAAGCAAAATCAATTGTGCATGTGAAATCAGGAAACTCATTTCCATATTAACCATATATTTTTTTAAAAAGCAAGAATAAAGAAAGTGAAAAATTGTATTGCAGTCTGCATTCAATTGTCATCAATTCCTTTGGAACTGTCTGAGGTCATTGTATTGATCAGAGTAGCGAAGTTCAAGTAAGGTTTTTAAGAAAAGGGCAGATCTGGGCATTTCTGTCAGCAACAGAAAGGTATCTACCCTCTTGGCAGGGAGATCTAAAGTCTCTTGACTTTTCAGATTCCAAATACAGTGGTCTCTCCAGGGGACAGGGACTTATTGGTGGTGAACTGGCTCCATTCTCACTGATGAGGCTTTCTCTCTCACCTTACTCCTGGATAGGTGAATGGTGTCCGAATCTTGCCTCTCACAAGAGGGCAGATCACTCTGCTCTGGGATGATAGCTCCGTGAACTCAAAGTATGTATATGTGGTCATGTGAGCCCCTTTAGGAATGTGGGATCTTAGAGCTAGGAGGGACCCAGACAGTCTTAGAGTTAATTTTACCAATGAGGAAATTAAAGCCCAATGTCCTTGACTTACTAAAATGCTATAGACACACTCTTTAGATGGGGGAGGGGGAGCAGCTCAAAGAGAATATTCTCTGGGAGGATGCATTAGCTGATTTCTATTTTTACCTTTCATCATGGAATCAGAATGTCAGAAGTAGGAGGGACCTTAGTGATCACATCTTTCAACCCTCTCTTTTTTACAAGGGAGGAAACTGTGACACAGAGAAGGGAAGGGGCTTGGCCAAGGTCACACAGCTGGTTAGTTGCAAAGCCAAGAGTATCACCTCCACTGCTGTTTCCGTAGCAAATTTGTGGTTGTAAAGTGATTTCCTCGCAATAGCCCTGTGAAGTGAGACGTCTCGATCAATACCATTATCCCTATTTTACAGATGAGAAAATTGAGGCTTAGAAGCAAGAAATTGCCCAGGGTCACATAGCCAAAAATTGTTGCGGTAGACCCAGTCAGGCTGGAGCCTGCTCAAACTAATACTGAGAGGTGATTGTTAAATTTTCAATGTGGGCATTTATACCTTGGAGATTGGCAAATGCTACAAACATGCCTTGATTAATTGTTTTGTTTATTATCTAGACTTAGGAAAGTGAGGATGAAAATAATTAATAATTAATGCAAATTAAATTTAAAAGTATGTTGTGCTTCATTTTTTTTTTTCAGAGAGCCAGTTGCTAAAACATTTACCATCACACCCCTGACCCAAACTCCTGTCTCTTGGCTTCTGATCTAGGGTTCTTTCATCTAGAGGCATCAATGGAGAGAGATTTGGATTGGAAGCCAAAGATACATAGATTCAAGTCCCAATTCTGACACTCGGCAGAATGCCAAGTCAGGATTGTCCAGGAGACCGACTGGGCGAGTACATTTCAGACTTTAGACTTACTTCTGGAAGGCTCATAGAATCGCAGAGCTGAAAGGTTCCTTAGAGATTGCTTGGCTGGAGCATCCTCCCAGCCTTGAGATGGGGAATCAGAGCCCCAGGGAAGAAAAGTGGCAGCTATTAAGTATCAAGAGCTGTGAGCCCCGCCTCTGTGTGTCCTCATACACTGTTTCTCTGTATGCCTACAGTGAATCACCATTGGCATTTCCTCTCCTGGTTTCCCTTCAGTTCCCCAGTCCAGTAAGTTAGCCTCCTCCTAGCTGTACCTGGTCCCTACAACCCGACAGAACTGGCCAGCCTCCAACCTGAGCTCCCTCCGGCCCCAGGACTTCAGTAACCTTTTTTCTCCCTTTTATACTGGCTCAGAGACCAAAAGTGAGTCCTTGGATTGCCAAAGTAAGATACCTTCCGTTATACAACACTGCCCCCTTCTGTCGTATCCTAAGATCAGCCACTGGAGCAATATTGAGTAATTTTGAGAGGGGAGAGAAGTTGACCTGGGGAGAGCATTCATATTGGAAGAGACAAATGAACTGAGCCTTGACCGAAGCTGCAAAAGGTGAATCAGACATGAGAAGGGGGAGTTTTCAGTGTTTTAGGCAGGAAACGGGACATCACGTATAGGGAAATTCAAGTAAGCCAGTCTGGCTGGAATGAGAGTATGTGAGGAGAAGTAATGTGAAATTTGTCTGAAGAGTGAGTTTGGAACCGGATTTCGAAGGACTTTAAATTCTCAGCTGTAGAGTCTGTGTCTCAGAGTGAGGCAGTTGAATTATACTCCAAACAACTCCCTCACCACCTTGATTCACCTCTTACCCTGGGCTGGGACTCAGTAGAATCGGCTGTCAGCCCTAGTCCATAAAGTCATGTACTTGATTTTCTCTCTGATCCTGGTCCTAACCGTGATACACTACCAGGGTGAGGAACCTGTGGCCTCAAGGGTACATGTGGCCCTCTAGGTCCTCAAGTGCAGCCCTTTGACTGAATCCAAACTTCACAGAACAAAGATTCAGTCAAAGGGCTGCACTTGAGGACCTAGAGGGCCACATGAGGCCTCAAGGCCAAAGGTTCCCCACCCCTGTGACCTAATCCTGACCCTAATCTTGACCCAAACCCCAAAGAAACAAAACTCATAGAACCAATGAAAAATTGTGTAGAGATGAATTTGGGCTCTATGATACTTCCTTGTTCAAGAGACTTCCTTATTGCCTCTAGGATAAAATATAAAGTCATCTTGGCATGTGAATTTCTTTGCAGTCTGACTTGAGCCTGTCTTTCCAGATTTGTTTACACATTCTTCCCTTTCATGCACATCTCATTCCAACCCCATTGACTGACATATTATTGTTTCCTGTATGTGACATTCCATCTCTCACCTTCATGTCTTTGCCCATGCCTGGGTTTTGTGTCCTCCTTGCCAACCCTTGGAATAACCTTAGCTTTTTTCCAGACACTTAGCTATTGCCACCTACTACACGAAAGCCTGTTTTTAAAAATGTTCCTAGTTAATATTCACCCATCTTCCCCAGTTATATTGTATTTCTTTATCTTTTTAAATGTTATATTCTCCCAGACTATCATAAGCTCTTTGAGGACAGATTCTATTTTTAGTTTGTATTTGTATCTCATGAGCTGAGTGTAGTGCCTTGCAAAGAGCAGGTACTTTTAAAATGTCTTCTGAATTAGGTTGATGAAAGGGAAAACTTTCGAACAATTAGAGATGTTCAAAAGTAGAGTGGGCTGAAGAGATAAGAGGTCCCCATCACTGGAAGTGTTTAAGAAGAGGCTGGATGTATAGTTGTTGGGGTCCGTTCTTGTCCCAAGGTCATGTATGTGATGTATTCTGGGGCAGTTAGATGTTGCAGTGGATAAAGTGCAGAGCCTAGAATCAGAAAGATTCATCTTCCAGAATTCAAATCCAGCTGCAGACACTTACTAGCTGTGTGACCCTTGACAAGTCACTTAACTCTCTTTGCCTCAATTTCTTCATCTGTAAAGTGAGCTAGGGAAGGAAATGGCAAACCATTCCAGTTATTTTTTTCCAAGAAAACCTGAAATGGCATCATGAGAACTCGGACATGACTGAAAAACTACTGAACAAATAAGATATACTAAATGGGCTTAGGGGTCTTCCAACTTTGAGACTCTAAGCCTGACTCAAACTGGAGGGTCTCAAGGCCTATAGCTATTCTCCCTCTGTTCCCCCACAGGTGTCTGAGGACATATGAGGTTGAATTCTCCCAACATGGACATATTTACAGAGGGATCAACAGGAAGGAGTCGACTTTCAACCTTTTTGTCTTTGCTCCAGGTAAGGCCCCAAAGCCCTGGGATGCTTGCTTCTCCTTCTCCTCACACCATCCCCAGCCTAACCTTGTTATCCCTTTCCGGGCTATTCCCTTTGGCCTCTCCTCCTTCTGCCCATGACTTCCCACCCCCACCCCTAGCCACTCTTTCCCTGAGATTTTCACAGCCATAGCATTTAAATTCGTTTCATTCCTATACAGATGATGCCAATGTCACTGGCTTCTACCGGCTCCATGCTGTGGATTACTGGGGCCGCCCGGGCCCGTTCTCCATCCCTGTTTACTACAAAGAGGCAGCTGCATGAGGTAGGCAGTGATCCAGAGACATAACCCTCCACTGGAGACCTGCACAGGCAAGGGATCCTGGGATTGATGCTCCTGGAGGGGAGAAACCTGTGGTGCCCAGGACTTGAAGTGGACCTAAAGTCAGAGGAGCCAGGCTAGAGTCTTAGCTTTAATACTTTACATCTGTGTGCACTTTGGCACATCTCCTCTGGCCTCAGGCTTCTCATCTGTAAAGTAGCGATAATAATATTTGCAGTACTGACCTCATGGAGTAATTTTGAGGAAAGGGTTTTGTCAATCCCACAATAAATATCCCATCTGCCACCAAACAGAGATGCTTTTGGGGCCAAGCCTGTGATGGTGGTCCCTCCACACTATAGGGGTAACACAGAAGTACCAGACCTGGCCTTCCTGCTCTTTTCTTCCTTAAGGGTCCAATGAAAAGACATCTGGAAACTTGCTTCCTAGCAATCATCATCACTGTCATCAAACTCCTTTTTCTGTGGCCCTATAACATTGGTGAAATGCTTTCCCCAAGACAGTCCTAAGAGGCGGGCGGTACAAGGATCATTGTACTGATTTACAGACGAGTAAACCAAAGCCAAGAGATGAAAGGATTTGTCCAAGGTGAAGGGCCTCAGTGAGTCTCCCAGCCAGGATCTGAACCTCTTAGGGAATGGCTGGAGTGGATAAACTGTGGCATGTGACAGTAAAGGAAGATTAATCTTCCATGAAATGGATGGATGTGAAGAATTCTAGAGAAATGTGAAACAATTTATATGAACCCATGCAGAGCAAAGTCAGCAGAATCAGGGCAGCACTACATCCAATAAGTACAAAAATGTAAAGGAAAATGGCATTTGAGAGCAGTTTGATTAATTGCAATAATCAATGTCGGTCTTGGAGAACTGATGCTGAAATGCTCCTCTTTCCTCTAGGCTTTGTGCACAGGGGACCTTGTACACAGGCTGTGCTGGTTGGCTTTGTTATAAGGGGAGATTCAATAAGGAGAGCACTTTAAGAGGAAATGACTGATATAAACATAAAAGGGAACAATACAGCTTTGAAAACTTGTTTTTAACAGCAGGATTGTGTGAGCAGACAAAGAAGACAAGACGTGGTCATACATGTGGTCATCCATGTTGTCCAAATCTCAGGGATCATGGCTGGGCCCTGTGATTTCAGAGCCTAGGCAAGAAGCCAGTATTCTTCAACCTGGGGTCAGCTGGAAGACACAGTGGATAGAGCACTGACCCTGGAATCAGGAGAACCTGAGTTCAAATCCAGATTCAGACATTTACTAGCTGTGTGACTCTGGGCAAGTCACTTAACCCTGATTGCCTCTTTTTAAAAAAAAAAAGTATTCATCAACCTGCCCCCAAAAAATTCCCGGGAAGACTGCTAGAGGGCAGGCAGCACCATAACCTAAACATTTACCATAAGGATAGTGTTCTTGAAACTATGTCCTTTGGGAATCAAAGGATTAAAGGGGAATTAGATTGTCATTCTTCTAAAGGTGTGGGAGCTTGCACTCATTTTGTGTGAGTATAGAGAACGCTCTTACTAACAGATTCCCATCATCATTATTTATATTGTTTCATGTCTTGATTAAATGCTTTTACTATTGAATTTACGTCTTTTGTATGGTCTGGCAATAGAGAATAGATGGATGGGGGCTCATGTTGTGAGGGGCGTGACTAATAACCCCAAATGGCCAAATAATCTGACCAATAGCAAGGGATGCTATAATTGCATATCATAGGTATGTTTATGTCTTATCCCACTACTAGACTGTGACCTCCATGAGGTGGGGGACCATGTTCCATCTAAATTTTATTATATTCTTGTTAGGTTTAAATTGACTTGCCCACGGAGTGGGTAGGTTGGTCATAGACTTTCGAATCGGAAAATATTGTGCCTGTATTTTATAGATAAGAAAACTAAAGTGTCCAGAGGTTAAGTGACTTGGCCATGGCCATGTCTTCTGACTTCCAATCCAAGGCTCTTTCTATCCATCATGCTGATAAAACGATGATAGAAATAACCATGACTGCCCCAGCCATTATTGCTTCAGATTACTTTCCTAGTCTGTTTCCTGATCTTATTAAAGTGGGAGACCAAGTGCATCATTTGGGGATGGGACAGAGAGCCCTGTTGTTCTGAAGTGTATCCTTTGCTATCCCTGGAGAAGACCCTCTTTTTATATCTGAACCAATTCGATGATTCCCCATTTGCTCTGATTCCATATTGTTGGGAAGACTGATTGAGATAGAACAGAGTGTACCTAGTCCCTAGTTTGGAAAGGAAAAGTTGGGGGGATAGTGGGACAGAAGGAGGTAATGGCAAGAGCCCTGAGCTCAGAAGACCTAGGCTAAGTTCCAGCTCTAACACTAATTTGCTGTGCAGTTGGTGGTAAGTCCTTTTCTCTCTCTGATCCTCAGTTTCACCAACTCAAATGGGGGAGGGGGTTATATTAAATGATCTCTAAGGGTCTCTCACCTCTGACCCTGAGTATGTGTGTGCCCATGCTGACAGGATAAGGGAGAATGTCTGATGGAAGCAGCAGGAAGAATGCCTTACTATGTAGGTGAAAGTACATGGGGGAAATGCCGAAGACACTAGGATTTGAGCCTTGTGGGGGTGACTGAGTTATGGGCATGAGAAGGCAGCAGCTGCTGCCAGCAGCTCCAGTGAGGGTATCAGCCTCTTTCCTACCCTGAGGCTTCCTGCAGGCAACAGAGAAAAGCAGAGAGGGCCTGAACCTTTGGCTAGTGTTCCCTAAACAGGGCCTTCTGCTGGTCCTGGGTAGCTGACAGTCGATAGGAGAAAGAGCAACAGAACCAGATGAGATGGCCTTTGGCAGAGCCATTAAGTCATTCTGGGTGGTTTTCCTTTTATGTCTGCTACTCTGATGCCCTTGTGCTGTGGGTCTGTTATTCTAATGTCACACCTGTGCTGTGAATTGGCCAAGGTCTTGAATGCAGAGAACACTTGAAGCCCTGGGCAGAATGAGGATATCCCAAAGTCAGTGACAGCTGAACTTTAACGGTCCCTTTGGGGGCCATTCCTGTTTCCTTGGGTGTGCCTGGGTCAGAGCTCAAAAGACCTTAAGACCCCTAAAAGGAAGTGGGATGGAGAGAGAAATGCCTACTTCAGAGAGCAGAGGGCTTATAGTGGTGGGATATTGGAGAAAAATGTCTTTGCTGGGATGAGGGTGACAGGCCCAGGACTGAGAGGTTGGCTTTGGAGGAGAGAGGTTTCATGATGCCCAGATGAAGGGAGAAGGGCTTCATGGATGGGCAGGGCACACACACACACACACACACACACACACACACACACACACGTGCGCGCGCAGAACGTCAAGAGTAGGCTGGGTTTATCTCTTCTTCACCCTGGCCTCTGTCCTTTCCCAGCTGGGTGAACTGCAGAGGGAGGAGTGAAGGACCCAAAGCCTGGGGGCCAAGAAGCCAACTCTCTTCATAAAATCTCTTTTGCCTTGCTCATCTCCCAGGAAGCCATATGCCAGTCTGCATTTATGTGGGTGTTCAGCCCCCTCTCTGCCTTTTCAAAAATCATCGTGCTGTTTCTACACACATTCATGACTCCAAGGGTAAACAGGAAAATGGAAATTTAATATGCTTAGAGACCCCAGCACCAGGTATCTTGAGGCGACCAAGCTGTTGTGCCGTCCTCAGCAAGCTCCTGTGGAGAGAGAGGGGTGGGATGGAGGTGGGGGGGGGTCGGCGTGGTGGGGGGGAGAGAGAGAACACACTGAGAAATGGCAAAAAAAAAACCCAAAACCCTGACCTGTCCATAGTGACATGGGCAGCCCAGCTGAGACTCTTCACTCTGCACAGGGAGTGTGTGCCTGGCTGAGCTGTGTTTTAATCAGATTTGTGTTCAAATGCCTGCAATGACTCCATAGTAGATGTCACAGATCTTTCCTTTACAGGCACCTATGCTGTGAGAAGCAGGTTTTCCAGATGTTTTCAGCAAATTGTCTCAAGTATCTTGAATAACCCAGTCCAGATGGCCAAAGGGAAGATGGGGAGGGGGGAAGGGTGCTACCCAAGACACAATGGGAGGTGCTGGCACCAGCAGGAGATAAGCTGCCTAAATGCTAGGGAGAGGAGGAGGTTGGGGAGAGGAGGTGGGCAGCAGTGACTCACCCAAAGCCAATATGGGATTGAAGACAGATTTGCATGGTACAAGAAGGGATTCCTATGGCCCTCCACCCCCACTCCCCCAAACCCTAGCTTGTTGTTGAGGACCATATACAGAAGACTTAAGAACAATGAGAGCGAGTGTGGGAGTTTTACAGCACTCTTGGAGGCTTGTTCCTCTACGGGTCAGGCTAGGGAGCTGGTCCCACAGAAGGGGATTGGAGGGGGTGGGGGACATGAAGATGCTCTGAGACAGTCAAACTGCAGAGAGCAAGTGAGGTAAGAGCTAAGTGAAGGTGACAGCACCAACAACACTGCTCCCAAAACCTGAGGGCAGTGCCCAGAGGGCAGGAGCAGAGGAGAATCCACAGTTAGAGCTGAGCAACAGGAAGCTATCTGGAGAGATGGCTGCCATCTGCTCAGAGCCTAGGGCAGCTGCAGCCGCAGGAGAGGAGGACCACAAATGCAAGCACCGGTGATGCTGCATGAGGGCATCCAAAAGGAGGCAATGGGAGCCCTGGAGGGGGAGCACTAAAGGGGAGGAACATCCAGCTGGATCCCTCCCCAGGCTAGCCTGTGAGTCCTGAGGCTAGTTAGCTCACTGTGCACATTAACATTTTGGGGATATGGATATGAATTCAATAGGTTTCTGTTAAATTCTAAATAAGACTATTCCCTTGTAAGGGGAGCCTGTGGCTCTTTGGGGCAACGTCCATCCGCATGGGTCAAGTCAGACACAAAAGAGCACAGAACCTACCTAGTCAAACTTTCTCATTTTGCAGATGAGGAAAGTGAGGAGGCCCTTAGAGCTTATGGGACTTTCCCCAGATTGAACAATAAATAGCAGAGCCGGAATTTGAACCCAGGTCTCCTGGAGTCCAAATCTATCCCTGTTTCTGCATCAGAGGCATCAAATAGCCAGCTACAATACTCCCAAATATAGCCTGAACCAGATTAAGATGTAATTGGGAAACATTTATCAAAGTAAATGAAGATAAAATATAATATAATGTTACTATATTGACATAAAATACAAAATAGATCATGTTAATATAATGTAAGCATAATATAAGGTGGCCTGCAGCAATCCCTATATTTAGTGACCCCATTTCTGTTTGAGTCTGATAACACTGTACTGCACAATGTTATATATTCAAGTAGGAAATATGCTTTTATTAAATACTTGCTATTCAACTGAAGGTAGGTGCTATTTTGTGTGTGTGTGTGTGTGTGTGTGTGTGTGTGTGTGTAGGGGGGAAGGCAGGGCAATTTGGGTTAAGTGACTTGCCCAAGGTCACACAGCTAGTAAGTGTGTCAAGTGTCTGAGGCCGAATTTGAACTCAGGTCCTCCTGACTCCAGGGCCAGTGCCCTACTCACTGCACCACCTAGCTGCCCGTGGGTGCTATTATTTTTGTCCCCTTTTTACAGCTGAGGAAACTGAGACAGACAGGCTAAGTGCCTTGCCTAAGATCATATAGCCTAGGGAGTATCAGAAGTCAGTTTGATCTCAGGTCTTCCTGACTCCAGGCCCAGCACTCTGTGCACTATGGCGCCACCTAGCTGCAGCTAAGAGCTTTAAGGTTTACACTCTTCCTCAACACGGATGTTTTTCAAAATTTATTATTAATTATTTATTATTGTTTAACATATTTTAATATATTATTTAATTTTAAATTTTAATTTTAAATTCCAATTTAACTTTAAAATTATATGAACAATATAATATTTAATATATAATTATTGTAAACACATACTTACAAATTAACAATTTGTTATTAAAATATTAATGCTCTCATTGTATGGTTGAGGAAACTGAGGCTCAGAGTCCAAGTTCACCCTCCTGTTTTTGTTGGAGCAAAGTTTAGAACCCGGGACTCTTGACTCTAGGTTCAAAAGAAGACACAGGAAGTGGAAAGTGCCCTCGATTTAGAGCAATTCAGATCCTGGGTCAGACTGAGGCTCTGCCACTTACTGCCTGTGTGACTTTGGGTAAGTTACTTCTCCTCTCTGTCCTCACTTTTCCCATCTGTGGAATGGGATGATAATAACCAGCCCTCCTTACCTTCTACCCCTTAGGATCCCTAGTTTCCTTTGGGACCCATCCCCTGTACAGCCTCCTCTGTACACACCTTATTCATGCTTTCTCCCCTCTCTAATTATCTTGAAATTACCTATCTGCTTACATGTCTTACCTCGAGAAGGATGTGAGTTCCTTGAAGGAAGTGGATATTGTTCTTTTTTGTCTTTTTATCCCTAGGGCTCAGCACAAGATAGCCTTACACGTAGTCAGAGCTTAATAAATGCTGGTTGAATAGGATTACCGACATCACAGGGTTAACAGGAGGAAAATGCTCTAAGATTCACAAAATGCCATATTAATCGGACTTTTTATTTCCACTATAACATGCTGTCTCAACTCACTTTTTTTTGGTGAAAGACTATTATTCTACAGATAGGGAAACTGAGGCTCAGAGAGAGGAAAGTTCTAGTCCAAAGTAATAATAGCTAACATTTATGTAGCACTCTGCATATGTTATCTCACTGGATAACCCTGTGAAATAGCTACTATTATTGTAACACCTATTTTACATGTGAGACAGGCTGAGAGGGCTTAAGTAATTTGCCCAGTCACTTGTGCAGTGGATAGAGTGCTGGGCCTGGAGTCAGGAAGGCTCCTCTTCCTGAGTTCGAATCTGGCCTCAGATACTAGCGTGTGTCCCTGGGCAAGTCACTTAACCCTGTTTGCCTCAGTTTCCTCATCTGTCAAATGAGCTGGAGAAGGAAATGGCAAATTGCTCCGGTATCTGCCAAGAAAACCTCAAATGGGGTCATGGAGTCAGGACTGAAAAACCAACTGAACAGCAACACGTCTAAGTACAAATTATCTGATGGAGGATTTGAACTCAGATCTGACTCCTATGCGGCGCTCTTTCGGCTAGCCGCCTAGATTGTACAGTGAGTCAATGGAAGGGCTGAGACTAGAACCCAGGTCATGAGGGAAGGGGAATGCATGTAGGGCAAAGGTTTCCTCTTCCATTTTGCCCTGGCCTCCATGGGGGTCAGCCCTGGGATTCCATTCCACACCATTAGCTCCTGTTCTCAGTACTGGCAGAGACATACACACCTGTCTGAAGCACCGGCTTGAACTGTCCAGACAAGCAGATCTCTTCCTGCTTCTGGCGTATGATCCGCTGGATAGCAGGGGGGAGGCCCCGAGGACTTCGGGAGAAGACAATGGAGTAGCCATCGGCACATGTCCCATCCTCCCTCAAAACCCGGCAGGCATAGGTCAGTGCGTAGTGGTTGTAGTCTGTGTCTACCACCCAGTAGTCATCTCCTGGACCCAGAAACAAAGGACAGTTACTTATCAGAGGCAGGCAGCAGTTTAACCATGTCCAGCCCCTTCCCCAGTGTGCCAGCATCTGTGCCTTAGAAGACAGAAAAGATTCAGGCCCGGCTCCTGGGGGAGCCTGCAGTAAAGAAAGGGGGGGGATGTAGGGGGAATGGAAGGGGAGGAAGCGGGGCAGTGGGAAGAACCCAGACATGCATTCGAAACAGAATGGTGCAGACCAGTGAGGCATCGCCCAAATAAACCTGAGGTTGGGAACCAGATGCTCATATTGTTTCTGGTCCTGGCTATGTCACTAACTTACTAGCTTGGGCAGGTCATTTGCAGTGAAGTCTGAAGAGGAGCAGCTCCCAAAGAAGATGAGAAGCCCACAGAGAGCCCTGGGGAGGTGGGGGTGGAGGGGTGGGGAACCCTAATGCTGCCTTTAAAAGTTGCTCTCCTCAGAACATGAGCCTTGCCCAGCTCAGGTCTGATCATAACACCTCCCTCCTCAAGAAGTTTCAGTGACTCCCTATTGCCTCAAGAATAAAATGAAGATTCCTTTCTCTTTGGTGTTTAAAGCACTTCACAAATTGGCTCCAGCCTGTCTTTTCACATTGCTTTATTGCATGTCCTAGCCCAACTAGCTGGCTCTTGTACATGACATTCATTCTCCCATTTTCGTGAATGTGTGGAATAGTTCTCTTCCCTTTCCTCAACGTCCCCTCTCCCTGACTCCCCCAACTCCCTCTTTCCCTCTCTCCCACCTCCCTTCTCCTCCACTTCCCCTCTCACTCACCTTCTCTCTCCCACTCTTCCTCTTCCCCACCTCTCTTCTCCCCCACTCCTCCTCTTCCCTTCTCCCCTACTCTCCCTCTCCCCCACTTCCCCTTCCCCATCTCCCCCATCTCCCTTCTCTACTTTGTTAAGTCTTGCTATAGATAGGAATAAAGGATCTCACTCTGTCTCCGTCTCCAAATCCACTCCTAACCCATCAGCACCACAACCTGCACAAGCCAGATAGCCCATTGACAGGGGTCCTTTTCTGAGGTGGCTTGGCTGGTCCCTGGAAGAGATGCTGGGCTCAGGGTCACCTCCCTACTCCTGAAGTTAAGGAAGGCTCTCCAATTCTACCCACCTCCACTGGACAGGTAGCTGGCCAGCCCCTGGTAAGCCATGTACATCTTTGCTGGGGTGGTTGGGTCAGGGACTGTGTACTGCGCTGCCATGTCTGCACAGATCATCCAGTACCTGGGAAGAGGAATGGAGACCTTGGCTGCAACCACAGCCAGGTAGTTAGTCAGCCAACAAGCACTGGCAGAGGTATCCTTGAATGCTGAGTGAGGAACAGACTAACAGAAAATGAAGCCTTACCCTTACCCTCAGGGAGCTCCTAGTCTTGGTAGGTGATGGAGGAGGAGTGAGGGATGGAGACAAGATGCATCCATGGAGCAGAGAACTAGGAAGACTTTGAGTAATTAAGGATTAATGTGTGTGCTTTAGACCCTTAAATGCTGTAGAGACTCAAAGGGGCTGGAGTAGTCAGCAGAGGCTTCCTGGAGGAAGAGGGGTGGGACTTAAGATGATGTGGGGGCAGGGTTTGGTTTTGATCTGTAATTTCATTGGTATTATAGAGCTCCCCAGCTCTTCACTGGGTTGTCCTCTTGGATAAGAGCCTGCTAAACCTCGTTTTTTCTGTCTGTAAAGTGAGGGGGTTGGATCAGATCCCTAAGGTCCTTTCGAGACTTAACATTCCATAAGCTATGACCTGACATTTTATACTCTGTGTTCTAAGATCTTTCTCAGCTTGATCCTCTGAGTTATAACACATAGATGCTTGTACTCACTCAAGGCACTAGGTCCCAGTGAAGCAAACAATGACTAGATGACCCTTCTCCCTGCCACAGCATCCCATGAATGGTTAGGGCCTTGGAGACCATCTAGTCCAGTGTTCTCATTTTATTCATGAGGAAACTGAGGCTCACAAGTCAAAACTAGAATAATGGATCAGTGTTATAAAGTAGGAGATTTAGGTTCGAGGTGAGGAAAAAACTTCCTGACAATTGGAACTGTCCAAAAGTGAAATGGTCTGCCTAGCCCTCCCTGGAAGTCTTCAAGCCAAGGCCAGATGACTCCTCCCTGGGGTGGGAGAGGGGATTCTTTCCAGGGTTAGGTTAGACTAGATGGTCTCTGAGGTCCCTAAGATTCCGCGATTGTGTAAGTGATTTGCCCAAGATCACACACTGAGTTCATGACAGAGTGAGATTTCTAAACTCACTTTAGGGCTGGATTGGGAAAGTTGCTCATGGTCCTTCTGAGCCCCTAGGGATGTGTGGAGTGGTGAAAGTGTGTTTAGAATGTCAATGCCCGAGTGCCAAAGCCGGCACCCTTGTCCTTCACTCTTTCCTTCTCCTCCCTACCATTCATTTACCCAAAAAGCTTCACACGCCCCTGGGAGGAGGCTGTCATGGTGCCATCCATCCCAATGGTGTACTCTGCAGAGATGTTGTCCTGAAGGAAGAGGCCTTCCGGATCCTTCTTGGCCAGTGCATACCACTTCCCTGCATACTGGAAAGCAAAAGAAGCAAGGCATCAGCAAGGAGCAGAGCCATTCCTGTTTGGCCCTAGATGAGTCTCCCTCCTCTTCAGGATTTCTTGCTCTATCATGGTGCTGGGGACCCAAACTTTTGTTCCCCCAACCCCTGCTTTAAAACCAAACCAGCTCTCACTAATTATTATTATAAATGATAATAATTAGCAGTACTATAGGGGAAGTAGCTCATATGTTCTTTCCAGTTTGCAGATGATAAAGCTGCTCAGAAATATTGTGACTGGCAATCACAGGATCTTACATTGACCTCTGGAAGGGAACTTGGAGATCATCCAGTCCAACCTTTCTTTTCATTATATAGGAAAAGAAACTGAGGCTCAAGAGAGGAAGAGGTTTTGCTGTCTTATCGGACAAACCCGAAAAGAGGCAGGACCGAGACTCCAGAGGACAGGTGTGAAAGCGTGCCACCCACCTCCTGACAGAGCAGGGACGTCACACGTGTTTTCTGATGTGCACAATGGGGAGCTTTGTTTTGCTTGACTATTTGGGTTTGTTACAAGAGCTTTGTTTTTCTTTTTCCCTTTTCTATTTGGAAGTTGAGGTAGAGGATGTTAAAAAAAGAAAAGCAAGAGGGTCACTGAAGAATCTTTAAAAAAATAAACAAAAGAGAACAGATGGAACAAGAGAAGGAAGCACAGCTAAGTGGGACAGCTTTGAAAGTCCCATATTGGATTTATTATACACTTAAAAGGAAAAGTGAGCTAACCATGGTAGATATTGGCAGTCTCATATATGGCGCTCTTTTTCTGTTCTGCTTTGTATGGGGAAATGCTCATTTTATTTGGTGTTTGTTAAATCCAGAATAACTTTTAAAAGTTGAAAAAAAACACCCCAATATGCAACAAAACAAAGAGGGGCTTTTCATTCCTTGGTGGCAGATGACGCAGTTATTCATTGTTGCTTGAAGCCTGGCATAGGGGGAGGAGCCCTAGGTTAAGAGTCAGTAGTAAAGACTCACTCAACTCCATCAGATCCTGGCTGTGTGATGCCAGGAAAATCCCATCTCCTCTCTGGACCTCAGTTTCTCCATCTGCAAATTGGGGTGGGGTGAAGAAATAGACTTGGTGCTCCATTAGGTCTCCTCTAGTTTTAACTGCCTGCATTTCTGAATTATCCAGATCTCTCTATCCTTCAGTGTTTATAGCCAGCTCTGCCAACAGGTCCTAGGGCAGGGGCTCCCCGGGGGTGTCCGGGCAATATAAAAATGACAGCAGCCAGCATCTATAGAGCACTTTAAGATTGGCAAAGCACTTTACAAATGCTATTTTATTTTTATCCTTACAACTACTCTGAGAGGTCGATACTATTATTATCCCCATTTTTCAGATGGGGAAATAGAGGCAGAGGGTGCTTACGTGACTTACCCAGGGTCACAGAGCTAAGAAATGTCTGAGGATGGATTTGCACTTGGGTCTTCCTGACTCTAGTTCTAGGGCTCATCTGCACTGCCTAAGTGCTAGTGGGTCTGTTACTAGCTAAGCAGAAGTTGTCACTGGTCACATGGGAGCAGGGGGAGCATCTGGGATGAACCTGTAGAGGAACCCCAGAAGCTGGAGTGCCACTTACCCTCTTGGGGTCGAAGTCAGCCTTCACGGGGATGGTGTCCACAACACAGGTCTGGGCCAGCCCAAAGCGAGGCAATGCCAGCAGCAGGAAGATGTGCCAAGCGGACCTCATCCTGCACACAGCGGGTCTGGGAAAAATAGAGCCAGCTGAATGAAATGAGAACAGTAACCGACAAATAGCACTTCAAAGTTTATAAATGTATCTCCTCAGAACAGCCCTGTGCAGTGGGTGGGGCCGGTATTATTCGTCCCATTTCTGAGAGGTAGACATTGAGGTTCCAAAAGGAAAATGACTTCTTACAACCGTGAGACAGTAGTAAATGTCAGAGCCAGGATCTGAATCTCCGGTCTGCTGCCTCTAAGTCCATTTCATGCCGTAGGCAGGCTGGGAGTTCTGGGGCTCATGACAAACAAGATTTCCAAACAAGACATTTTCTCTCATCTTCTCAAATCTCTCCAAAACAGAAATTACACACCCGAAGGTAAAGCCACTTCAGCTGCCTCCCTGATCTGGGACGGTGGTGGCAGGATCTGATAGAAATGGAGCCACTCAACCATTTGTAAGGATCCCTGTGGGCAGCATGTTGACTTAGAAAAGTATTAACAAGCTTCATTATTAGAATTAATAAATAATAAAATTATTAAAATAACACAAATGATTCATGTTGACATAATGGTGCTAATGTTACTGTATTAATATATTGACGTTATCTATGTTCTATTGTATTTTCATTTATTTTGTTAAATATTTCTCAATGGCATTTTAATCTGGTTCAGACTGCCATTGCAATGCTGCCTTTAAGCACATATATGACACTTCTGGTCTAGAACACCCAAAATCCAAAAAATGATTAAAAAAACAAACAAACAAGCAAACAAAAAACCCAAATCCATGAATGGACACCCAGCCTGAGTTCTCTCAGTACCCCTCACCCACCTCTCACCCTACCAACAGAGGTTATCCTAGGTATTCCTACCAAACCGGACCCCAGACCTCTATCCTTTCTCCCCATCTCCAGTTCGGTGCAGATCCCATCTCCAACCTATAGAAGGGTGCTCTGGCCATGACAGCCAGCCATGGTTCAGCAATATTTCAGGGCATGAAAACCTACTGTGTTCTGTGCTGCAAATGATTTCTGCAGGACAGCAGAGAAATGGAGAGACAGGGGCAGGATATATGTCTGCCCTTAAAATAGATTCCAGATCCATATCAACTTGGCAAGCATACACAAGGGTCTTGTTTTGGGATTTTATTTTGTTTTGTTTTTTTTTTTCTTAGTGGGGAGAGGAGGGATCAAGAGAAAATGGATTTTTGTTCATTGAAAAAATTAAATTGGGGGCAGCTAGGTGGCGCAGTGAGTAGAGCACCAGCCCTGGAGTCAGGAGGACCTCAGTTCAAATCCGACCTTAGACACTTGACACACTTACTAACTGTGTGACCTTGGGCAAGTCACTTAACCCCAATTGCCCTGCCTTCTCCCTCAAAAAAAAAATAAATTGAATATCCTAGCACTTAGGGAGCCCAGTTTAGCTCGACCAAAGAGTACGTGGAGGGGAGTAAATAAAGCAGGGCAGGTAGGTTGGGAAGGGCTTTAAAGGCCAAAACAGAGTAGTTTGTATTTGAGCCTAGAGGTAATAGGGAGCCATTGGAGTTTATTGAGTATAACAGTGACCTGGTCTACTGGAACTGGGCAGGTCCCTCAATCTCTCTGGGATTGTTTTCTCATCTTTAAGTTCTCTTCTAGCTCTGAATCCCCAAATCTCATACCTTCACTGCAAATCCAGTCCTTTTCACAATGCCAGGCTGTAACCCCTGGCAGCTCAGAAGCACCCCCTGTCAGCAGAGGGAGAGGGAAAAGAGGAAGAGAACAAGTATTTATTAAGTGCTTACTATGTGCCAAGCACTGTGCTAAGTTTTTACAAAAATGATCTCATTTGAGAGGATACTTCCTCCCCTGCACCTAGATTCAGACAGAGAGTACTTCTCTTTACCCCCTATCCCCGGAAAAATGAAGTGAGATATCCTTTAACTACAACCAGTAATTCTCTCCTCCCCAAAAGGAGACTTTCCCTCCTCCCAATCCTCCATAGCCTCTCATTCTTAACCTGGGATACCTGCCCTCCCTCTCCTTTGGACTTCCTATGTCTGGGGAACCAGAAGCAGCAGGGTCTCTATCTCTGATACCAGTAACCCAAAGCTCAGCTCCCTCTGACCTCCTGAAACTACAGTAATCTTCTGCTTAGTCTCCCTGATAGGCAGCCATCCAGCCAGGGCTTAGAGATCTCTAGTGAGGGAGAGTTTACGATCTCCTGAGCTGGCCCATCCCATGGTGGGGTAGCTCTCACTATTATGACATTTTGCTTTATATCTAACCCAAACCCACATTTCTGCAACTCTTATCCCTTTGAGTCCCATCATAGATTCTATGCTCTTTGAGAAGATCTCAGGTTCAATGAGTCTATCATTTGCTGGCTGAGGCTCTCCTTACCTGGTGCTAGCGTCCTTGGCTTCAAACTCCAGGACTTATCTCACTTTCCCCCACCTTTCAGTTCCTTAAATACTGGGAGGCGGCCAGTCACTAATCTCCCTATTCCCCCTTAGGCCTGAGTCGGGACAATCCAAGGTAATCTAATTTTAGGTTGGATTAGTAGAGGCATAATGTCTAGAACAAAGAAGGGGACAGTCCCATCATCCTCTGCCTTGATCAGACCAAAAAAAAAAAAAAATAGTCTCAATCTGCCCTCTGGATCCATCTGCTCTCTCTTAGGAGATGGGTGACTGTTTCATCATGGGTCCTCTGGATTCATGGTTGGTCATCCTGTCGATCAGAGTTCTTAAGTCTTTCAAAGTCTTTTTATCTTTACAACATTGTTACTGTATAAATTATTCTCCTGGATCTGTTTACTCTCCGTCAGTTCATACAAGTCTACTTAACTTTCTCTGAAACCACTCCTTTATCATATCTTAAAGCACAAAGTATTCCATTGAATTTACATACCATAATTTGTTTCAGCCATTCCCCAATTGACAAGTGGGGGCACAGTTTAAGAAAACAGTTTTGTCAAACAACTTTGAAACACTTAAGAGCTCTGCCCAACCATAATCCTAGAAGATGGATGATGAAGAATTATACTCACCTGCAGATGTGTGATAGATTCAGATGCACAATGAAATATTTTTTTTTTGCAGAGAGTCAATAGAATTAGTTTTACTTGACCATGAATATATGTTACATTATTTCTTTCTCTCTCTCTTTCTCTCTCTTTTTTCTTTCCCTTCCTTCCTTCCTTCCTTCCTTCCTTCCTTCCTTCCTTCCTTCCTTCCTTCCTTCCTTCCTTCCTTCCTTCCTTTCTTTCTTTCTTTCTTTCTTTCTTTCTTTCTTTCCTTCCTTCCTTCTTTCTCTCTTTCCTTCTTTCTCTCTCTCTTTCTTTCTCTCCCTCCCTCCCTTCATCTCTCTCTCTCTCTCTCTCTCTCTCTCTCTCTCTCTCTCTCTCTCTCTCTCTGTGTCTCTCTCTTTCTCTGTCTCTCTCTTTCTCCCTTCCCTTTTTCCTTTCTTCCCTCCTCTCTTTCTTTTTCATGGGGAAAAGAGAGAAAATAGAATTTTGTTAATTAACAAAATAATTTTTTTAAAAGTCTTGGGAATCCAAAGTGCCTGCCAGCAGGATTTATCTCTTTGCCATCAGTTGCTTTGAGGTGCTAATTGCTCCTAAAGCCATCAGTTAAGTAAGATGATATAAATGCCACTCCCTTCACAACTGAAAACAGATGGTTATCTACTAATGGTAAAGCAATTAATGGCACTTTATTAGTTTTCTCACCCCTTTCATATCTTTAACAAGGTCTAGAGGACAAACAAAAGAAAAAATAGAAACCAAAAATTCCCAGATTTTGGCTTTTTGGGAAAATTGGAAAATTTCCAACCAAATTAGAAATTATCTGTTGGCTCTGTGAGCACCACTCATTCTCACCTTGCAGGTGGCTGTGAAATTTCTATTTTTTCACTGTTCTCCCTACTCCCCACTGAGAGGCAGGATGTTGTGGGAGAGAGTGGGCTGCACTGGGGGTGGGGCGGGGCTCCAAGGGACCTGGGTCCTAGTTCTGGCTTTAATGTCTGGTGTGTGCATCTATGCAAGACTTCACCTCTCTGGGCCTCAGTTTCCATCCCTCTAAAATGGGCACAGTAATCCTTCCCCTATTCCATATGGATGTTTTTAAGAAAGTTCTCTAAGTGCTAACGGGATCTGTCTAAGGGCTCCATTTTACCAATGAGGCCCAGAAGAGGTTAAATGACTTGGCCAAAATAGTACAGGCAGTAAGTAGCCAAGCTACCTAAGATTCCTGAAATCCGGTGTGTTTTATGCTAGGTAGTTTGGTCAAGTGGGAAGAGTGTTGGATTTGAGGTCAAAGAACCTGGATTCAGGTCTCTGCCACTTACTCCTTGCGTGATGTTAGACAAATCACTTGACCTCTCTGAGACTCAGTTTCCTCGAATGTAAAATGAGGCAGCTGAACTAGATGGCCTCTAAGGTTTTCTCCAGCTCTAAATCCATGATCCTATAAGGGAAGAGGACAGGCCTTTGTATAGCACTCATTATGTGCCAAGCACTGTGCTAAGCTGCTTCTCATAACAAACCTGGGAAGTGGGTACTATTATTAACCCATTATACAGTTGTAAAAGCAGCTAGGTGGTACCATAGTGCATAGAGTGTCAGGCCTGGAGTAAGGAAGACTCATCTTCCTGAGTTCAAAACCAGCCTCAGACACTTACTAGCTTTGTGACCCTGGGTAAGACACTTAACCCTGTTTGTTTCAGTTTCCTCATCTGTAAAATGAGCTGGAGAAGGAAATGGCAAACCAACCCAGTATCTTTGCCAAGAAAACTTAAAATGGTATTTCGAGGAGTTGGACAGGATTGAAAACAACTGAACATAGTTGAGGAAAGTGCCTAGGGTCACATAGCCAATGAGTGCCTGAAACTGGATTTGAACTCAGGTCTTCCTGATCCCAGGCCCAGGGCTCAATCTACTGTACCACTTGGCTCCTGTGTCACACCATGTTACTTTTGGTATTATTCCTGATGTGGGGGCGGAGCCAAGATGGTGGCTGGAAGGCAGGGACCTACCTAAAGCTCTCCCCCAGGACCCTCCAAACACCTATAAAAAATGGCTCTGAACAAATTCTAGAACTGCAGGACCCATGAAATAGCAGAGAAAAGCAGGGCTCCAGCCCAGGACAGCCTGGATGGTTGCTGGGTAAGGTCTGTCGCACAGAGCTGGGAGTGGAGTGGAGCAGAGCCCAGTGTGGGCCGCCCCAGGACCAACCAGACTGGGAGTAGCGCAGAACAGGGTGTAGCGCCCTGAATCAGTGAGTTGTGGCAGTTACCAGACTTCTCAACCCACAAACACCAAAGACAACAGAGAAGGTTAGTGGGGAAAACTACGGGGACAGAGTGAAAAGAGTTCGTGGTTTGGCCACCACCCTGGGGCAGTGGAGGTGGTGCAGCTGTGAGGAACTACAGCTGCAGTTGCTTCCAGCACCAGGCCCACCTGGTGGGAGGAATTAAGTGGCGGATCAGATCAGGAGTGAAGAGACTGCTTAAGATCTGAGTCACAGTCTGGGTTGGGGGTTCTTGGGGGAGGAGTAGCACTGCTGTGGCAGAGCTGGCTGTGTAGAAATAGCTCTGAAAACAACAGCGCATCCCCTCAAGCTTGGGACAAAGTACTCTCTACTCTACAAGCAGTCATACCCCAATGAAAAACTCAAGGGTCAAGTAGTTGTCTGGGAACATGGCCAGGGATTGAAAAAGGATGCAGATTCAGACTCAGACTTTGGAATCTTTCTTTGGTGATAAAGAAGACCAAAACATACAGCCAGAAGAAGTCAACAAAGTCAAAGAGCCTACATCAAAAGCCTCCAAGAAAACATGAGCTGGTTTCAGGCCATGGAAGAGCTCAAAAAGGATTTGGAAAAGCAAGTTAGAGAAGTAGAGGAAAAATTGGGAAGAGAAATGAGAGTGATGTGGAAAAACCATGAAAAACAAGTCAATGACTTGCTAAAGGAGACCCAAAAAATACTGAAGAAAATAACACCTTAAAAAAATAGACTAACTCAAATGGCAAAAGAGCTCCAAAAAGCCAATGAGGAGAAGAATGCCTTGAAAGGCAGAATTAGCCAAATGGAAAATGAGGTCCAAAAGACCACTGAAGAAAATACTACCTTAAAAATGAGATTGGAGCAAGTGGAAGCTAGTGACTTTATGAGAAACCAAGATATTATAAAACAGAACCAAAGGAATGGAAAAATGGAAGACAATGTGAAATATCTCATTGGAAAAACCACTGATCTGGAAAATAGATCCAGGAGAGGTAATTTAAAAATTATTGGACTACCTCAAAGCCATGATCAAAAAAAGAGCCTAGATATCATCTTTCAAGAAATTATCTAGGAGAACTGTCCTGATATTCTAGAGCCAGATATTCTAGAGCCAAGTAGAAATTGAAAGAATCCACCAATCACGTCCTGAAAAAGATCCTGATGTGAAAGGCTCTATATAACCCTGAGGAACTTTATTGAGGCACTCTGGGCCTCAGTTTTCTTATCTGCAAAGTGGGAATAAGAGTATCTGCATGCCCCACTTCACAGGGCTGTTATGAGAAGTTCTTTGCAATATACCTGTGGAGCGGATGTAGACGTGACACTTCTTTCCTATTTCAGCCATTTGGTGAGGGGTAACCTCCCTCTCACAAGGCCTCTCCCCCAGCAATCACAGTTAAGGAATGTGACCTTATAGGGACTGGGTGTCCTCTGTCTCTGAGCCTTGTCAGATTGTCTGTCTTCCCAACAGCCTGAGCCAAAACCTGACCCGGCCAGCCTTAATCCGATGAGATTATAGATGCACTGACCAGGGTTAATCTCCGCCTAGATGTGGGGGTGGGGGAAGGGATGGGAGAGGGGAGGGAGTCTTGGTGTGTGCAGGAGGCCAAATGTCCCGGGCATGGGAGAAGGTCTTTACTGACCAATCACTACATCCCAGAAATCATCCTTCAAACTACTGACTCTCTGAGGATCCCAGGCAAGGAGAAGTGAGGAAGAGGAGGAGAATTCATAACATTAAGCCCACCTGCTGCATGGGTAATCTGGAGAAAGCAAAGACCTCCATTTTCACCTTCCCCTTTCTCTTCCCTCTTCCAGAATCCCAGTCTGTCATTTTCAGTGAAGGAACTGGGACCATTTAGTTTAGAGAAGAGAAAACTGGATTCTAGTCCTTCCTCTGCCACTAATTCTTTGTGAGGCACTGGGTAGGTCCTTTTCCTCTTTCAAACACCTGAGTTTCACTACCTAGCTCATAAGAGGCTTCTCTCAAGGCTTGTTAGGAGAATCAAATCAGATAAAAAGATAGAAATGGAAAGGATTTTTATTAATAATTTAGGATAATTTTATGTATAGAAATTTCATGAAGGCAAAGACTGTTTTTTGTTTTGTCTTTGTGGCACGAGCACCTAGTACAGAGCCTGGCAACAGGATTAGATATGAATTCATTGGTTAAAGAAAACTCCCTCTAACCTTGCAGATAACTACTTACTCTGCAATTCTATTCCCAGAAAGTTGTCTGGACTATGACTGAGAGGTGAGGTGATTTGTTCAGGGTAATACAACTAAGATGTGTCAGAATAGAGACTGGATGTTTCAGAGTCCAGTGCTCTAAACACTGAATCAAGCTATCCCTTGCCTTATACATAGTAGATACTTAATTAAATGTTTATTGGATTGCATTATATGTTAAATGCATTTTAAATGTTGACCAATTCAAATGGGTACATGATTAAAACATACAGGGTGATACCATAAACAAATTAGGAGAGCAAGGAATAGTTTACCTGTCAGATCTATGGAGACAGGAGGAATTTACGACCAAACAAGAGATAGAGAGCATTATGAGTTGTAAAATGTATCATTTTGATTATATTAAATTAAAAAGGTTTTGCACAAACAAAACCAATGTAACCAAAGTTAGAAGGAAAACAGAAAGCTGGGAAACAATGTTTATAGCAAGTATCTCTGATAAAGGCCTCATTTTTCAAATATATAGAGAACTGAGTCAAATTTATAAGAATATAAGTCATTCCACAAGTGAGAAATGGTCAAAGGATATGAACAGGCAGTTTTCAGATGAAGAAATCAAAGTTATCTATAGTCATATAAAAATGCTCTAAATCATGATTAATTAGAGAAATGCAAATCAAAACAACTCTGAGGTATCACCTGACACCTGTCAGATTGGCTAATATGACAGAAAAGGAAAATGATAAATGTTGGAGAAGATGTGGGAAAATTGGGACACTAATGCATTGTTGGTGGAATTGTGACCTAACTGATATAATCATTCTGGAGAGCAATTTGGAACTATTTCCAAAGGGCTATAAAACTGCATACCCTTTGATCCAGCAATACCACTACTAAGACTGTATCCCAAAGAGATCATAAAAAAGGGAAAAGGACCTACATATACAAAAATGTTTATAGCAGCCCTTTTTATGGTGACAAAGAATTGGAAATTGAAGGAACTCAGTTTTTTAAAATGAATGTTAAAAATGGTCTTTACATGTAATTGGGGAAAAATAAAGTATTATTTCAAATAAAATGTTGACTAACAATCCTTGTATCTTGGACCCTTTTCCTTCCCCCTACAGGTTAATCTCTGCCTTGAGGACCTACCTTGGGACTTATGTCCTGTCTTACCTGTCTTTACAACACCAAATCCTACTAAACTAAGTCTTCAAACTCCCAGATTTATGGTTTGGACCCTGAGGTCTGACAGGAATCAACAAATTACCACAGTGACTGGGGTAAAAACTCACTGTTTGACAAAGATTGCTGGGAAACTAGTCTGGCAGAAACTAGGTATAGAGAAACATATCATATCATGTACTAAGATAAGCTTCAAATGGATATGTGACTTAGAAATTAAAAGCATAATAAATAAATGACATAATAAACAAATGTGAGGAAAAAGGGAAAAAATCCCAACTAGATTTATGTGTTGGGAAAGAGTTTATAATCAAGATCACAGATCCTGTGATCTTGCAACGGACATTGATTATACAAATGGACAGTTTGATTATATAATTTTTTTAAAAATTTGCACAAAAAGACTCAGTGCAGCAAAAATAGAAGGGAAGCAGATTAACAGATTTCTCAGGTAACTAGGGAAAATCCTTGCACCAATTTTTTTTTTCTGATAAAGGTCTCATTTCCAAGAACTAATTCAAATTTATAAGAATAAGAAGCATTCCCCAGTTGATAATGCTCAAAGAATATGAAAGGTAGTTTTCAAAGGAAGAAATCTGAGCTATCAATAACCATGTGAAAAAATGCTCCAAATCTCTAATAATTAAAGAAATACAAATTAAAGCAACTCTGAATTTTCCCCTTATACCCAACAAGTTGGCAAAATTGATCAAAAAAGGAAACTAATATATGTTGAAGGGGCTGTGGGAAAACAGGCACACTTATGTACTGTTGCCAGAGTGATGAATTAGTCCAGCCATTCTACAAAGCAATTTGTGATTATGCCCAACAAACTGGGCATACTCTTTCACCCATTGATGCCACTACTAGGCTTATTCCCAAAAAAGAACAAAAGAAGAGGAAAAGGTATTGTATTTACAAATTTTACTTTTAGCAGCTTTTTTGGTGGCATCAAAGAACTGAAAACTAAGGGGGTACCCATCATTTGGGAAATGGCTAAACAAATTATGATAAATGGATGCAATATATTATTGGGCTTTAATAAATTATGAATGGGGTGGTTTCAGAACAGTATAGGAAGATGTGTATGAACTGAGATAGGGTGAAGTGAGTAGAACTTTGGAGAATAATTTGTGTAATAGCATCGCAAAAACAAATAACTTCAAAAGATTTAAGAAATCTGATCACCACAATGATTCCAGAAAACCCGTGATGAAACATGCTATCTATTTTCTGACAGAAAGGTGATAGACTCAGGGTGTAGATTTGTATTTGTTTAAACACAGCCAATGTAGAAATTAGTTTTCCTTGACTCTTCATATTTGCTGCAAAGGTTTTCTTTTTCTTTTTTCTCTCTTAATGGGAGGGCGAAAAAGATATATTGTTAATTTAAAAACATTTAAATTTAATTTTAAAAAGAATCAATGAATTAGATAAGGGAGAAGGGGTAAGGGAAAACGGAAAAAACAAATTATTCTTATACCTAAAGAGTTCCTGACTGACAAATGTGTTTGTTTATAAAACTTCAGACTACAACTAAGCACTTTGAATTGAATGCCTACAGACCTGGGTTCGAATCTTGGCTCCAACACTTATTGATTACATGATCATGGGCATTTTTTTTTAAGGATCCTAGATTTAAAACCAAAAAAGGACATTAATAATTTAGCTGAGCTTCTGCATTTCCAAATGAGGAAACCCAGAGTGATGCAATGATTTGGTAAAGTAGATATTAGAAGAAAGGCCCTCTACACACCAAAATATCTGTAGCCTGAGCAAGTCATTTAATTGCTTCAATTTGCTCAGCTGTAAAATGAGGACAAAAATAGCAACTGTCTTCCAATTGGAAGGATCAAATGAGATATTTGTGAAGTCCCTGGCACATAGTAGGCTTTATATAAATGCTAGCTACTATTGTTATTATTATGATTGCTAGCAAAAGGGTTATAGAAATAGGAATTGCTATTATTTGACAGAGAAAATGAATGGGGGAGATACTCAGAGCACTGAGGAGGAATCTCAAAGGAAGTCTTAAGCCTGGAGACATGGGGGATTCTGGATTTAGAGTGTGAAATGACTTTAGAGGCCAACAACCTCATTTTACAGACGAGAAACCTAAGGCATGGAGAATCTGAGTGATTTAGCCAGATTCACAAAGCTGATTGGCGTCTGAGATGGGATTTCAATCCAGATGTTCCTGACTCCTAGTCCCCCACCCTGCCATTTCACCTAATGGGCTGAGTCAAGGGGAAATAGGACATGAGTCACACAAAACGGTGGATGCTAAAGTATGACATCGCTTCCTGAACACTTTCCCAAGGAGCATCTTGCCAAATGAATTAGGATGTGAGATAGTGGGGGTGCACAAGAAAGAGCCCTGGTTTTTCTTGTAGGAGTCTTGCATTCAAGCCTCTGCCAGTGACTTACTGGGTGATCAGGGACAAACTCCTTCCTTTCTTTAAGTCTCAGTTTCCTCCTCTTAAAAACAGGGCTAATCTTCCAAGGGGTTGCCATGAGCACGGGCACTTTGTAAACTGAAAAGTGCCCTAGAAAAGGCAGCTGTTTCTGTTCTCGATCTAGGGACTGAGGGACCAAGTTCTGCATTCCAAAGTCTTGAATGGCTCTGTGCACTCTGACCACCAGGGGGCAATCCACTCCTGCCACACTCAGGGTGTAGAAGGATGACCCAGTGAGAAATGTCCAACTCAGCATTTCTTCCCTTCCTCTCTCTTCTCCCTGCTATATTTCCTCCTGGGGGCCATCTTCAGCCGTCCTGATCTATATCTTGCCACTGGACCCGGATGGCTCCAGAGGAGAAAGTGAGGCTGGTTAACTTTGCATAGCCCTCCCTCACTCATATCCAATTCATTGCAAGTCATGGCATCATTTTCCTGATGTCATGGCCTTCTTCGAGAACAAAGGACAAACAACAGCAACAACATATTTCTTCCTATTTTCTCTTTTCTGCCTTTCTCTTCCCCTTCAACCTCCTATTCTCCTAGAGCAGGAGTTGTTATCCTAGGGGTCTGTGGATAAATTTCAGGGGGCCTCACATGGGAAAACCATCACATCTTTATTCTCCTTGTGATTAATCCTGTGTATGTAATCCTTTGTATTTTTATTTTATTTTTATATATTTATTTAAATTGATTTTGAACATTCGAACATTCGAATGCAAAATGCACACTTGCCAAAAAGACTATTTTATTTTTTTCTATTTTGTTTTTGAAGGGGGAAGGCAAGGCAATTGGGGTTAAGTGACTTGCCCAAGGTTGTACAGCTAGTATGTCAGGTGTCTGAGGCCGGATTTGAACTCAGGTCTTCCTGATTCCAGGGCCAGTGCTCTACTCACTGCAACACCTACCTGCCCCTTCAAAAAGACTACTTTATGGAGAACTCACACAGAACAAGCGTTCATATGGGTGGTCAGAAGAAGCAATACAAGGATACTCTCAAGGTCTCTCTCAAGAACTTTGGAATTGATTGTGTGACATAGGAGACATTGGCACAGCATGGCATGCCCACATCAGAGAAGGTGCTGTGCTCTATGAGCAAAGCAGAATTGAAACAGCTCAAAGGAAATGCAGGATGTGCAAGTTTGGAGTAGCTACCCCAAATGTTCACATGAACTATTTGTGCCTCACCTGTGGTAGAGCATTCTGAGCTCGTACGATTGGCCTGATCAGCCACAGTCAGATACATTGAATCTTGATTCAAGCATAGCGATCCTATTTTGGTCCTCTTTGAGAATGAAGGACAACAACTACCAACCAACTATACTGATTTATTTTATGCATCCAAAAATATTCCGAGAAAGGGTCCACACATTCCACCAGACTCCCAAAGGGTCGCAAGACTCACAAAAATGGTTGAAAATCCCTAGTCTAGAACTTGGCTGCCCAGAGAGGATGTTGATATGGACAGACAGATATTGTTACTGTTGTTTATTTTTGCTTTGTTTTTAACTAGACAGACTTATGATGTCATGGGTAGAGGAAACTCCTTCTACCAGAGCAACTTCTCTCCAACTAATTGTTCTTAGAAAGTTGCCTGAGCATGTAAGTGACTCGCCCAGAGTCGGTTCTGGTAAATGTTTAACAGTCAGCTCTTCGAAAGAGGGGAAAAAACCCCCCAATAACCTGCATATGTACTCACTGACATACTTTTAAGTGTAATCAGCACTATTAACATTTTCTTCCTCACCTTCTTAAATCTATACAGTACACAAAGCCTCGATTGGCAGTATCTGCTGATTTCAGAGGCATCAGTGCTCACACTGAAAATTGACCAAATTAGTTCTCTCTGGAGGATCAGAGGTGTGAGCTCCAGCACACCTCTGGCACACAACTGGTATGTGTTAGGGGTAAAACGGTGACTCATTCTCTTTCTCTATTACTCCACAGATGCTTCTCTGGGGATTTTAATCTAGAAATAATAAATGCTGTAGCTCCTAGTTTTGTAGCATTTAGTAAACTGGGCTTTCCTCCCAGGACCCCTAGGAGCTCTAGATAACCCCAATATACCAGAGGGGACAAGCCTTGAATCATTGGGAGAACCAAGAGCCTCCACTTTATAGGTGGGGAAAATGAGGCTCCAAGAGAAATAATTTGACTAAGTAAGGTCCCAAAGTGAGGAGGTGGAAATTGGACAAGGACCCAGTTTTTCTGACTTCCATTCTAAAACTTCTTTCCTATACTTCCATTCCTTCCTCTCAAGAGCAGAACCCTCCTGCGCTTTCTTTCTCTGCCTGCCCCTCCATGGGAGGGGAAGAGGCACATTCTGCACAGTCTTGGCGGGCTTCAAACAATAGCTAATAATAACAACAAGTAATATTTATATAGTGCCTTAGCACTGCACATATTAGCTCATTTGGTCCTGTAAGGTAGATACTATTATTATCTCCATTTTACAGATGAAGAAACTGAGACAGACAGAGGTCAAGTGACTTCCAGTGGAAGGTGTCCGGGGTTGGTTTTGAACTCAAGTCTACCCGCCTCCAGGTCCAGTGCTCTAACCACTACACCACTTAGCTATCCTTCAAAGTCCAACAAATCCTACAAAACCAGAGTGTCCCCCACCCTATCTCCTCCACTGGCCTGGGGGAATGCCACCTTCTCTCAACCTACATTCTGAGCTCCTGGAGATAACAACAATTGCCTTTTGATTACTACTCAGTACTGTGTCTAAACTACCTCATTTGATCTTCACATTAACCCTGAACGTGGGAAAGGTATCATTATCCTCCTTTTGGAGATAAGACTCAGAAAGGTGAAGCCACTTTCCCAAAGTGCAAGGAAGTGAATAAATGTCTAAAAGAAAAAAAAATTTGTTAAGCTCTTACTGTTTGCCAAGCACAGACAGTTCTTGCCTGTAAGGAGCTTACGTTTGAATGAGAGAAGACAATGCATCTTCATTGACTAGAAAGCTCTTCCTCCTCATCTGTTCTGCCTCCCAGCTTCTCTGGGTTCCTCCAAGTCTCAGCTCAAATCCTATCTTCTGCAAGAAGCTTTTCCGTTAATGTTAATGTTATCCCCTTGAGATTAACTCCAGATTCTCTCTCTCTCTCTCTCTCTCTCTCTCTCTCACACACACACACACACACACACACACACACACACACACACACACACACATACATACGTATATCTATCTATCATGAGCTCTTTCGGACAAGGGAGCTCCTATGAACTCTTTTATTAAGTGCCTGGCACATAGTAGGCAAATATGTAAATAAATCAATGCTTATTGACTTGGGTATAGAAGAATAGTGGCCAGGGAGAAAAGTTTTTATGTGGCAAGTCTCAGGAAAGGAGAGTGGAGTAACTGGTCAATCCGCTGATGCACTGTTTCCTGAGGCAAAGGGGTAGGGGGTGGGGTCCTTCAGGCGGCCTGCAGTTACTGGAGTTCAAAGCTGAATGCAAATTTAAAAAATGAATTAATTTAAAGAAAATTGAATGCATAAATTCTTCCTGGGCATGTTCTCTGGAGGTTAGGTTTGAAGCGTGGGTCTGTAGTAGGGTGGAACATAGTGGATCCAGGACCAGGAAATGGTCTCCTGGCTCCTAGCTCAGGGCTTGCTCCTTTCTGACACTGATTCCTATTCGTTGCTGTGGTGAATCCAGCAGAAATGGAGCTGTGGCTGGTAGGGTAAGGTGAGGCAGGGTGGGGTCAGACTGTGCAGTCTCGTCTCACTCCACGATCTGGTCAAATTGAACTACTGCCAGGATCCTTCTTACCTGGAATGAACTCACTTTGTCCCTCATTTCTATCAGCTGAAATCCTTCCCTTCTTTCCAGACCCGCTGCTGCCTCTGCTGGGAAGCTTTCCTAGCCCCTCCTCTCCTGTGAAAGTGGTTCCCCCTTCCTACAAGGTTTCACAATTAAGTGATTTGCTCCAGGTCATGCAGAGAGCGAGTGGCAAAAAACACCTGCCCTGGCGTTCCCAGCTAGATGCCTATCTCCAGACAGTTGGCAGGCAGAGATAGCCCAGTGAAAGGGGCAGGCCTTTGGGTAGGTTGTTAGGCCCGAAGTACTGAGTTATCACTTTTTCCCAGCTCTTTAGCCTGGCTTTATCTTTCATTGAAGCCTAGGCTGGCTGGGCTAGGCCAGGCTAGGCTAGATTAAACCCTGTACTACCAAGAGACTGTCTGTTCTGGCACTGGCATCTCTAAAGTGAGGTGGGGATTAGAATCATCATGTGGGGGCTCCAGTGGGTAAGTGGGGGACAGTGACCTTCTTAGTGAAACAGGACTCTGTTTGATGCAATAGCAATGTCTGTGTATGTTTAATCAGAGCTGGCACTAACGCCCTCTATGAATGTAGGTTTACAAGGGCTTTGCATCTTAAAGTCTGGGAGAATTGCCTGGGGAGCATGTGACATTTTAAGTGACCTGCCCGGGTCACCTATGTACTTATTAGAGACGGGACTTAAACCCAGATCTTCCTAGCTCTGAGGCTGACCTGCAGCCTACTATGCCTCTCTAATATTGGACGTCTACCGCTGCATTTGAGTACCCCTCCTCTCCCACCCCACTTGGAGAGGAGAGACCACCTTTCTTTGAATTTTACGCATAAAACTATACACATAAAACTACAAACTTTCAGAACTCGCAGATAATCATATGGATAAAATCACAACCTTTCAGAACTTGAAGATCATTTATTGGAGCTGGGAGGGAACCTTAGAACATAAAACTTTGGAACACCTTAGAGGGAATCCGAACCCACTGTACTGCCTCAAACACAACAAAACTGAGAAGGACCTTAGAACACAAAGCATCAGAGCTTTAGAGGTGTCAGAGATTTTTTTTAATCCCATTCAGAAGAAATTGAGGCTTGAACAGCAAAAGTGACTCATCCAAGGTAGGAGAGTAAGGGTTAGAATCCAGGTCTCTTATTTCAAAGGCCAATGAATATTGATTGACTGGAAGGGAAGCTGAAGATAATCTAGTCCAATCCTTCCATTTTACAGATTAGAAAACTGAGACTGATAAAGGTGAAGTAACTTGGCAAAGGCCACAGAGATAGTAAACCTAGCTCCTCTACTTCCAGATCAGTTCAGTTCAGCAGGAATTTCCTGCCTCCAAACCCAGGACTCTTTCAGTTGTACCAATTCCTTCTTCACTTATACCAGATTATTCTTCCCCCTCCCCTCCCCAGTACCAGCTGTTCCTCCCCATAAATGCTAAGTACTTCTTCCTTCCTTGCAATAGCTCTGAGAAGTTTTATTATTCAGATCTGGGGAATCTGGGAGAAGGGGTTGCGGTAGCTTAAAAATAATAATAATTTGTGGTTGTTTGGTCATTTCAGTCCTGTCCTTTTCATGTCTCCATTTGGGGTTTTCTTGACAAAGATACTGAAGTGGTTTGCCATTTCTTTCTCCAGCTCATTTTAGAGATGGGGAAACTGAAGCAGGTAGGGTGAAGTGACTTGCCCAGGGTCATACAGCTAGTGAGGCCAGGTTTGAACTCAGGAAAATGAGTCTTCCTGACTCCAGACCTGGAGTCATTCCACCACCTAGCTGTCTCAGAGGTAACATCTGCTTTGCTAATTTGGTGTGGGAGAAACTTTTAAACAGAGCAAAGGGGAGGGAGGTTGTCAAGATATGTGCCCATATGGTCACCTGCCTGTCTGTAAAGTATGTGCACTAGTTTTATCCCTGAGAAAATCTTCATCCTTCAAGGACCAGCTCAAATACCACTGTCTGCTGGAAGCCTTCCTCTTTTTCCCCTCTTCAGAAATAGTCTCTCCATGCTCCTACTGCAGGGACATGAGGCATGAGGAAGGCATGGGCGTGGGGGACAGCCAAGGAGCAATCCCCAGTCTGCCTGCAGTGCATAGGGCGTGAAGGTAGGAGAGTAGCAGGAAAGGAGGCTGGAAAGATCGGTTATGGAAGGTCTTGTGTGTGAGGATTGATAGGTAATATTTTAAACTGTAATAATACAAACTGATATTTATATAGCGCTTGAGAATTTGCAGAACACTTTATACACATTATCTTATTTGAGCCTCATGACAGCCCTTTGAGAGTAGAACCACAAGTATATCATGCCCATTTTATTGAAGAGGAACTCATAGAGACTAAATGACTACCTCATGGCCACACAGACAGTTTGTGTCAAAGGTGGGATTTGAATCTGGATCTTCCTAATTCCACGTCCTATACTCTATCCCCTAAAGTACTCTGCCTCTACATGAAAAAACAGAAACGATTTGTCAGGAAATACCATAGTAAATGATGTTCTCCATCAATCACATATTCCATAGCAAATCACATTTTGATAGACATAAAATGGACTGAAGAGGCCATAGTGATTATTGTTTGTTGACTTTAAAAAACACTTCGTTCAATACAGCAAAATGCCTCCTTACTGGCCTCCTTCCAACAGGGATGTCTCCCACACATGTCAAAATTGCTCCTTGCAAAGATGTAATGATAGAAATAATTTGGATGACTCTCCAATGATTGATGTTATGCAAGAAATAAAAGTGAGAGTTGCATGCTGCCCAAATGTATTTGCTTCTGTTCTACAAGTTGTTACAAAGAGTCCAGGGCAGGGTCCCATTCAAAGAGGATGTCTTATAGATTGGAACAAATGAGTCTATTTGCAGGGAACATTGTACTGGTTGCATTGAAGCTAGAAATATTGTAGAATCTGCTGAGTGACGCCAATAATCCCCCAAAAGAGTTGAGTCTAACTATCCACACAGGAAAAACCAAGTGGATGAAGAATGTCTGTTATCCTTTGATAGGAAGTTGGATGAACAGCCTCTAGAGCATGTCCATCAAGAGAATACTTGGACAAATGTTGTGCATGAACAATGAGCCTAGAACTCAATGAGGTTTTTAACCAGTGCTTTTAATGATCCTGAGCTTCTCTCAGAAACAAAAACTCATCTTTTTAACATGAAAATGATTCTAGTGATGCTACACCGCATGAGTCATGGAATACCACAGTCTCTGACGAATTCAAATTGTGGGTCACCCAAAGGGCGATGGGGAGGCACATAGCCAATGTGAATAAGTTAGAGAAATGGTACACAGGATGTCCGATGTGTGACTGGAAAAGGACCAGTCATAGGTCAGTCATGTAACAGGAATGAGGAGTAACTAATGCTATCTGTGTAATGATAAGATCTAGAGGAAGGCCCCTAGCACATTGGGTGGACCTCTGGAGGATTTATAGGGAGACATTGACCATAACTGCCCGGGGGGAGAGGGCATAAATTATTTGTACTGGTGGTGATACATACATTGATGATATCTTGGACCTACAGAAATCTCAAGGTCTTCCCCACCCAAAGACCTCCTCTGGTTCTTCCTTGTGGAGTATAGGTGACTCTGTCTTCACAAAGACTATGCCAATGGAGTGCAAGCCTTGGCAGATACTGGTAAGCTGAGAATGTTTGGGGATAGGCCTGATGCCAGAGTATGCCTCTATTGTTTGAGGACCTCCCTGGGTAAGCAACTTCCTTCTTGCTACACTCTAAGATGGGAAGCTCAGAGGACAGGCAGGCTGTGAGTCATGGGATACCACAGTTGTCTGAGGAATCCAAATTGCAGGTCACCCGAAGAGTAATGGGGGAGGGCGTGAGTCGATTGTGGCATGTGGATAATGAAGAATCATATCATCAGAGAGAAGAAAGTGGGCCAGACATTCACTGAGAATGAGAAGTAACTGATAGCTCGTGTGGTCCCCTGGCATCCATTCAGTGTCCAGAGGTCTTGAGGCAGGCCCCCGGCACACTGGTTGGACCCTTTGTGGAGGTTTTATGGGAAGATATAAAAAGCAACTAAGTGATGCAGTGTCAGCTAAGAGCATTGGACTCAGAGTCACAAAGACCTGAGTTCAAATCTCACTCCTGAATGCTATCCAAATGTAATTGAGAAATATTTAACAAACTAAGTAAAAATACAATAGGATACGAATAATGTCAACGTGTGGTTTTCAAAGTCAGTATACAGCTATAGGAATCCTTATGTATGATTTATTAGCCCCTATTTCTTTTTGATGATACTGATGCAGACCACTGTAGAGAGAGCCCCATCACTGATATCATAGACCCACAGAAATATGGACGCTCCTCCCCTGTGATCCATCTTCTGTCCTATGGTGGTGTGTAGGTGACTTTGCCTTCTGGAGGGAAGACCACGACATCAGAGCACAGGCTGGGGAAGGGTCAGAGGAGCACAGATGGAGAACCACAGGGGTCTATCCATTTTGTCCCCCTCATTTTGTAGATAAAGAAACTGAAGCACAGAGGGTTTAAGCAAACTGTACAGTTACACCATGGGCAGCTGAGTGGCCCAGTGAGTCAAGTGGCCTAGAGTCAAGAGGTCTTATCTTCCTGAGTTCAAATCTGGCCTTAGACATTTACTAGCTGTGGGACCCTTGGGAAAGTCATTTAACCCTGTTTGCCTCAGTTTCCTCATCTGTAAAATGAGCTGGAGAAGGAAATGGAAAAACACTCCAATATCTCTGCCAAGAAAACTCCAAATAAAATCACCAGGAATCAGACATGACTGAACAATAACAAAAACATTCAATGTGCTTTCTCTTAATGACGCTCATGTCTCTTTCCAGAAACATTTTTTTTTATTTTTTTGGATATCACTTTTACAGAAACCTGCTGTCATTCAAAGAATTAAGGGCTGCCTTATACGCCATTCTCTAACACAGGGCTTTGCACATTTTAGGCCTATAAGAAATGCTAGTCTATTCCAATCATGTTATTTTACAGACAGGGAAACTGAGGCCCAGGCCTGCGGAAGAGACATGCATACTAGGTTGATGGTGGAGCCCAACAAGTTAGATCCTCGGCTTCTTAGTTCCAAAGTCAGGGCTCTTCCCACGCTACCACTCTCTTGTGGGGAAGGGTGTAGGCTTGAAGCTTCCTAAGCCAGCAGGAAGGCTGGAGCCCCTCACATTTGGGCAGATCTGGGGAACAGGGAGGGAGGCAGTTTGGATTCCTCTAGATCTTCTGCAGATGAAGCCTTTGGCCTTCCCCAGTCCAGAGCAGAAAACACCCTTAATCTACAGCAAAGCCAGGCGGACAAGTTCAATTGCTGCTAATTCCTGAAACGTGCTAAATGTAGCACAGAGTGGCTTGGCTGGAGAGCTGCCTGAAATGAACAAAGGCTGCAGGAAGTAATGCCTTCGTTGGCCTGGAATAGCCCAGGGAAAACCCCTGCATTTCCCGGGCCTAGTTCTTTTCAGCGAAAGTGGAAGGAAAGGGCCAAAGATCGCCTAGGTTTATTCTGGGAGTCTTTGATGAGGCCTTAGGCGATTTGAGGCCTGAGCCACGTGGGAGGCAAGAGAAAAAATAAAGGCAGCTTGTGCCCTCAGGGAGCTGACAGTCTGGAAGGGGAGGGGGGAATAGAGACCTAAGGGGAGCAGACCCCTGCCCTCAGAAAGCTCACGGTCTGGAATGGGGGGGGGGGGTGCAGATAGAGAAGACCCTGCCCTCTGGAAGATGGGATAGTTGTCTTTATATAAGAGTCTAGTTCTGCCTATCCACATACTGACTTGGTCGTCCTGGGCAAGTCACTCAACCTTCCAGTGATCTTGAGTTGCCTCTTGAAGACTAAATTTCAGAGAAGTCATTGACCTGTGGTTGGTTGAGGAAGTTCTCTATGTCAGTGAATTCACTAGTCCCTTCCCTATCCTCAGTTCTATCCCTAGGACAATGATGCGCTTGAACTGAATGAATGCCTTCTGATGATTCTTACAGCGATCTTAGAGTTACAGAGATCTATGAGTCCAATTTTCTTATTTTACAGATAGGGAAACTGAGGCTCCACAAGGCAGTGACTGTCTTGAATGTGGGATCCTGCAGTGAGATTATATTCAATATAACCCTATAAATTGTGCAGATGAGGGGAGAGGTCCAAAGAAGGGAGTGACTTGTCCAAGGTCACGCTGGTAGTAAGTGGGTGAGTTGGCCCTTTGGTTGCCAATCTAGGAGTTCTTTCCTTATACCTCATTTTCCTTCTTAAGACCCTGGGGTCCTGAGCTCCCTTCCAGTGGTCCTTCCACTTCATCCCATTTGATAATATAAAAGTGATACTACTAGTGTAAGACTTTGAAGACCCAAGTTCAAATTCCACCCTAGACACTTATTATCTGTATGGCCCAGACTAAGTCACTTAACCTTTCTCTGCCTCAACTTCCCTATCTGTAAAATGGGGATAATAATAGTACCACTTTCCCAGGTGATTGTGCATAACAGTTAACAATGTAAAGCATTTAGTAAACCTTAACTGTGCTATATAAGTGCTAATTATTATTATAATAACAACAACTCATATTCCTATCACACTTGTGCATCCATCTTCAAATTTAATCCCCCCAAGAGCCCTAAGAGGAAAGCAAGGTTGGGGATTAATATCTCCATTTCAGGGGAGAAGAAAGCCAAAGTTCATACCTAGAAGGTGAGGTGACTTGCCCAAGCTGAGATGATGATGATGGTGATGATCACGATGACAATGATGACGAAGACGATGGGGAGGAGGATAAATAATGGTGGAGCCAGCACCTGAGCCCAAGTGCTCATCAGAGAATTTTGAGTCTGGAAAGGGGAGAGGTGTTCTCATACCCTCCAAGATCTTTGATTCAATTCAGTTCAATTCTGTAATCTTTTATGAAGTCCCTACTGTACTGAGAGTGCTGTAGCCGGTTCTGGAGGAGACACAGTTCATATGAGACCAAATCCCTGCCCTCAGGGAGCTCACAGTCTGGTAGAGGAAGAGCCACCTACAGATACACAGTCCTATAATATACAACATTATATAGTGACTCCATTGGAAGGAGATCAGACTTGGCTCCAGGGAGGTACAGGGGTGAAAGGAGATTATAAAGTAAGAACTGACCTCCCTAGGACTCCCTAGATTCACCTCCCTCAAGACATTGAAAGCAATACAGAGCAGTAGATGTAAATGACAAACTCCGCAAAAGTTCAAATTTGCCTATTGGTTTCTTCTTCAAGCAGTTCAGATTAATTAATTAATTTCATGCTATGTTTCCAGAATGAATGCTTGGACCCCGGGATCTTCTCCCCTTATAGAAACCTCCTAACCCTCTCTCATTTCTGCCCAATCTCTTTCTTTGTCTCTCTCCCTCTCCATAGACAGGAGAGCCCCCAGAAGTGGTGCCTCATGAAGCCTCAGTCTCCATCCCAAAGGACATCACTCTAACAGGGCTACTGTTGCTGATACAAGGGGCTTCTCTGAGGCTGGCCTGTTTCATCTTCCTCTTATTCAAATGTATTTGTTGAATCTTGAACATGGATGTGAGCAAGTTGGGGGGAGTAAGTGAGGTTTGGGAGGGAATAGTCAACTCCAGACAGGCAATTGTAACAGCAGTGAACTGTGACCCATTTGCCCAGGGATTTAAGGCCCACAATACGCTTTCCTCACCACTGTCCAGGTATTTTGTCTTTGTGTCCCTAGCACAGGAAGCAGTACAGAATATTATTCATGCTTATCAATGGATTGCGGGAGGTGAGGCTGAGGTGACTCACTCAAAGGCACGCTCTGGGTGAATGACAGTTACTCATTCGAATTGCTATTGAACAAAAAGCCGATTAAATACCTGTGGTGTGCACATTCTTTGTTTCAAGACAAGGCTTTGAGTGATTGGCCCTTTCCCGCCTGCGAAGGCTTCTTTACAAGGTCAATCCTGGGCCTGGGGGGTTGGGGAGAAAAGGTGAGTTTTCAAAAGATTACTCTTGAAATTCTTTCTAGCTCCAAATCTAATATACGTACAACAGTTACCAGAATCCCTGCCCTCATTGTGCTTATAGTCTAGTTTTTGGGGTGAGGTTGTGGACTAGACCCATTTACCGATCACTAAAGTACAAAACTGGATTTTGAAGGAGAAGACTAAAAGCAACTGCCATTTACAAGGAATCCTAGGTTACAATCTGGGTAGTTAGGTGGTACAATGGAGAGAGTGCCAAGCCTGGAGTCAGGAAGACGAAACTTCCTGAGTTCAAATCTGGTCTCAGACATTTCCTAGCTGAGTGACCCTGAGCAAGTCACTCAAGCCTGTTTGCCTCAGTTTCCTCCTCTGTCAAATGAGCTGGAGAAGGAAATGGCAAACCACTCCAGTATCTTTGCCAAGAAAACCCCAAATGGAGTCACAAAGTGTCAGATACGACTGAGAAAACAATTAACATGTGCCACATGCTAGATGGGAAGGGAGGGGGGAACCATTCATGTTAGAGAAACTTTAGGGTCAAAGCAAGGAATCATGGGACATATTTATAGGATTTAGAATGGAAAGAGACTTTAAGTGATCCTATAATTCATCATGGTTTCCCTGCTCTATTTTATGTGAAGAAACTGAAGGTCAAGGAGGTTAAGTATACGGCAATTCAAAGTAGGGCCTCCGATTCCAAATCCTATGTTTTTTCCATTATACCACACTGGCCCTGTTGGGGACGGGGATGCCGGTAAATTGTTTGTTTTGGTTGGAGTGGCAAGGTGGTAATTATGGGTTGACTGAATGCATTTAAGCCTCAGAAATTTTAGCACAAAATCCTTGCCAGTCCAATGATTAGAAACATATAGGTTCATAGAGCTGGGAAAGCCACCTCAGAGGGCATCTACATCAACACCCTCATTTTACAGATGCGGAAACTGAGGCCCAAAGACCTTGAGGGATACGTCCCTCAAAGGTGGATGAGTTGTGCTGTGGATTAGAGTGCTGGGCCTGGATTTAAATCTGACCTCAGACACTTCCTAACTGTGTGACCCTGTGCAAGTCACATAATTACTTCAGCATCCTCAATTGTTAGATGAGGATAGTAACTGCACCTATCTCCCAGGGTTCTTGTGAGCATCAAGTGAGATGTTTGTAATGTGCTTAGCACAGTGCCTGGTACATAATAGATGCTTACTAAATGCTTCTTCCCTTCCCCTTACACCAAAGTCAGTCAGAAACATGAACTCAGCTCTTCTGACTCCAAATTCAGTGTCCCTTCCATTTTACCTCAATTTCTGCCTCCTGGCTTAAACTCCTTCCTGTACATTTCTCTCCCCATCAGTCTGGGTATCCCACAAGGCTCTTCTTAGACATCAGGCCATAGGGGTTGGAACATGAATATGTGCATAAATCTACATACAATTTGCATAAATGTTGTTGTAGTCCCAGGCCAGGGCTTCATTATAATAATAGCTCCCTTAATATTACTCTTCAAGGATTATTTCAAAAGAACCAAAGGAAATAAAGTGGATATAATTGTCTCCTTACAGAGATGTAAATCTAAGCTCGGAGAGGGGAAGGAATTTAGCCAGCCTCTCTGCTACTATTTGTCAGAACCAAGATGTCCTCCTTCTATGCTATTACACTGTACGGGAACCCTCAATGTGCTTGGCAGGTATGTGGAGAGAGGCCCTGGGAGATTGGAGTCTGGAAGGAGGGATTCAGGATTGGGGGGTGGAGGAAAACTCTTGGGGTCATTCATTGGGGCTGAGGGTCAGATCAGGCTTCTCCCCCATAAAGACTACATAGTATAGTGTAGCTACCCAGTTTATTTGATCTCAGGACCCCTTTACATTCAATTATTGAGGACCTGAAAGGTCTTTTGTTTATATGGGTTATATCTATGGACAGTTTACCACGTTAAAATTAGAACTGATATATTTCCAAAATATTAATTTAAAATAAACCTGTTACATTAACATAAATAACACATTTATATGAAAAATAATTCTATTTTCTAAAACAAAACAATTTAATGAGAAAAGTCACTTTGTTTTATATAATTTTGCAAATCTCTTAAATGTCTGGCTTAGTAGAAGATACTTGGATCCTCATATTTGCTTCTACATTCAATCTGTTGCTTTGCGTTTTGGTTGAAATAAGAAATCCGGTCTCACACAGATATGTAGTTGGAAAAGGGAGTATTTTAATAGACAAATGACATCATAGAATTACTATGAAATTAGTTTTGACCTCGAGGACCTGGGATCACACTTTGAGATCGCTGTTTGAGTGAAGGGTGCTGGGCTTGGGTCAGACAGTCTAAAGCCGTCCTCTGCCTTTTACTAGCTAGGAAACCATGAGCGAGCGAAGTAATCTCTGTGAATCTCAATTTTCTCATCCGTAAAAAGGAGCTGCCAATAATAATACTAATGCAACGGAACTTTCTACTCTCACTGGGTTTGTTGAGAGATGTATGTACGGTACTTTGAAAACTTTAAGGTGCTCTATATCCTCCTTTCCTTTCTTCTCTTCCTATCCTATCTTCCGTGATAGGATTTTGAGTTAGAAAGGACCGCAGAAGTCATTTAGTCCAAATCTATCATTTCATAGGCAGGGAAACTGAGGCCTAGAGAGACAAAGAACTTTCCCAAAGTCACATTGGTAGTACTTAAATTAACTAGCGGAGCTACTGTTCTTTCCAAACTTTCTCCTCTTCCCCCGTCTTCCTCCTTTTTCTCTTCCTTCTCTTCCTCCTCCCCCTCCTGTGCGCTCTGGCTGACAGAACCCGGGAGGGAGCTATGGCCCGCTCCGGGCAGCAGGGGGTGACCTGTGCCTTTGCGCTGCACTGGGGGGAACCTGCCGCGCTGCCCGCCCCGCTCTATAAGGGTTAACCTGCGGGAGGGAGGACGGAGAGAGTCCGAGAGAAAGAGGGGAGGGGCGGCGTCTTCTGATTGGTGAAAAGTTTTGTAGCGGGGAGGGGCAGGGCGGGCGCCGGGGCCGGGTCGCGCTCGGCCAGAGCCACAAAGCCCCGCGGGGAAGGTTGCTTCTCGCCGGCTGCGCGCCTCCAACTTTTCCCTACTTTCTCCTCACGTCCGCCCTGCGCTCCCTGGCCCGGCCTGCCCCCTCTCCCTAGGGCTCCAAGCCCAGAGCCCTCCTCTTCTCCCTCTTTGGCCCTGCCGGACCCCTCACCCCCCCACCCCGACTCCGCGCGGGCATCCCCGCCACATCCGTCCCGGGGCCGGCTGCGTGGGGGAGCCGGGGCCCGGTGGCTGGGCAGAGCTGGGCAGGGCAGGGCAGGGTGGCCGGTGCGTGAGTGCGTGTCCTGCGGCCCCCGGGAGCCTCCCCCGCCCATACGCGAGCTCTTCCACCTAGTCGGCGCCCTCCGGGCGGTGAGACCCCGGCGCAGTGCAGTGCCTGTGCCCGGCAGAGAGCCTCGGGTCTGGCCGGGGCGCCGCGGCCGGCCGCCGCAGGTATCTCTGGGTGCGCCCTGGGGACTCCTGCCCTCCGTCTACCCAGCCCCGCCCCGTCCCGTCCCCACCCCGCGCCGGGGAGGAGCTGGGCTCCCGCCGCCTGCTGCCCCCGCCCCCTCGGACCCGGCCCCAGCTCTGGCCCGGGCCCCGCGGGAGGGAAAGGCAGGCAGGCCGGCAGGCGAGCGAGTGGACGGAGTACGCCAGGTAGTGCCCCCGTTGCGCCGCCCTCCCTCCTTTGCTCGCCCCGCCTGCCTTAGCCCTGCTCCGGAGGGCGGAAGGACTGAGGCTACCATGAGGAGCTTGCTGCCCGCAGGGAGAGACTGAGGAGGCTGGATTTACTGCGAGAACGGTGGGAGGAAGCGCCTGGAATGAACCGGGACGGACACCCCGGCTGGAGCCTGTGAGCAGAAGAGCGGGCGTCCCAGCAGCTTGAGGTGAGTCCCCCACCCCCGTTCCCCGGCTCTGGAGTCCTGGAACCGGGCAGATTGATTCCTCTTGTAGTCTTGTAGAGGAGCTCTGAGCTCCTCCAGCTCAAGCAAGTCCCATTCCTCCGACCAGTGGTACTTCTCGATTGGATCTGGACCGAGAGGAAGCTCTCGTCTATTCTCCAGCCCAGGCAGGTGCCCTCTTGTCAATGGGAAGGGGTTCTTGGTCCTCCCTTGGACTCCTAAGCCGAGATTTTCCTTGGTGAATGGAGCTTCCGATGCTCTCAGGATTCCTCTGCTTGTTGAGGATTTTTGATTCTTAGTGGGAGGTCAGTAGGGGTGAGGGGTTCCTTTTTTTTCCTGGCAGACCTCTGACTCAGTCAGTGGTTTCTGCTCTCCTCAACTGCTCCCTTCCTCATCGTTGGAGACCCTCGGTTCTCCCCACATAGTTGAGCAGCTCAGGCCTTGGCTGATGGCAGGTGGTTCTGGGCAAGGAAACTGGGAAAGACCAGAGAGCCCAGTGGGGCAGCGATTCCCTGAGCCAGGAGGGAAGAGGTGCTGGGCAAACGAACCCCTTACTTTTGGAAAAGGCAGATTCTGCACTTCTTTCTTGTCCCCGGGCCACTTTCTGATTCCCAGCTTCAGTCCCCAACCATAATACGAAACTTGAAAATATCTGTCTCTGTCTCCTTCTCCCTGGGATGTAATCAACCCAAATACGCTACCTTGTAATGGGGGGTGGGAGAGTGATGTGTGTGGGTGATAACACAATCCTCGTTTAAAAAAAAAAAAACAGCCGTGGTCAGTGGTTGTTTCTTGAGTTGGGGAATATTTCTGGAAGGGTAGCAGTTCCCTTTGAGGGTATGGTCTGGGGGGCTGTAACTGTGACCTCTTTAGGGGCTTTCCCCACGCTCTTTTGCTCTTCGGGAGCTGGTCCTGACCCTCCCAGGAACAGCCTTTTTTAAGAGACTAGGGTGTCTCGTGTCTGTGTGTGTGTGTGTGTGTGTGTGTGTGTGTGTGTGTGTGTGTGTGAGAGAGAGAGAGAGAGAGAGAGAGAGAGAGAAAGAGAGCGAGCGAACGAGAGCGAGAGAGAGAGAGAGTTGGGGGCAGGGGGGAGGGGTTCTTTCCTGAGGATTTAGGAAATCCACTTTCCCCATAGATCCAGGGGTCACACTGAGGCTCAGGGATCTCCACGGTGCTTTTTTTTTTTTACCCACCCTTCCAACATCACCCCTTCTCCCGTGTCCGATGACTGGAAACCCAGTGCATCTCTTGCACCCCCTCCCTTTGCTCCCTCCCCCCCACGTGGGCTAGGTCTGCCACTGGCCTGGGGGCAGAGCCTCCCAATATCCCCCCTCCCTCCACCCCCCACATCTTTTTCTCCACGTTCAAGAACTTCTGGTGCAAATTTGTAAGCTAATGGCCGGGCGCGATTATTCTCCTTGTTGGACGGGCTGCCTTCGTGTTGTGTGTCCCCAGGGCACGGAGTGCTTACAACTGGGAGTTTACAAGGGCCAGGAATTCAGACAGTGTTTAGAGAGTGAGAGGTAGAGGAGCCGAGCACAGTGTAATTAATGTAAACCCTTTGTCTGGCTTTGATACCTAGAAAGATTCGCGCCCCCCCCCCCACCCCATCTCCCTTTTCCTATTATTTCTGTTGTTTCCTTGGCAGAAACAGGAGCCCAACTTCCTTTCTGACAGGAGCCAGCAGCAAGTGCAACTTTAAATAATGGGAGGGGGGGTAAGGGGAGGGGAGACGAGGCGAGGGAGCAAGCGGCTGCTAAGAATAATTCAACCTTCAGATAATGCAGCCGGGAGCCAGCCTGCGCAGGGGGCTCTGTAGTACTTCCCTGGGCAGAACATTTCGACCCAAGGTGAATGGGAAGACTTAGTTCTTCAGTTTTGCTCCTAGGCTTTCTCACAAGACTTCCTTGATCTCTTACTGCTTCTGGGGCTGGTTGGTTTTTTTGTTTTTGCTTGGTATTGAGAACTTGTCAACTTTTTTTTTTTTAAGCCCAGCCAGAGGAGAGACTTGGGCCTGCCTGCCTGCCCCCTTGTAAGTGGAGAAGCCTTCATTCTTAGGGATCTGGGATTGATAGTGAGTGAAAACCAAGATTTAGGGCAGAGCCAGCTCTGGAGGGGAGAGGTCTGGATGTTCAGGGGTAGCCGTGGCTTGGGTCTTTGTTTTGTGGTGTTTGATTCACCCTGGGTCTGGAGGTTCGAAGATGTTGAGTCCTCTCTTCTCCCTTCTCTCCACCTCCCCCACCCTCCCTTTCTTTTTTTCCAGGTTTTGAGGCCACAGAACATTTGTACATGAGGAGGACCTAAGCCCAGAGATGGAATTTTGGTTTGCTTTCCTCTTCTTAGGGATTTTCTCGATGTCTGATTCCGCCCGAGGTGAGTAGACCGAGTTCCCAGGAAGCAGGCAGTTTGGGGCTCTTTCCAGCTGCTGGTTTACCTGGTTATTTCATTGTCTGTACGTAAACTGGATTTCCTTTCCAAAAGTCCTGTCTCTGTCTCTCTGTTTCTATCTCTCTGTCTCTCCTTGGATTGATTCTGCCTTCCCACCGCAGACATATAGATTTGTGCGCTGATGCATAAAAGCAGGCCGAGTTCTTGCTTATGCATATTTTCCCACCTGGCTCTGGCCTGTGGGGTGTGACATCATTAATTAAGACAAACTAGTTCTCTCTCTTTTTTGTTTTCATTTTTTGGAATACATTTTCTTTTTCCTTTTTTTTTTTCTTTTTTTGAAGAGAAGACAATAGCTACAGGTGAGTTCTAGGGAATGACTTTGTTTAGTGAAGGGTAGGGGAGAAGACTTGGTTAAGCAGCTTCCAGATTTTGGGTGTCATGGTTGAAAGCAAACAATGGCATTCCTGGCTGCCTGGCAGGGCCTCCCTATCCCCCTCTTCCCCTCCCTGCCAGGCCTCCCCTTGTGTCTTCCCAGTAGCGGGCCAAACAAACACATCCATGGACTGTCCAGCTGACAGACCTGTGACAGTCCTCAACAGCTACTGCATATTTGAGCTCTGGTCACCCCAGGCCAGGCACTCAGATTTCAATAAGCAGGTGACCCTGCCAACCTACCCCCAAGACAAGAGTTTAAAAAAAAACAACAAAGACAAAATAAAGCCCTAACCCTGAAGGGGGAGGTGGCCAATGGGAGCCTAGCCCCCAAAAGTTAGAGAAAAAGCTGGAGGAAGCAGTGACCTATGGAGGGGGTGGGGGAGAGGACAGACTACCTTCACCTTACACAAGGGGAGGTCTTTCTCCTATTGTTAAGTGAGTCTGGATGGCAGCTCCCCTCCCTCCCTCCCTCCCCCCCAGGCAGGATGATGAGCCAGTGGCATGATTAGCCATTCAATACTTATTTCTCTCTTGGCCTTTTGCTTGGGTAGCTGACCATTCAGACCAGCTAGTATCATCTTAGAAACCCATGGGCTTGCAAAAGCCTACTTCCTGTCAACAAGAGGTCTAAGGCTTAGCCTCTTTAGGGGCCAGAGTATCTTGAAGGCCAGGCGTCTGAGAGATGAGTGAGGGGGAAAGCAGCATTGAGGCATAGTAGGAGTCAGTCTGAGAAGTTTGGATTCCAGTCTGGATGGGGCCTGCATCCATTGTGGGGAATGGAGGGAAGAAGGTGACCTCATGGACGTATATTATTCTTTCAGATGGTCCCAAGGGCCCTTGGGGGAGGGGGTAGATTGCATGGGGGAGAAATTCAGCCCTTAAGTCATTGTGGGTTGGGACCCACAGAATAGAAATTTTAAAAAAATCTTCTTTGCCTAATATTCTCTCTCTGCTCTGGGCTGGATTCTCCAGTCTTTTTGGGTCATGGGATCATCTGGTTCAGGGAGGACGTGGGTGTCTGAGTTACAGTGAGTGGTTTACAGAGGTGAAACTTTGGTAAAGAGGCAGAAACGGGAGAACTGGAGTGTTCCAAATGATTCTGGAGCCCAAGGGGAGGAAAAGCTCACTATAGCGGAAGTTGGCCAGGGCTGCACAAAGACCTCATGGATGAAAATTGCAGCTCTTTCTCCAAAAGATAAAAATATCGTGTATTTTCAGAGAGAAAGCGAGAGAATGCACCCGCTGAGTCCTGGCTTCTAGGGCCACACAAACACAGATAGGAGGGTGGAGGTTAACATAACACGTCTTCTTCATTTTATCCCTAGGGGAGGAGGGGGAAATAGCTCCTCAGCACTGAGGATAGGTGTTGTTATTGGAAATGGAGACCCACAGACTGAGCCTATTGGACAGCAGTGAAACTATTTCCTGCTCCTGTGTGCTGGTTTCATAGCCCGTCTTGGAGAATGTGTTTCAGAAAGTTGGAAGGGTGACCATAGTCATAGAGAAAGCAAGCTGTTACCCTGCGTGAACTGGGAGACCAACGACACGTTTCTATCTGTGTAATTGTGATCTGACCAGAAGCACATAATAATATGATTTTGCCCAATGACATGAAATAGTAGGTTTTGACCTGTTGGCATGGTTGGGACCACATCTTATTTGGACCTGTTATTACGATCCCCTGTGTCATAGCAGATCCTGCTGCTATTGGAGTGTGGGGGAAGGCATCATTGAGTAACCCTGGCTAGGACTGGTGGAGAAAGGCTCACATGGAGTATTTTTAGGGGTGGGAAGAAATCTCTCTTGGGAACTGGCTGTGTGTGTCCCAATGGTATATGTCCCCTGGAAGCAAATGGGGTTTGCAATTTGCTGGGTCAGAGGACTGGATACCAGGTTTGGCTTGGAGGCTCCTGGGAGGCATAGCTGGGAAGAAGATCTGGACACAGGCTGGCATCCCCATGGTCCCCCCGTCTCTTTTCCTTGGGCTCTGTGCTCCTGGGGCCAGGGGGGTGGATTAGTGTTAGCTCACCCTCTGCCTTCTCTCGTACCCCACTGTCTCCTGGCTCGTGGTTCGGAGGCTCCTCCGATTGGAGCGGCGGTTTCCTAGCCCTTCCTGCGCCTTGAGTGACCGTATATGGTAATGTTTGGGTCGGGCTGCAGCAGGTCCAGCAGGATGGCCCAGGCTCGGCCCAATGCCACACACGTCCCTGCTCTCTCCTTCCTGCCCAGGGAGGGAGGGACTAGTCCGGTGGGTGGGGGCTGCCCACAAGCTTGGGATCAGCGCCACCCGGACAGGGCAAGGGGTGCTCTGTCATCTTGGCTTAGGGGAATTGATATTCTTTTGGAAGGGAATGGGTTAATCCCCCCACCGCCCCCCACCCTGAATTGGCACCGAGATTTGGACTTTGATTTCTCTTTCATCTTCTTTGATCTGGCTCGTCCCTTGTGCCCTCTCTCATTACGGGCCAGTTGGGAAGCCCACCAAAGTCCTGTCCAGTGCCCAGCCCAAGAGAAGCCCCTCTATGGGGGGAGGGGAATGGGTGGGAGTTTCAGGGTTGGAATTCAAACCTCGCTGCTCAGGAGGGAGTTATTCAGTGTCGCTGGGCCTGGCATGAGACACTCCTCTCTTTGAGCTGCTGGCACTGGCCAGGGTTTGGTGGGCAAATGGGGAGGCTGAGTGGCCGGTCTTCTCCTGGGGTTAATTTTATAGGATAATAAAGCACTTTTCTCAGGATAGCCTTTACAGGAGAAGGTCTATTATTAATCCCATTGTACAGATGACTAAACTGAAACCCGTATTGCTTAAGAGATCTGTCCCCAGTGTCATGCCCAGTGAGAAAGGATTCAGCCTATACTCGGATCTCCTCATTTCAGACAGGTGGCCCTTTTATGAGATTGACCATGCTGGAGGAGAGAGTAAGATTCTGAATAAGATTCATAACAACTCTTATTGAATGCCCCAGAGACTCCCCGTTACCCTTAGCTGGCTTTCAACTCTGGTTTAAAGCCAGTAGAATGCAGTCTTACCAACTTCCTTTTCCCTCACCCTTCTTCTGGGAACCTAGTTTCCTCCCAAGCCCACCTCTCTATGGGCATGCCTGGTTTCAGAATTCATCTCTCAGTTCTAAGCTCTCCTGGGTTCAAGGGGCTCACATTGACAAGGGATCACCTGGAAAGGAACTGAAAGGTTTTGGGGGGAATTTTTTTCTTTTTTTGTGTTTCTCTCAGAAATGGGGGGAAAGGGAAAGAAGGTGGGAAGGAATTAGCTTTTCTTGAATTTTTTTGGACTTGTTTTCCCTTTTTTCCTCTAAGCCTTCATATTTCTTTCCCAAATGTGTTAAGTTTGTGAGTGGGCCAAGTTGTGAATGTCATACATGTTCTTAAACCAACAAAGTGTCATTAGACCTGGAAAGAGGTACTAAGAAAATAAATATTGCATGTTGTCAGTTTTACTTCAGATTTCTGTTGAGAGAGAGAGAGAGCAGAGGGAGAGAAAGACAGAGGAAGAGGGAGAGAGAGACAGAGAGAGATGGGGGGTGAGGGAGAGAGAGGAGGGGAAGGGGGGAGAGAGAGAGAGAGGAGAGAGAAGAAGCTGTTACTTTTAAAATTTCTTTTCTTAAAAACAAAACACTACAACCAACAGCCACCCTCCCTAAATTCTCCCTGAATTTGTGAATCAAAAAAACAAACAACTTTAACTTTAAAATGCTCCAATATTTACCTTTTTATTTTTTGGAGCCATTCCAGTTTCCATTCTTGTAGAGAAGATTGGAGAAATTCAGTCCAAAAAGGTTTTTTGAGGAGGTTGGTAAAACAGAAGGTGTTCCCCATGCTGCATGCTGGGAAGTACTTCCAAGGTGTGAACTTTTCCTGATGAATGGTTTCTGACCCTTTTGGGCTTCCTCTGTTTTCTGCATTCAAGGACAAAAGAATGTTTTCCCTGAGTTGTACCTATAGTCATAAGGATCATAGACCATAAAGTATCCTAGACTGAGGGTTTACAGATAAGAAAATTGAAGTCCAGGATGACCCAGGAAGTGAGTTTCAGAGGCAGGGTTCATACCTGGTTTCCCTTACTATAGAACTAGATGCTCTCTCTTTTCACCGAATCACACTGAGCCTCTCTTGCTCCAACACCTCATGGCCAGTGGCTTTTCAATTTTAGAAAAGGACTCAAGTCACCACTTTGATTTTATAAGGCAAGGGTGGGGACTTTGCAGCCTCGAGGTCACATGTGGCCCTCTAGGTCCTCAAGTGTGGCCCTTTGATGGAATGGATTAAGTCCAAGGGCCACACTTGAGGACCTAGAGGGCCACTTGTGGCCTCGAGGCTGTAGGTTCCCTACCCTTGTTATAGGGTGTCTTACTCTAGTAAAGTAGATTAAAATAGCCCTTTTTACCTGTTGTGAAAGCAGCATTTATCTCCCAGATTTCATGGCATTGTCTTTATTGGCAGTTTCTTAAGGTTCTCTGGTTTCAACTATGTAGGTCTCCCCCCCACCCCACCCCTCCGCTGCTCAGAGCCCAAGCCTTCTACTTTCTGTGGTGGTCTTTGATATGCTGTGATTCAAAAATTCACTCCTTCAGGGCCATCTGCCTGGTCATAAGCCTTTTCAAATAGTAGAGCTGGCCAGACTTGGCCGTTGGCTGGCATGGTCAGTCAGCCAGAACTTAGGATGGCCTCCGTACAAAGGTGAAACATTGCAGGACGATTCTCCTAGTTGTAAGACTTTTTTGAGCAGCCCTTTCAGTGAAATGGTAATCCCATGAGTTTAGATTGTAAATTCTCTGAGAGCAGGGATTGAGTCCCACTTCAATTTAATTCAATCCAACAAGTGTTTAATTAATTGCCTTCTACTTGTCAGGGATATAGAGGCTAAAATGAAATAGCCCAGCCCTCCAGGAGGGGCTTACATTTTGCCTCCCTAATTCCCAAAGGAGCTGGCACACAGTAAGCCCCTCAGTCAATGCATGTCAGATTGGAATTTGGTGGCTGATATTTCTGGGTTTACCAACCCGATGAACTTATTTATAGCAACAGTAACAGCTAGCATTTTATACAATAGTGCTTTTAAGATTTGCATAGTTCTTTACAAATGTTACTCCATTTGAACCTGGGAAGTAGGTGCTGTTATTATGCTCATTTTCCATAAAAGGAAACTGGGATTGAGAAGAGGTGAAGTGTCTTGTGTGGGGTCACGAAGCTAAGTAAGGATCTGAGGCAGGATTTGAACTCAGGTCTTCTTGGACAAGTCCGGTGTTCTTTCCATGGTACCAGATTTTGATGTTAGAATGGAAGTTTCACCTCTAAGGTGGCAGATTTGGGTGGGAAGCAAACTCTTAGCCCAGAGGCTGGATGGTAGATCGAGGTGACCAAAGAGGAGGGCAGCTTCGGCCACTGGGCCTGCTGAGACCTCAGGCTTGCTGAACGGCAATTTGTACAGTCTGGGCGGGGGGAGGAAAGCCTTTTCTGAAGCTTGGGGAAATGAATGGAGTTGAGATGATGTTCTTGGCCCATTTTGGCCCTGGCTCCTGGAAACGGTAAATAAATCATTGTCACCGAGAGGGGCGGAGGGGAAAAAACCCTGAACAAAAGTCTTCTTTTGCCTGGTCTGGAAAAAATAAATGTGAGGCCGTTCCTTTATTCATTGCGCAGGGGGAGAATCAATGGTGCTTTCTCTGCTCCCTAGGCTGGCCGCCCCAGTGAGAATCTGGAGTGTGTTTGAAAGTCCTGCCCTTCAATGCTCCCCTTTCACACGGAGCCCCAATGTTGCTATAATCAGTGGAAATATTTTTTTCCCCAGTTTCGTTTAACTTAATAAACCACTTGTCTCATTCTATTGCTCTCCGTAAGTTTGTCTTTTATGCTGAGGATGCTTTTAGGGGTTTTTGTGGGTATAATGAAAACTAGGATCTTGGGATGTCAATTCATTTCCCTTATGCCAGGGCTGGGGAGCTGTGTGACCCTAGGGGAGTCACTTAACTTTCTGCTGTTTTTCCTTTTTTTTTTTCTCTCCCCCCCGCCCCAGCTTCTCTTTGCAAAGGGGTATAAGTAAGCTTTTCCTCTGGTGTGACTCTCTGGAGGTGGTCTTATTTGGTTTGTTGTGATGGAGAGCTGACCCTCCGCCTTCCCTGAGTTAGTTTTGGGATCCGGTTGTGGCTGTTGGGGTGGGTTTCTAGCTTGATGTGTTTATCCAGGGTCTTTCATCCCAGGGGGCCCAGAGCACCTCACAGTTGAGCACCTGTGGTAATTCTGTGGCCTGTTGGGCAGATGAAGATAGAAGGCTATTTTTTTTAAAGCAGCTTTACCAAGGGCACCCAGTGTCTTGGGGCTGGAGTCAAGGTGGACTGGGGATCCTGGGACTTGCAGCTGTGTCTTGGGCAGAATTCTTGGCTATTCTCCTAGCTTCTGTATTCTGGAACTCTGGAGTTGGAAGGAACCTTAGAGACCAGAGAATCCTAATGTCTAGATGGGGAAACTGAGGCCCATAGCCATGACAAGCCACATAACTATGTAGAGACAGAACAGGAATTGGGAGAGCATTTCTGCTAACTCCAAGGCTAGGATTCTTTCTACTATATCTGCAGACCTCCTGAAGGTCTCCCGTATTTATGGAGTCCCAGGACCATAGGATTTAGAGCTGGAAGGAATCCTACGGATCACTGAACCCAACTTTCTTGTTTTATGGAGAGAAGGAGAAATGAGTGTTCAGTAATTCTGGGATTCAAAGCCATATCTTTATGACAACAAATTTAATGCTCTTTCTGTTACCTGCATCACTGTACTTTTTTTTGCCCAGGCATTCAGTGTAGGAGATAGGGTGTCAGGGTACTCAGAGTGTCCTCAGTCCAACTGGGGAGCTAAGACATGAAGAAAACATTGCAAGTAATATATTACTAAGTTATGTGTGATCAGCTGCCCAGGCTTTTGCTTCAGACCACATTCACCATGGGATGTCAGAAGAAGAGAAATATTCACTGGGGTCTGCAGGGGACACCAAAGGCCTCCTGGAGGAAGGAAAACTCGAGTATTGAAGAAGGCAGAGAATTTGAGGAGAGGGAGGGGGAAAAGAGTGAGCATTCCAGGGGATATCAGTTGTACAAGTGTGTAGTAGGGCGTAAACCCCAAAACTGGGGGGTGGCTCTGAGTGTGTTGACTGGCTGGGGCTGGGATGTGTTCATCAACTGAGCAGTTCCAGAGAGGGTCTACTGAAGGAAGGTGGACTATAGAGTGGCCTGGAAGAGAAGGATTCCCCCCAAGAAGGTGAGATATGAGCTAGGCACTGAGGTCCACAATGATATAAGATTTTTAATAAATCTGATATAGTGGAAATAACCCGGAAACTGTTTGTCCTAGCTCTTAACACCATTTCTGATCCTGGGTATGTCAACCTGTCTGGGCCTCAGTCTCCTTATTGGTAAAACGGTCTTTTCCAGGTCTAATGTTCTATGGTTCTACAATCTTCACCTTTCTGGTCTGTAGCCCAGACTCTCTAGAACAAATGGCTCTGAGAAGGAGAGAGGTAACAATGTCCAACTCTACTCTTCCAGGTTATAAGGGTGAGACCTAGTCCTCTTCCATCTCTGGTAAAATGGAAAGAGTTCTGTGTTTGGAATTCAAAGACTTCAGGCAGGTCACTTCTCCGTCTCTTGGTTTTCTCATCTCTAAGATGAGGAGGCTGTAATCAGTGACCTCTAAGTCTCTTCTTTCAATTTTTACTCTCCATTTTCCAGTCCTCCCCACCACAAGACCCTGGCACAGGACCTATTTAGAGTGGAGGACGGGGGCAATGTTTAGGAAACATCAGCTGTGAAAATGCTAGAGTGAAAGAATGCTCTATCACTCAGAATCTCAAAGATCCAAGGAGGGATGCTTCAAAATTCCTGATGCTCAGCATAGACATACATAGGAAGGTGGACAGTACAGAACCCAGGTAACACAGTCTAGAACAATCAAGCAGTCCTCTTCACCTAAAGAATACGGCAAGTCGTGGAGCCTGGCCCTGGCATAAAAGCTGCAATGCAAGAATGAAAGCTGGAGGGGTAATAAGAGAAAATAGTGACTAGTATAACAATTTAGTATAGATCTAGGAATCACTAAAAGAAGGAGGGAGTAACTCCATCACAATTGCAAGGACTTAGTTATGCAAAGGAAGAAGTGCATTTTCCATAAGGGCTACATCAATACCTAGAGGAAATGAAGCAAGAGATTAAAGAAAAGAAAAGAAAGACTCCAGAGGAAAGAACTGGAAGGAGAATATGAGGAAGATGAGAAAAGTGATAAATCTTGTCCAAGTAACAGACTCCCTGAAAACTAGAGTAGACCAAATAAAAATTAGTGGCTATATGAGACAGCAAAAAGCATTGAGAACAAAATCGAAAGATTGAAAAATTAGTAGAAAATGTAAAATATTGGATATAAAAAGTAACTGACCTGGAAAACAGGTTAAGGAGGTATAATTTAAGAATCTTGGACTTCTTGAAAATCATGCTATATTAAAAAAAAAACAACCCAGGGCATGTATTTTTAAAAAATCATAAATGAGAGCTGTCCAGATCTATTAGAACCAGAAAGCAAAGTCAAGATAGAAAGAATTCTGCAAGAAAGCCTTGAAGTAAACATCCTGGGAATATTATAGCTGAAATCCAGGGCTCCTACATCAAAGAAAAAAAATACTATAAGTATTCAGAAACAGTTCAAGTACCGAGGAATTACAGTCAAGATCATGGAAGATATGCAAGTTTTTACTATGAAAGAGAGAAGATCTTGGACTACAAAATTCCAAATGGCAAAAGATAAAGGCATAAAGCAGGAATCACCCTGAAAACTTCAGTATAATTCTACAGGATGAAACATAGGCCTTTTATTGGAATACAGGACTTTCTTGGATTCATGAGAACACTCTACATAGTAATAACATTGGAAAGAAAAACAACTTTGAAAGACTTTGGAATGCTGACCTTGTCAAAGACCAACCAGGACTGATGATGAAGCATGTTACCCACTTCTTGGCAGATGATGAACTCACAGCGTACAGAGACAACCTTTTTTTTTTTTTTTTAAATTGTGGCTACTGTGGATTTGTTTTGTTTGACAATATTTATTTGTTTTAAGTTTTTCTTTCCTTTTTTTTTTTTTGGCAGGTTTGAGGAGGAATAAATATTTAGTCAAAGTGAGGCCCTGCAAGAAAGGAAAAGAAAAAAAAGAGGGCCATTAAAACATTTTTAAAAATGGTTACAAACTCTTAACTGATCTTGTCTCATTTAGTTTCCACAAAATCTCTATGAATAGTGAAAGACCATTATCTCCAATTTACAGATGAGGAATCAATCTGAGATTGGGGGCTTGCTTGTGGTCAGACAATGCGAATGACAGGTCTTTTAATCCAGGTATTTTGACTCTAAATCAAAACTCTTGGACAAGGGAATGGAGTTGAAGAAAATTAGGTTGTTATTAGCTAAGCCTGTCAGAGAGGGGAGATATTGGAGGGATAGGGTGGGGTTCCATGTAAGAAATCTGATTGAGAAGGCCACGGGGCCCCTCTGAGAATTCCCTTGAGTTCCCTTCCATTCAGCGTCTGAGCTTTGTCCTCCCGTGTCCTTCCATCCATCTGTCCGTCCATCCATCCATCTATCCATTCATATTTTGGACAGGATCTTCCCCAGCAGCCTTGTTCTCACTCACAGTCTCCCCTTTGTTCAGGGAAACACAGTGGTCTTATTTCATCAGAAATTACTCCAGTTTTTGAAGATGAAATCCAGCCAATGACTCCAGGCTACTTCTTCCATTAAGTGTTTAGACTTCATCTGAGGTTTCACTGTGGCAAGTTGTGGAGATGAAAGTTACTGTTTGTATTGTGATGATTGAGCCGATTTTGATTGTATTGTGATTGAGGGCTTTGTGACGGTTTTTTCCTGGCCCCATCTGTATACATCTCTTTCTTCAGCTTCCCTTACTGTTCTCGATTCTCTTCCCCCTTCTTTCTTCTGTCCCATCCCTTCTTCTCTGTCAATCTTTCCACTTGTCTTTTGTCTGTCTCACTCTTCTATCTCTCTCTGTCTCTCTCCCTTCCTCTTACCTGTTTCCCCCTCCTTCCCCTTTCTCTGACTCTTCTCTTCTTTATTCACCCCACCCCTTCTTTCTCTGTCTCACCTCACTCTTCGCTGTCTTCTTTTCCCCATTTTTCCCTTGCCCCTACCGGACTTGTTGAAATCAGAGCACTTTGCATCTTGGCAGGAGACAAACTCATTTTTTCCCGTGCCTGGTAAATTTGTTTCCTGAAAGATTTATACCAACTTGGGTATCCTGTCAAGCAGCTGAGGAGTGACTAATGAAGGAGTGCTCCATGCTGGCTGAGACTCTGGCTCTGTCAAGGTTGGATATGTTTGGAGCTGTTCAGGGGTCCCAAGAGGCTCATGGGCAAATGGAGCCCACCAGGAACCTCTGTCGTCTATCTCTCGAGCCCCACTCATCTGGGGTTTGGGCAAGTGACTGAATTTCTCTGTGACTTGGCTATTGGCAGTGAGATGCCACCCCCTCTCCCCAGTCCCACCCTCAATGTCAGACATTGAACTGCCCATTTCCCTTCCCTGGTCATGCTTCTAAGATGAGGAGACGAGCCATAGGTGCAGAGAGAGCATAGCAAACTGGCTTCTTTTAATATACTGACTGTTGCTCTTGGATGAATGACTTACCTTCTCCTATGTTCCTCCAGGCTTTTCTTTCTTCACCTGGAAAATGGACAGTGTCATTGCTGTTTCCTCCACCCACCCCAAAAATACATGCTTCCAGAGGAAACAGGCAAATTACAAAGGCTGGGGTTTGAATGTCACCTGTGGTGTTTACCACCAATCCTGGCTGCAGTGAGGAAAATTTTAGCAATTCCTTTCTTAGAATATAAGGTCCTGGAGGGCAGGGACTTGGGTTGATTAGTGCCATGCCTGGCTTGGCCTCTAGTAACCACTTAATAAATGTGGGTTCAGTTGGTTGAATTCAAGTATTTTCAGAATCACAGACTTCAAACTGGGAGGGTCCTTGGAAAACATCCAGTTCACTGCTCTCCTTTTACAGAGAAACTGAGGTTCGGAGAAGAGCCAGGAATTCAATCCAGGTCTTCTGAGACCAAATTCACTGCTTTTCCCATTATAGCCTAGTATTTAATGAGAATGATTTCTACTCTGGTTTAGTGTGTGGGAGTACAGGAAAACTGCTATTTTGAGTTACTCACAAAAGTCAGGCTAATTGTTTTTATATCACCTTCACTTCCAAATATTTCCTTCTTCCCCTGTACAGTGAGCTTTCTTTTGTAACCAAGATTTAAAAGAAAATCTAAAAGAAAAGAAAAAAACAGTTAATAAAACCAATATGTAGACCACACCTGTCATCTTTACATCATTTCATACTCATGGTCTCCCAGCTCTGCAATGCAAGATGTATTTTTTAACAGCTTTTCTCCTAGAGGCTAGGTTAAATGAATGGGAAGCTTTGGTGACAGGATTTTAAAGAGAATTCCCTCTTGAAGTACTTTCCATTATGATTCGGTCTACTAGAAAGGCTGGGAGACAGAAGGAGACATGCCCTCTAATTCTGACAGGCACTCACTTGCTCTATCACCCTGGATAAGTCACTTGCCTCTTTTCCCCCTTTCAGTCTCATCTGTGAAAGGAAGGAGTTGGGCTTGATCTGGTATATCCCTTTGAGCCCTAAGAAAGCAAGTTTCTGACTTAACAGCTTGTTAAATAATACAAGTTATGTTACACAGGATAATACAAGTTATCTGTTAGACGTCTTGCTTTCATGTGTAGAAAAAGATCATTTGCAATAGATGATTGCTTGGTGGCAGATAAATGCTGATAAAAGTGTCTGAAAAGTTTGTTCTCTTAAGTAGTCTGGCCATTCATCATCTTCCCTGTTTTATAAATGTGTTTATTTTAATAACTTTTTGTCTTTGTTAATAAGACAAATTCTCTTCCTGCCATGCTTGGTGGTCATGAATTCCAAGTTAGCTGTTGTCTGAGTCCTTGGTATTTGTTTTCTACTTTCAAAGATTTTTTCATCCTTATAGAGCTTCGATTCTAAGAAGGAAGAGCAGTGTCATGGAAATTGAGTAGGAAAGAGTGTATTTTAGGAGAACAGAATGCTACCAGCATTAAGTAATGCAAGGAGGTCAAGCGTGTGGAGGACTGACCTAAGGTCATTGGGTCTGGTGTCTGGAGAGAAGAGTTTCAGCCAGATGGTGAAGACTAAGGTTAGATGAGAGGGGGTGGTGATATTTAGAGATAGGGATAGTGACTTTAGGGTATTCTTTCCAGAAGAGGAGCAAAATAGGATGGCAGGGTAGAAGGGGAAGTCTTTTTTTAGAATTGAGGAAGGATGCAGCAGCTAGGATAGAGCATCGACTCTGGAGTCAGGGGAACCTGATTTCAATTCACTAGCTGTGTGACCCTGGGCAAGTCACTTAACCCTGATTGCCTCCAAAAGAAACAAGAAAAAAGAATTGAGGGTGGGCAACTATGTTTTTAAGCAGCTAGCAAAGGAGTTAACTGGATCAAGATCCATCTAGAGACTTGATGCGTTGAAGGCAAGAGTGTGTGTGTGTGTGTGTGTGCTCTGACAAAGCAGTGCAAACTTTTAAGTTTAATTTCATCATTAACATTTTCTCCATCACATTCTATTCTATTCTAAACATCCATTAGACTTTTAGACAAACATCTAAACCATAAATCAAGTCTTTTGCTGTTTTCTGAAATGCTCACACAGAAAATTTAACTGTAGGCTCTTGTATGATGCACTGGCCCCAGCAGGCCTCTAGATGAAGAGTACAAATGGAGGAGCTGGTCTTGGTCTGGATCAGGGGAAGAGCTCCTTCCGAGACCAGAGGGGAGGAAAGGTGATGCGCATAAACCCTCAATCTGTGGGGGAAGAAGGAGATGAGGAAGCTCCTGTTGGATGGCCTTGATCTCAGTGATGTAGAAGGTCCAGTCTAGACTGTTAGACATCTGGTGCAGGAGGAGTTTAGAGGAGGGAGTGGGGAGCCAAGGAAAGCTTCCTAGGGATGGGATGGGGAGAAAGGAGGGATTTGTCTTGTGAAGGAGGAAGGAAGAGGACATCGCAGGCTTCTAGTTTCAATTATTCAAGCTCCCTGCACCATTGGTATTAAAACTTGCAAGTGATTGGGGTTTCAGTCAATATTTGTTGAGTGAATATTCCTTTCTTTGGGGCTTGACCTTTCCTCCTCCTAGTCCTAGACAGTCAGACAGACAGACAGTAACAGCCTTGGCTTTCCCCTTTTCGATAACCAGGTCATGGTTTCTGAGGCAATTACTTGTTTTACTAGTAACACCAGTTCCTTCCTGAACCAAGTGGCTCCTTTGCTTGTCTAGCTCCTTGTCTGTGACCCTCCCCTGCTTCGGTCTCCCCACTCCTCCAGGACAGGACGGAAGGTTGGATTTGGCGGCCCTGCGTTTAGGTTTGTAGGTTGGTTGGGTTGTTGTTGGGGCCAAGTGGGGACACAAGGAAGGTCGTGGATGGGCAGCCCAAGTTCCAGCAGAGACTGATCTGGCCTCCAGGCCCTGTCTTGCCTCTTTTTTCAGGATTAGGGCTTGAGTTAGAAACTTTCTCTTATTTCTTAGCTCTTCCCAAGATGAAGTAGAGGCTTCTTTTGACTCTCTCTGCACTGTATCCTCTATAATCTGCCAAAATGACCTTTCTGAGGCTGAATCTGTGTTACTCCCCTGCTCAGAAACCTCCAATGGCTCCCTCTTACCTCTAGGATAAAAGCTGTCTAGCATTTAAAGTCTTCCACAGTTTGGCTCCAACCTCCCTTTTCACCATTACTGTCTCTTTTCTTGTACTCCGTGTCCCAGAAAAATGAACCTATTCCCTGACTGGATGACTTCTCTTAGTCTGGGTAGCTTCTGTGCTTTGACTGCCCTCTCTCCTTACCTGGGCCTCTCAGAATCCTCCTTTTTTCTTCAAGGCTCAGCCTGGGTGCCATCTTGCCCTTTGAAGCCTTCCTCAATTCTCCCTTCCTCCAGTTGCTAGTTCTTTCCTCCACTTCAGATGACCTTATATTCTATTTAATGGGGTTCCTTACATGCTACTTCTTTGACTGCAGAGCCCTGGAGGGCAGGGGCAGTCAGGTTTTTTGTCATTGTGTTCCTAGCACCTGGCATCGTACATAGAAGGAGCTTCTAATAAATTCTTGTTGAATTTCTTGTTAGGGAATTTCTCAAATTTCTTGTAGTAAGAAAAAGCAAGCGAAGGCATTGGGGATTGGAAACTTTTGTTCCAGGCTTTGACAGTTCTCTGTGAGGAAGCCATGGCAATCCTGAGCCTTCCCAGGGAGGGGGGTGGGTAGGCAATGTGAAACTTGTATTATCTGCCTTCCAGGAGCTAGTTCAGAAGTTAAGAAGCTCTGGGTTCAAGATATGCTTCTGACACACAAACTGGCTATGTTGGGTTTAACCCTTAGCCTCTCAGGCAGCTGTCAAAGACCCGAAGTTGCAGAAGGGTTGGCTCTCTGGCTTGGAGGAGGGAGCCTCTTCACAGGGAGTCCCCTACAGCCCTGAAGTTACAGATCTGGATGAAAAAAATTATTTGCTTCCAAGAGTTGCTTTGAGGAAAGCCCTTGATAAATCCCAAGTGATATAGACATGGGAATTACTATTATGCTTCATATTATCCCAACTTGTAGATTTTTTGGAAGCGGTACCTTCAGTAAGGCAGGGGGCGGTAGGGTAATTTTTTATATCTATCCTCCTTCAGTCACCCACCAGGGATATCATGGGCAAAGAGACAAGCATCATGGACCCCTTTGACCTTCAGCTGTGTCTCAAGGTTTGATCTAATAAGAAATAGGTAAAACACTTTGGAAATTGCTAAGTGTCTTCTCACTACAAGGTATGATTATTGCTTCTGATCCTGTAGAATTGACATATTGAGTGAGAGCTGGAAGAGGCTTCAGAAATAACCAAGTTTAATCCTCTCATTTCATGGTTAGGGAAACTGAGGCCCAAGGAGGGAAATGTGATTCGCCCAAGGACAGTCAGTGGGTTAGTGGCAGAGCTCAGGTCCCCTCACTCCTAGTCCCAAGCTCGCTTTTTACCTGAGAGAAGAGAGCAAACTTTCTTTTTTGAAGACTAGAGACTAGCCAAGTGGGGTTAGAATCTAATTTTTATTTTATCTTAGAAGATCCCATAAATCCAGGAAGCTTTCAGCATGGACTTCAAGGGATTTGGGTTCTATCTGCCTTGAAGATAATTTGAATAAATTTGGGGTTAGGGAAGTCACTACTTAGGACAATGTCTACAGACTTTTGAATGGTGCCAGAGGGGATTTTGAGTCTCAGTGTTGTGGGGCAGCTTAAGCAAAAATGATTTTTCCCTTGCAGAAAATTACCAAATTCTGATTGGCTCTGGTCCCAAGCCAATGTCATGGGGGTCACATGCCCAGGAGAGCCCTGAGGCTGGGCAGCCTGCTCGGTCTCCTGGGCCTCATTCAGGGGAAGTGGCTTGGCCTGCCGGCTCCGGACACCCTGGTAAGGGAGGGAGGAATGTGTGTGTGAGAGAAAGAATTCACAGGGGCTCCAGCTTTTCTCCCCCTCCCCTTCTGTCCCCCTAAGTGATTGACGGATGTTTACTTATCCTTTCTGTTCCCCCCACCCCCCCCCCCCCAATTTATCACCATGCCTGGCCAGAGGAAATGAATTAACATAATTTACTGTTTTTAAAACAAGACACATTGTGAACACTGCCTCCCCTCCCCTTTTCCCCTAGTCAGGGTGTTCAGGGTGTTTCCACTCCGGGCCCTGGGGGAGAACAATGCCCCAGTTATGGAGCCGGGCCTGGAGGAACCATGGCCTAGAAGAGAGAGGGGGGAGGCAGCGACCCGGGAAGGGACTAGCATTGGGGGCTGGGAGGGAGAAGGAGGTTTGTGTGCTCCATTCGGTTTGGTTTCTTGGGCAATTTCTAAAAACCAGATCGGAGCAAAGCACAACATGGGGCGGGGGAGGGTGTAGGGGTGGCAGAAGAAGAGTGAAGCTGAGCCAGCCCCAGCCAGGGGCATTGTTCTGGGAGGAAGTTTTTAGCCCAGAGCTTTTTCCTCTGTCCCCCAGCTTACAAGACTTTGTAGTACTGTTAGTTTAATTAGCCAGGCAAGAAGCAGTGTACAGGATCCTAGTGTTTTGAACTGGTGGGGAGCTTGGACACCATCTGGTCCAGCCCTTTTGGTTTAAATGGGGGGAAACTGAGGCCTGCCAAGCCCTCGTAACTTAGGTTCCCATAGCTATCAAGTCCCAGAGATAGGATCCTTCCTATCTCATTCCTAGTAAAGAGCTCTGATTGGCAGGGCTGATCTCCAGTAAGATTCTGGTCAATGAAAAAACCAAGAGTTTTCTTGCCTCCAGGGCTATGTCCTCAAACCAACCACACTAGTCAGGGCTCTTGGGGAGCATGGATTGTGCAGGGATGGACTGTGACCTATTGCCCCATTCCTGCTGGGTTAGGTCAAGTGGAAGAGGCCTTAGTTTAAGTTTCAGCTCTGGGGGGCATGTCACGACACCTCCCTGAGGGTCAGCTGACTCATGTGTAGGACGATTATAGTCTCTGCCCCATAAAGACATTGGGAACAGTTGGAGTAACCATCCCTCAGTGGGGCGTCTCAGCTGAGCCAAGGTCGGTTTTCTGGGTCAGGGAGGAAGACTGCCGGGCTTTGTGGTCATGATGATGTAAAGTGTTAGACAAGGTTTTTGGAAAGGGTCTGGAGCTCCTGGGAAGCTCTGAATTGGTGAAGAGGGATGTAGGGAACTGACAGGATGGACCCCAGAGACTGGGGTCCTTTCTCCACTGATACAGCATCTTCTGATTTACAAGACAGGTTCCTGTCATTCCAAGTTGAGTATTCTTTTGATCATACTGCCATGCTTCCTTAAAGAACTAGGGAAGATAGAAGCTTTCATGGTTATCCATATTAAAAAAATAATTTTTAACAGTTTTTTTTAAGCCATTGAGTTTCAAAATTTCTCCCTCCCTTCACCCCTTCCCTACCCATTGAAAAGACAAGCCATACATCAATTATACATGTGAAATCAGGTCATTTAAAAAATTGTTATCTTTTGTTTTTTATGTCACCTTCATTTCCAAATATGTCTTTCTCCCCTATATAGCAAACAAGCCCTGTTATTAAAGATTTTTTAAAAAGATTTTAAAATAGTGTATTTAGTAACATCCACCAACGCATCTGCTGCGTCTGACAGTATTTGCAATATTCTGCACCCACAGTACCTTTCCTCTGCAAAGAGGCTTCGGTAGGGGTGGGGGGAAGAACGGAGAGGGGGGGAGGGGGAGGGGGAGGAGGGCAGGGGGAAATGAAGTGTGTTTCCTTACTTCTTCCAGGGCTAAGCTTGGTTATTATAATTCCAGAACATTCAGTTTCACTTTAAAAAAAAATTCTTTCCATTTACGTTGTTTTAGTCCCTGTGTATATCATTTCCTGATTCTGCTTATCTCACTTTGTATCTGTTCATAGAGACCTTCCCACATTTCTCTGGGTTCTTCATTTTCTTTGTTCATGTACTCATGTCTCAATAACCCTTCCTACTATTGCCTCAGTTTCCTGTATCATATCATTTGATGCAATGCAACATGTCTTTTTTTTCTTGGCAATATGTCTTTGTCAGTAAATGGCAAGAGGCAGGTAGACAAGGGCAGATCAGGTCCTTGCTTTTGAGGAGTCCATAGTGTATACAGTGATGACTTTGATGTGAGTAGGGGAAGACTGAGACCCATCCACGCCTTCTCATCTGTGAGATTGGCCCATGTCTTTCCATAAATCCACCTTGGGATGTGTGAGGTGAGGATGCTCACTTATTGTCCTGGGGGCCAGATCCCTGGACATGATGTGGGCAATAGTGGAGCATGTGGGCTTGTCCCTCTGTCATCACTGGGAGAATATTGGGTTTAAAAAGATGTATCTGTGTTGCAGGGAGGAGCTTGGGTTCATTAAAAGTACCATATCATTTCTGAAAGGAGATATTACCCACTTTCCTCCTCCTCCTTTTCAGTCTTGGGCCAGATCATAGCCCATCTTCATTGTCTGTCCAAGACATGTGCTGATGGACCAGTTCTAGGAGCTGACCATCCCACATGAAGGATCTGCTTTAGGCTTTTCTCCAACAAAAAATCAGTCTTAGAGAGATGTAACAACAGACAACTTTATTTTATGATTCTCTGATAGTTTGGGATAGGGATTAACCCTGTGATTTCTTTTTTTTTTTTTTTTAAAGTGTTTTATTTATTTTTAGTTTACCACACACGGTTCTACATAGTTTTGAGTTCCAGTTTTTCTCCCCTCCCTCCCCCCTCCCTCCCCAAGACGGCATGAAGTCTCATATAACTGTCATGTATAACTTCGCATTGAATTAATTTATGCTCTAGTCAAGTCGTGGAGAAGAATTTTGACCAATGGAATGAATCATGAGAAAGAAGAAACAGAACCAAAAAAAAAAAAAAACAAAACAAACAAAAAAAAAACAAAACAAAACCCAAAAACAAAAACAAAAGAGAAGCAGAAAAGGCGAGCATGTAGTGTGCCTCAGTCTGTATTCAAACTTCGCAGTTCTTTCTCTGAATGAAGATAGCATTCTCCATCGTGAGTCCCCTGGAATTGTCCTTGCCCCTTTAGGTTGCTGAAAGAAGCGCAGTATGTCAGGTTAACCCTGTGATTTCATTGGTATAATGAATTCACAGATGAAGAAATTCCCTCTACCAATGCAGGTTGCCACCTTCTCTACAACTTAAGAGTTTTAGACAACTGCCCACTTAGAGGTAGGTTAAGTAACTTGCTCAGGGTCACACGGCCATGATGTGTCAGAGCCAGGACTTGAACCTGGGTCCTCCTGGCCTTTGATTATCTCAGACAAGATATAAAAAGAGGGAGGCAAAGGCATATGCTACACTATTACGGAGCATATCCAGTTTGGTCCAAAGTGGAGAGAGATTTTCTGTAGACAGTGGGTGCTTAATTCATGCTTGTTTCTTCTCTTCTCCATCGAGGGAGTCCATTCGGACAACTCTAATTAGTCATTGTTATATGATACCTCTTCCCATTTATAAAAATCTAGGATTTAGGATTAATGGGGGGAGATAGAAGGGACCCAGGACTGCAGCCAGGTTGGTCAGTGAAGGCACCCAAGATGGTTCTGACCAAAAGAACTCAGGTTGCAAGTGGATGAGCAAAACACTCAGGAGTGGGGAAGGAGGAAGGCTGTAGCAGTGGCGTCAGGAGATATTGAACCCCCTGTCTAGATTCCTGGGCTCTTGGCCTGAGGAGAAATTTAATTGTATACATGGCTCCATAGAAAGACCTGAAATAGGACTGACTGAGGCATCGATGGATGTTTTCATTCTACAAACACCACCTTTTCCCCTTTTCATCTAAACTCCCATGGCCTGGCATTTGAAGTTTCATGTCTTCTGGCAGCCTGATGCTCAGTGGAAGGGGCCTTGTCTTTGGAGCTGGAGAGCCTGGGTTCAAATCCTGATTCTGTCTCTCATTTGGCCTCGGTTGGTTAAGTTCCTCAGCATCTCTGGGTCTCGGTTCTCTCTTCTGGAAAAGTGAATGAGAAATCTAGAATCCTCCTCCTCTGACCTCATCTCTTGAGCCTCCCAAATACAGGGCTTTCTTTTCTAGGCAGCCGAGTCTCTTTGATTATCTGCAGAAGTTGCGTTCATGCCACTATCTTCCCCTCTCCAAAGGGGCCTCCTTCTGAAGGGCTCAGCTCCCTCCCCTGTCTTCTTCAGGAAGCTTAGAAGAACTTAATGAACAGTTTCAGGTTTATGGAGTGCTTTCTTCCCAGTCGTCTTGTGAGGTATAGGTTGTGCCACTACACCCATTGTACCGATGAGAAAACTAAAACCCATTACAACCGAGTGATTTGCTTAAGATCAGATTATCTGGGAAACATCCGAGCTGGCAAGGGGACCAGGCTTTCCAGGGGCGTCTTTCACTTATATTTTGCTTTGCCCTTCTAGGCCTCTAGCTCAGCCCCCTTCTCTGAGCTCTAGACTTCCCCTCCCCCTCCTTTTACATTGCCCCCCCCCAGCCCTTGACCCCATGTTTCCCTGCCTTGCTTTCTGTTCCTGTGCTTTGTCTTCCTCCAGGCAGAGCTCCCCAAGGCCAGGGCCTGAGGCTCCTCCTGCTTTCCTAGTTGTCAGAGGCCAGGGTCTTGGTCCTCCTCCTTCCCTCCTATCTGGGCCTTTTCACATCCAAACACACAGAAACTCTGCTCTGGGAGCCCCTCGTTCGAAGTTGCTGGTTCCTTCTGCAGGCTGTACGTAACAAGCTCTATTCTTGCACTTCGTGTGAGGAATGCTGGACAGGTTTGTTCCTCTTCTTATAACCAGGAAAATTTGCACAGGTATTAGGGTAGCATAATATAATACCACCTGGAACTGGGAATCAAGAGACTTGGGTTCTAGACCCTGCTGCTTACTGCTAACTAAAACTGGGGCTCCATTTCCCTCTTCCTTAAAAGGGGAGATTGATCTAGGTTTTTTCTGTGTGATCTTGGGCAAGTCACTTAACCCCATTTGCCTCACCTCCCCCTTCCAAAAAAAAAAAAGATTTTTTTGTAAGGTCCCTTCTGTCTCTGCCCCATTTCCCGGCTTCTGGCTTAGGGATGAGGTTGATGCTAGTGAAGGTTTGTGAGGAAGGTGGGAAGAGCCCAGCATCCTGGATTCCCCTTCCTTTCAAGTGAGAAAGTGAGCACACGTCCTGTCCAGGAGGGCCTTCTGGTCCCACTGATGGCAGCCAGACGCCCTTCCCCAGCTGTTGCCTCCATCAGCCCCTGTTACAAATGAGATGTTGAAAAGTGAACCTTAGACGTCCCCCTCTCCCCACCCTTCCCTGCCCCCTCCTCCCTCCTCTTCCATGTCATTTTCTTCAATTAGTATCAGATGGAGGTGTTTTATCACCACTGTGTAACTCCTGCTACCTGACGGCTGAGAAGGGGCGGCCACCCCTGCTCCGAGGCCTAGAAGGATCATCTAGGAGGCTGGGGAACCATGGGTCAGAGTGCAGGAACGATGACTTCTCACATAGCACAGTTGTGGGGGCCTGGTAGGCAGATAGCTGACCTTGGAGCCAGGAAGATCTGTGCTCTGACTCATACTGGCTGTGTGACCTTGGCCAAGTCAGGTTCCTCTTGGGGCCCTAGGCAGCTTTCTGAGACTGGAAGTTTCAGAGAAGATACCAGCTTGTCTTGGGACAGTGCATACCTTACTGGGAGTTCCCTATGTCAGTGAAGGCACAGGCCCGGTCCTACCCCTATCCCACACTTGTTTGTTCTTTTATCCATTACATACAATTTAGAATAATGCCATATCATAGAGCACAGAGTGTCAGAGCCCAAAGGGGCCTTAGAACACAGAATAAATGTCAGAGCCTGAAGGAGCCTTAGAACACAGAGCACAGAATGTCAGAGCCGGAAGGGGCCTTAGAACATAGAACATAGGATGTAAGAGCCAGACGGGTCCTTAGAACATAGAGTCCAGAATGTCAGAGCTGGAAGCAACCTCAGACTATAGAACATTTGAATGTGAGAGCTAGAAGAGAGACATAGAAAGTCCAAGCTGTGAGGGATGTCAGTACAGAGAACACAGAATGAAGGTCAGAGCCAGAAGAGGCCTTACTTAAGACATAGAAAGTCCAAGCTGGGAAGGACATTAGAACACATAAAAGGAGGGACCCCCGGTCTAGGTTATTCTGTTCATCTGCCACACTTTACCGATGGGGGACCTGAGGCCCGGGAAGGGACCATGACTTCATCCAAAGTCACACCCATGGTGAGCTGGGATTTGAAGCCTGGCCTCACTTGTAGCCCAGGGCTTATTCTAGTAACCTGCTCTCACGTCATTTCTAAAGCCTTCTTTTAACCCTCACCACACCCTCTTATCTCCTCTGGGAAACTTCCTTTGTCTATTCTAGTTGGTTGTGATCCACCTCCTGTTGGTGACTAGGTAGCAGTAGATAGAGCGCTGGTTCTGGAGTCAGGAAGATCTGAGTTCAAATCCAACTCCAGACACTTAATAGCTGCATGACCCTGGGCAAGTCACTTAACTTCTGTTTGTCTCGGTATTTCCGACTGAAAATGAGGATAATAATACCACCTACCTCTTAGGGATGAAAATGAAATGATATTTAATAAATGCTTATTCTCTTCTCCTTCCCTCTGCAAAACTTCTTCTCTGTGGCCCTTGTGGAGGAGGTTGGGGTTGGGGCTGGAATTTTAAAGCTTGACAGGATGTTTGAGTCCCAGAGAGGGGAAGAGACTTGGCCACTGTCACAGTTAGTTAGTGACAGACTGGGATTAGAACCCAGGTTTCTTGGCTATCAGGCCAAGGTCCTTTCCACTCCACAAACTCCCCTTAGCTAGGCCCAGAATGTTGGTGTGGGGAATGAAGTGTGTGGAAATCGCTTCCTGACTTTCATTTTTTTTTAATAGCTGAAAAGGAAGCAACAGACTAATGAACTTCCCAGGTGTCCCTGGCACAGGGCAGGCCCTCCCCTCTGCAAGAACAAGGCCTTTAATCTTTCCCTGCCCAGTGACAGTTCCATGTCCCACCTGTACCTCAGCCCCTAAAAATCTCTTCTTCCCCATGGCTGAGTGACAGCTGGGGAGGGGGCTTACAAGACAAAACCTGAGAATTACTGTAAAGATTGGAGGCAATTAGAGTGGAGGCTTAAGGATTACTGGGAAAAACCCGAAGCAGCCAAGCGGAGAGATTTAGGAGAGAGGCCCCAGGCAACAGCAGACACCTCTTTGATTTAATCTATTACAATAAGTTTACAATAAGTAAATAAATCAAAAGCCTTCTCTTACCCTGAGCGTGAGCTTCAGGGCGGCCCTTCCCACTGAAGGGCACTGCCTGGGACAGCCCGGCATCATTTGGTGTGCGCCATCGTGGAAGAGAGTACAAAGATCTAGTTTTGAATCCTGGCTCTACCCCCTTATTAGCTGTGTGCCATCTTGGGCAAGTCATTTGTGATTTCTGCATCCCCTCCGTGAAATCGGAGAGTTGGGCTAGATCAGTGGTTCTTAACCTTTATTTGGATCATGGGTTCCCTTTCCCTGCCCCAGTTAGGTGGAGTCTATGGGCCCTTAATCTAAAAAAATGTTTCAAAGAGAATGAAATACATAGAATTACCAGGAAAGGAAAACCAGTTATTTTATATGATTATATAATATTATATATTGAAATATTAAAAAAAAAACAAGTTCTGAGACCCCCATCAAATTCTCCCTCTCTCCAGATTCTGTGCATACTCAGGGTTTATGGGGGAGGTTTCCTTGCCCCAAAGATTATTTTCTAGTTGTGTGCACATCCTGGACTCCTGTCCTCATCTCCCCCAGCTAGTACTGAGACAGAGATTGTTTGACGATTCTCCTTTCCTTGTATCTAGTCCTTGTACTTGGTTGTATTGCAATGGGAGCCAAAGGCCTAGTCTCTGGAAGTCCATAGTCTGATTGGAGAGAAAAAATTAGCAGGTGGAAGAGAAAGTCATAGTGATATACAGAACCGGAGCTGTAGGGACTGGGAGAAGAAAGAGGCCTTTGTGGTCTAGTAGAGAAGGCAGAGAAGGCTTCCTGGAGGAGGCTGAGACTTGAGCTGGGCCCTGAAAGTGAAAGCCTTGCTTTGATTTTGCACATATTTCATAGATACTTAGAGGTGTGAGTGCTGTTCTACACCCTTCCCCCAATAGAATGGGAACCCCAGGAGGGCAAACCCTGTTTGACTTTTGTCTTTGCATACATAGCTTCTAGCACAGTTCTTGGCACAGTTGGCATTTGATAAATGTTTGTTGATTGATTCACAGGCAGGGCTTGTATAGGTGAGAGGAAGAAGGTAAGAAGGAGAGAATTTTGGCAGAGGGTTGGGGGTATGAGCATGAGCAAAAAGAGTCCCACCGATGAGGCTGGTGGGGATGGGATAAGTACGCCTGCCCTGATGCTGAAGACAGGTATTTAGACCTGAGGTTGTTATCCTTATCTTACATATGAAGAGACAGGGCTTCAAAGGGTCTGGTCCAGGATCATACCAAATGTCAGAGCTGGGGCTGGAACCTGGGCCTCCTGACCCCTGGTCAAAATGTCCTTTATCTCTCATCCCCTAATTATGATAGTCCAACTTTCTTAGAAATATCATTCTCAGAAATGCTCCGGGTGGAGAGGGCTGCCTGGGTGAGTGGACTAGCATTGGTTAGGCAGGAGATTTTTTTTTCAGATCTTGGCGGAACTCAGCTCCCAGGAGGAAAATGTTGGGCCATTTCACTCAGGAAGTCTAGGCAAGGTCTCCTTCTGTCCAGGGCCAAGCTCCTTCGAGACCACCGATCATCAGGTCAGTTGACCCCTTCCCTGGACCATCTGGAGAAATCCAGTAGCTAAGGAGAAAGGATTTGGTCCCTGGGCTCTGCATTTTGTAGGAGAAAGAAAAAGAAATCTAGAGAGAGAAAACAAAAGCTGGGCGCCTGACATGTGTGAGCTACGTTTCCGAGCTTTAGGAATGATGGATTCCGCCCCTGTATCCGGTGACAGGCATCCCTGGAGACAGACAGTCTGTGTTGTTTTAGTGAGATGAGGAAAGATTAGTCGATTGCAGCAGGGAGTGGTGTTTTCCAGGGCCTGAGTGTGGAGGGGAGGGGTGGGGCCAGAGGGGACTCCCAAGCCTCGCTCATTCCTGCCCCCAGCTCCTTCTCTCCTCTGCTCACTGGCCCCCCCCCCCCCCACTATCTCCAGCTCTTCTCCTGGGGTCTAGAATGCCCTACTCTGGCCCTAACAGACTCATAGAGTCCCAGGCTGGGAATAGAGCTCAGAGGGCATCTGGCCCAGCACATACAGGGGGTGGGCATCCCCTCCATAATATAGCTCGACCGGCATTGATGAAATGCCCTCTGAGTGCTTGCTGCTGGGGGAGATGGAGTTTAGGGAAGCCTGTATAGCGGCATAGCAACTTTAGAGTCTGCTATTTACTGCTGGAGAGATGGCCCCTTGAGGCCTTAGTTGTCTCATCTGTAAAATGGGGATGGCCTCTCAGATCCCCTTCAGCTCTAGATCTATGATCCTAGCCATTCCTGCCCTCATGGAGCTTACGGTCTAACGGGGGAATAAGGCCTGATCACAGACCATGATAATATCCCATATTATCATATATTGCCCAAGGCATCTTGGAGCAGTGGTCCAGCCTCAAAGCCAGGAAGATCTGGGTTCAAATCCTGCCTTCGGTGTTTACTGATCATGTGATCCTCACCGAGTCACTTCACCTCTCATTGCTACAAAGGAGGGCTTCAGGTTGATTGTCTAGAGTTCCAGGGGTGGGGAATCTTCGGCCTTGAGGCCACCTGTGACCCTCTAGGTTCTCAGGTGTGGCCCTTTGACTGAATCCAAACTTCACAGAACAATTCCTCTCCATAAAAGGATTTGGTTTGTAAAACTTGGACTCAGTCAAAGGTTGCACCCAAGGACCTAGAAGGCCACAGGTGGCCTTGAGGCTGCGGGTTCCCCACCCCTGGCTCTAGACTTAAGAAAGAGATGGAGAAAATGTTGATAATGCACATTAAACTTAAAAGTGTGTTTTGGGTATGCTTTTTTTTTTCTTGGAGGGCTGATTATTAAACATTAACTCTCACACCCCTGAATTCGATAAACTTCAGAGACCCAGAAGAGAGGCTTTAGCCCTGGTCAGCATCCACCCTACTAGGTCAGCATCCACCCTACTATGCATCTACTAGGTGCTGGCAAGATGGACTTTGGTTTACACAGCAGAGTGTGTGTTCCTGGACGTGTATGTGAGAATGAAATAGTCTTTGTCTGCTGATTCTCTTCATTTTGGATGGACGCGTCCTTGGCCGACATGTTTATGATCAAGTTTGGAGTTTCTGTACCCTCTAGGGTCATTGCCAGTTATTCCTGTGAATAGCTAGGGATGCACCTTGGGCATCTTGGTTCAGGTTAGCTGTTTGACTCAGGCCGGTTCCTTTCCCTACTTTGAACCTTGGTTTTCCCATCTGTAAAACGTGAATTATTAACATTAGCTCTACTCACCCCCCCCACCAGGAAAGCACTTTGTAAGCCCTTCAAGTGATGTAAAAGTGTGAGTTAATAGTAGTAATAACAATAATGAAGATACTAAAGCAAAGAATGCCCTTGTAATGTGAGTAATTCCCCCCACGCCCTGATTTTATCCCTTTGTAAGGGAAGGTTTTCACATGTTATAGGAGAGAAGGCACACCTGTTTTATGGGAGGAAGGGAACAGGCCCAGGCCCAGCCTGTCTCCCAAGAACCAAGTGTCTTTGGGTCTTCTGGAAGGGCTGAGGGAACTCTCGCCTGAGTCCTGGACAGATTTCAAGGACCGTCTTCTCCCATGTGAGCCAGAGCCAGCCTCGGTAGCCTCTTCAGCCTCGAGTGGGGTGTCTCAGGACCTTGTTGAGACTCCGGATGGCTGGCCAGCCTTAGTAGTGGTGCCATGAAATTCTCCGTTGGGCCAAGGAACACGTTTTCTGTCATTTAATCTTTAAAAAATGTGTTTTGTGCAGAAGCCGTCAGACACTGCCTTTGCTTAGTGGGGAATGAATGACTTTGCCTTTATTCCTGCCAGCTGTTGTCTGCACCCCCTCCCCCCCTTTCCAAGCCCCTCCCCCCATGTTTCCCTCCTTGTTTGCTGTGAGGTCTCCACCGAGGAGGATGTTAAGCCTTCACAGCTCCAGCTGGAAAGCTCCCAGCTCCTGCCCCTCCCCTTCCTCATCCTCCTTCACCTCTTACCTGCCTCTTGACAGCATCATTCCAGCTTGACTCCCTTCTCTCCTCTGCCAAGTGGGTTTCCTCTTCCTCTCTCTCCCGATTCCCTGTCTACTCTTTTTCTCCTTCCATTTCTCTTCTCTAATTTTTTTCTCTCGCCTCCATTCCTTTCCTTCCCCGCCCCCCACCTCTATCTTTCTTCTCTCCTCTTGTCTTCTGAATTCTCTCTTCTCTCCTCTTCTTTTTTCTCTATCTCTTTTTAAAGCACAGATTTTTAAAAATTCTTTTTTTTTCAGTTCCAAGTTCTCTTTCCCCCTCCCCATCCATTCTTTCTCTATCAAATTCACTAGTAGGTGCCAACTTGTAGCCAACAAATCTCTCCCTGCATCACCTCATTCCTCTCCTAATGATAATAAAAATGATTCACATTTCCATATAATACTTTGTCTTACTTCCTCTTTCCCACGCTCTGACTTTTCTGTTTTTCCTCACTTCATCACTCATTAAAGAGCTAATAAACATTTATCAGGTTGAATTGAGCTCTTTTTTCCTTCTCTCCAGTTTTTGCTGCCATTTTGTTCTAGCTGCTACTTGTTCCATTCTTTCCTTCTTTCTTTCTTCCCTTCTTGTCTTCCAACTTTCTCCTCTTCCCTGTCTCTCTTTCTCTTTGCTCTTTTCTCTCCGTCTCTATCATCCTCCTTCAATGTTCTTTTTCTCTGGTTCCTGCCCCTTCTCCATCTTTCTTAACTCTTTTCACTTTTTCATTCTTTGTCTTATGTTTCCCCTTTGGCTTTTCCTCACTCCCCCTCTTCTTTCCCTTTTCGCTTCCTCTCTGCTATCTCCATTTCTCTCTCTCTCTCTTCTGCCACCTGTTTTCTGTCTTCTCCTTTCATGTCTCTTTCCTCCCCTCTCAGTTCCCCTCCCAATATCGTTATTCTTCTCTGCCCTCTTCACCGCTGCTCCACAACCAATAAAATCTGTTGTGGAGATAGAGAATTGAATGTGTTTCCTCAGCTGTAAGTGGCTGAGACAACCTATAGGTTGGATGGACAAATATCTACCCCAAATGCTTCTTTGGGAGCAAAGACATTCCTGCTTAGGTCAGGAGAGCTGGCATTTACCCCTTTCTTGCCCCCTTTCATTCCTCCCTCCCCAAGGGACCATGGTTCTGAACTTGGCTTTGGCACTGGAGCCTCTCAGGGGTCAATTGGGAGCCCTGAAGCCCTTCCTGAGTGAGTCTGCACTGGGCACGCACAGCTATGCACCGAAGGTTTTTATGGTCAAATGTTTCCCCATGGCTTTGCATCCTGAGAAAAAAGAAGCCCAGAGCATGTTCTCCTCTCCTCTCCTCTCCTCTCCTCTCCTCTCCTCTCCTTTACTCTCCTCTCTTCTTCTTCTCTTTCTCTTCTCTTCCTCTCTTGCTCTCTCTCCCTCTATCTTCTCTTTCTCTTCTCTCTCTCTTCTCTTTCTGTCCTTCTCTCTCTCCTTTCTGTGCACTTATACTCTCTGTCTTGCTTTCCTTCCTGGTCCTCACTTTGGAGAGATATCATGGTAGATCACAAAGAGTCCAAAATGGAAGTTGGGAACCCCAGATCTAGGCTGCAAATCTTTTCCAGTTTTCATTTCTTCCTCTTCCTCCCTCATTAGGCATATTATGAGAATCAAGTGGGGATGACAAATGTGAAAACAGGAGAATATTCTGCTCCCCCCCCATTTGTCCCTCTTTTCTGAGTCTCTCTTTGCCCTCCCTCTGATCTCTGAGACTGATCTCCCCAAAGCTAACTGATCCACAGGGCACTTTGGGGTCTGACTAGGAGATCTCCCCTGAGTGAATGGCCCAGGTCTGTTCCTCTCTGTTTTTTCTCCTTCTGCCCTACTCCCCCAGCCTCAGATGGTGAGCTCTCTTGACTCTAGGTTACTTTCCTTCCTTTCTCAAGGATTTCAGAGCCGAGATCACAACCTTTCTCTCTAATCCAACCCCTGCCCTTGCGGACTTGGATATTACACACAGGCTAAACCAGGGGGAGGGTAATTGACAGGCCTCAAACCTTTCACCTTCTTTCATTTCCTCCCATCTTTCCTCTTCAGTCTCTTCCTTATCTAATGGTTCTTTTTCTGCTACCTCAAAAGCATGCTGAGGTCTACTCTTTCCTTAAAAAGGAAATTGAATTGTCACTGAATTGTCACCCATCCTCTGCCCTCGTATAGTACTACTATGGATATTCTTCAAGGTTTCTCTCTTTATTCTCTCTCCTTTGGTGATCTCATCAGTCCTTTAGGGTTCAAATAGCCTCTCTATGCTGCTGACCTCCCACAATTCTCTCAGTAATTGGTTCATGATGTTGGGAGTTCTCCTGAGCTCTCCATTTTCAACCTTCACACCAATATCCCATCAGTTACCAAACCTTATGGAATTTACCTCTACCATATTAGAAAACCCATCTTTTCCTTCCTTCCATTCTCTCCACTTACCTGTCCATCCTAATTCAGAATCTTACTTCCTGATTGTTGCCCTTACTTCCGGTCTCTTCCCTTCTAAACTTCCTAAGGCTTAGATCTGATCATGTTCCTCAAACATTTCTAATGACTCCCCATTGTCTCCAGGATAAAATACAGATTTCTTACCTTGGCATGTAAGGCCTTCAGCAGTTTCACTCCCATCTATCCAGCTTTCCAGCCTTATTTTATGCCTCTTCCCTTCACAAACATTTGTTTCAGCCAAACTAGGCAACTTGCTATTCCCTGAAGTTAATATTTCATTCCCCGACTCAATGCATTCTCCCAAGTTGTCCACCATGCCCTCGTTGCTTCTTCATCTCATCTCTACCTTTCAGAATCCTTGACTTCTTTCAAGGCTTAACTCTGATGTCACCTCCTCCATGAAGACTTGCTTGACCTTTGCTGCCCAAATTTCTTCCTACTCTACTTATTTGTCTTCAATAGACAGCACTTATGTCAAATTCAAATGGAAACAGGTCTATGTGGGCAGCATATTGACTTAGAAAACCACAAATGAACCTTATCTATGTTGCATTATATTTTTATTTATTTTGTAAGACATTTCTCCCAGTTACATTTTAATCTGGTTTGAGCTGTACTTAGGAGTTTTGTTGGTCAGGGTACATTGAGTTTGACATCTCTCACTGGAGGCTCCTTGCCATCAGTCACTGGGTGGGTTATTTATTTTTTGCCTTTGTATCTTTAAGGCCTAACATGGTGCCATTACCATGGTAGGGCCATAAGAGATGATAAATCAATTGCCTGGATGGCAGGGTCTGTTCCATCTTAGCGTCCCTCAGATTAGGAATTCTTTGAAGTTAGCCTTTGGATCTTTTCTCCCTGACTTACCTACTGTGGGCTACCTTGAGCTGGGCGTATCTCGGGAGAGGGAGTGTTGGGGAAGGTATCCCTCTGGTTGTAGTTGTAAGTTGCTCAGTTAGGGGCTTCTACTTCCTTGAATCCCTCAGAACTCCTTCCCAATGTGTACTTAGTTCTGATCTGATTGACTGTGATGGGAAGAGGGAATGCACAAAGGTGATATTATGTAATGGAGGGATCTCTGGATTAGACCAAGACTCCTCATTGGTCTCTCGCCTCCAGCCTCTCCCCTTTTCAATCCATCTTCCACATATGAGCCAATGGCTACTCCTAAAACACAGATCTGATCTTTTCATTCCCCTGCTTAAGAAGCAACTTTTTGCCTCTAGAATCACATACAAGTTTCTCTGTTTGGTCTTTAAAGCCCCTTCACGAGATGGTTCCAACCAGGGAAAGCAGCAAGACGGTGCGGTGGATAGAGTGCTGGACCTACAAAGCTCTGCTGAGGGGGTCGCCCCTTACAAAGCTTTTCTTTCTCTCCCCCCGCCCCAGCTACATACTGGTGCCTTCTCCTCCCACAAAATTGCCTAATATTTACTTTGTGCATTTTTGGGTTTTACTCATGTCTATATGTTGTTTTCCTTAATAAGAATATAAGCCCCTTGAGAGTAGGGACTGTATCGTTTTGGTCTTTGTATGCTGGCGCCTAGCCTGCACGATGCCTGGCACAGAATCAGGGCTTAATAAATGCTTGTTGCTGGAGTGATTGAGTTGAGTTGAATGGGACCCTGGAGGTCATCTCATCCACCTGTGCAGGGGTACCCTCTAAACTGTTATCTAGCTGCTCCTTGAAAAACACTGAAACTCACTCACCATCTCCTAAGGCACTTGGTCCTTTCCACTTCTGAATAGTTCTAGTTGTTCCCTCTGTGAAATGGGGTTCCCTGTAACTTCCTGCCTTGCTCTTAATTCTTCCCTCTGGGCCCAATAGAGTGGGTCTTCTTTTCTGGAAAGCTCTTCTCATACTTGAAGGCAGCTATTGGGGTCCCCCAGGGGCAGATTTTCTCTCCTCCAGACTCTCCATCCCCCACTTTTCCCAACTGATCCTTGCACAGCATGGTTTTCAATCTTCTCACTAACCTAGTCTTTCTTCTTTTTTTCCATCATAGAAAGGAGACTCTAGAGCTGGACTAATTGGCACTCAGATGTGGTCTGACTATAGCAAAGCACAGTAGGACTTCCCTCATTGTCCCACCTTTTTTGGGGGGGATGCTGGTAGTCTAGGGAAGCAAGACCTACTCAGGGCAAGTATAGCTGGAGAGAGGGATGTCTCACTATGGGACTTGGTGCTTCCTCAAACAGGAAGCTCAGAAAGGGAAAAGTATTGTCCACGGTCATGTGACGAGTCAGTGGTACCCAAGTCTCTTGACTTACAGACGAGGGCTTTTTTCCCTTGTATCACACTTCGAGGTTAAGGATTTGGGAGACAGGGATTGAGAACTTTCAGTGTCTGTCACCTGTACCTGAGCTTGCCTCCTTTCTTGTGTGGTCCTGAGTCAGAGAACTTTGCCACCAGGAAGTGGAGGTGGGTGTCCCTGAAGGAGGCTGGCCCTCCAGTGTTGGCAGGAGCCAGAGAGGCCCAATCCCCACCCACTGGGCACTGGCTCTCTGGCATAGTGCTGCTCACAAATGGTTAAAGAGGAGGTTGAGTTTTATTTGAAAAGGGGACCTACCCCCAGCTGTGATGGCATGTCCAAGCAAGCCTAGAGGCGTGGAAACCTGCGTCCTAGATTCTCAATAGTGTGTGTATGTGTGCTATACGTGAGTACATGATTCTAAGCTGGTCTGTGTGCATGCTTGTTCATAAGTGCTTATCTGAGTACATTTCTGTGTGATTGTGTGTGTGTGTGTGTGTGTGTGTGTGTGTGTGTGTGTGTGTATGTATCTAGGTGTATTTATACCTGGTTTATGTATGTGTGTATAAGTGTGCATACATCTGGTTGGGTATATCTATATCTTTACATGTTTGTGAGCATTTGTGAAATTATGTGCGTGTATATGTGTGTGTGTGTGTGTGTGTGTGTGTGTAGACCTTGGAGCCAATTGTCCTTGGAAAGGGCAGGAAACAATAACAGTGTGGGGCCTGGGCTTGGGGGCTGGGGTGGGGGTGGAGGGCTGGAGGCCTGCTTGAGAGGGCCAGCCTGTCCTTGTCTGTCTCCCCCTGCAGATAAGGAGCTTGTGAAAGTCAGTGTCAGCCTCAGCTTGGTCTAATCAACCTTGGAAAACCTTGTCTGTGCTGGTCCTTGTAGCCACAGCTAGAGCTGGGGGTGTGTGTGTGTGTGTGTGTGTGTGTGTGTGTGTGTGTGTATGCATGGGTCCCAAGTAGGGCTCTTGGGAGACAGAGGGGGGCATTTTTTCCCTTTGGCTCCATTCCCAGGTGAGCCCAGAGGGGGTTCATTGGGAAGACTTGACATCCTTTTCCCCGCCTGGAGCATCTTCACTCCTTTCCTACCCATCTGCATCTTGTCTGTTCTTTAGGCCACCATCTCCAGAAATTCCTTCTCTGGGAAGGATTGCCCAAGTTCTGAGCTTTGAACTTTGAACTCCTTCAGCCCCTTCCGGTTGGAGGGAGGCTTTTGATAAACTACCTCATTTTGTTCACGTGGGTGTGTCCTTTCTGCCCAGTCACACTGTGGGCTCCTTGAAGGCAGGAAGGAACCAGACTCCCACATGGGGCTAGAGACTGGGCCTTAGGACACACATAGACTGAAGAGAACATTAGGGATGCTGGGGCTTTTTGAGATCTCCTGGTCTAGCTCTCATTTTATTTATTTATTTCTAATGAAATCCGCAACGCCCACACCCCGCCCCCCCCCCCCGCCCTACCTCTACCCTCTTCCCCATTTGACAAAGCAAGAAAAGCAAAACCCCTGTTAGAAACATGTATAGTTAAGCAAAATAAATTCTCACGTTGCCCATATAAAAAAAGTGGTGCCTCAGTCTGTACTGAGTCTGCCAGCTCCCTGTGAGAAGGTCGCTAGCCCGTTTCATCGTTAGTCATTAGAAATCGTGGTGGGTTATTGTGATGATTGGCAACTGTCTCATTTTAAAGAGAAGGAAATTGAAACCTCGAGAGGAATGGGGACCAGCTCTGCAACATCACACGGCAATTACATGTCTGAGGCAGAATTCAAACCCAGTTCTCCTGAGTTGTGGGCCAAGGCTCTTGCTTCTCTACTGAGCTGCCTTGTTGGGTATCTTATCCGCAGCTGTTAGCTTTCCGTTGGGCTCTGAAACATCTCACATGCTCTGTCAAGGGCTTTGGATATAGATACAATCCTGGGGGCTGGAGATCACATGGAGAACCCCATCTGTCCCCTAGACCTCCTCAGGCATCGTCCTCGGGGAAGCTTGGAAGGAGCCGATGAAAGGTCCTCATCAGGTTCTGGCTACTTTGGCAGGCTTCTTGGAGGTTTGCCTTTGCTCTCTCTAGAGCAAGGGTTATTAACCTTTCTTGGTGCCATGGACCGCTTTGGCAATCAGTCTGATGAAACCTGTGGACCCTTCTCAGAATAATGCTTTTAATTGAAAATAAAATACAGAGCGCATTCAGGGTTAGAGAGTCCTCTTTGACCCTCCCTCTGACTGGTGCTCCTCCGAGGTGTCCAGACCAGTCCTCTCTTCATTTTTCACATGCCCACACTTGGGCATCATGCCCCCTTGCCAGGTAGCTCCCTGCCTCCCCTTTCATGTCACTTTTATGTGTTGTCTTCCCTATTAGAATGTAGGTTCCGTGTGGGGAGGCACTGTCTTTCCTTTTGTTTGTGTGCCTGGCACACAGTAAGAACTTAATACTTTTGACTGACTGACAGATTAACAGAATGGCAAAAGAAACCCATTATATCAAAGTTTCTTGGTTTTTGTTTTTTAAAAGTTTAAGGACTCCAGCTTGCTTTAAAAGGTGGCCAGGGAAGGTGGCTGAACAATTCAATTTTCCCCTTTCTTCTTGGATCCCAGGTTGGAGACTTCCCAGATGGTGCCAGCTTGGGCTGAAGGAGCCAGGGATTCAGTTTCCCTTGGATGGGGAAAGCCCTGGTGTTTGGGGAGCCACTGAGTCATGGGGAGAGATTCCTTTGGGATTTGCAAAAATCTTTGAGTTGGCAGTTTCCGAAAGAAAAGAGGTTTTGAAAAGAGCAGGATTAAGATTTTTCCAGACCAGAGGGAAAGAAATATATTCTACAAACTCCCAGCTCTCCTTTCCCTGAAACCCTATTCCTTCTGCCTAGCTCCCCCATGTCTCCATGTGCCCTTCCTGTGATTCTACTCTCCACACTCTGCCCTTCTTATCTCTATCCCTCCACTCTTTCTATATTATACTGACTTTTCCCTAATAAGATTTAGGGTGGACCTTACCCTACTAGTCTCCTCATCTTCACAACCAGACGGTAGCAGTAGTAATTTTTAAAAGCAGAGGTGAGAGGTGGGAAGGGGTGGACTCAGTCCTTTGTCCCAACCTAGACTTGTGGAAGCCCTGCTCTTCAGTTGAAACTCCACCCCCCATCTCATCTCTCCATGGCATTTGGTGACCTTCACAAAGGAAGGGACTCAGGGCCCTGGGGACACCACAACCTTGGGGCTAGCAGGGAACAGGGAGTCCTGAGCTGGGGACAGGGTAGGGCAGGCAGGAGAGGGGGCAGGAAGGGACATGACTTCTGTTCCTAGCTGGATGACTGTCCTGGCTGGGACTTGATATTTCATAGAACAGTTAATCCGGAAGGGACCATCATTTTGTAGAGAGGGATGCTGACATCCAGAAAAGGGGTAAGACTTGCCTAAAGTCATAGGCCTGACTTGATCAGCCAGCTTTGTTTCCACACTCTAACTTCCTGTCATTGCCTAGGTCTCTAGGGTTGTTTAGCCAACAAGGAAGATGCTGGCTCCCTCCCAGGCCAAAGGGAAATTAACCCAGGGTATCCTGTACTAGAAGTTAGGAGGCCTGGGTTCTGGAGGCCTGGATCCTACACCTTAGTTCTGGTCTCTGTAGAGATATTGTGAAGGAACTGGAAGAGTTAAGAAGAGGTCAGAAACAAAGGAGACCCAGTGATTCTAAGCCTGGGTCACTGGTGCCGTTGACAGAAATAGGAACAGCCGGGATGAATTGGTTTGAGGGTGGGGAGAAGGGCAAACAGTTAAGATGTGGGCTCGTTTTTATTCTTCACTTGGGAAAACTAAATTTAGGACATATAAAATGTAACGTTAAGAGAAGTTGAGGAAGGCCCCCAACATTGCAAAAATAGGGAATATCACCGGAAAAAGGCAGATGAGTTGACATTTGTATCAGTGAAGGGAATACCCACTTTGGTGAGATCCCAGAGAGGTCATCATACAGGAATATAATGGAAACAACTCTTTCTGGAACCTTGAACCAAGTCTCTGTGCCTCAGTTTTCTTTGCTATCAAAAGAAGACTAGATGATATTTTTGGTTTGCTTCAGCTTTGACTGTATGTGTTTTAAGATCATTGATCATTTCTCCCTCCAAATCCTATGATATAAGCCAGGGATGGGGCACCTGCACCCTCAAGGCCACACGTAGCCTTCTAGGTCCTTTTGACTGAATCCAAGTTTTACTGACCAAATTCTTTTATTAAGGGGATTTGTTCTGTGAATTTTGGAGTCAGTCAAAGGGCCGTACTTGAGGACCTGGAAGGCCATGGCCTCGAGGCTACAGGTTCCCCATCCCTGATCTAAACTGACTTTTTGATAAGGGAAATTGACTCAAGCAGGCTTCTTCCTACCACTTGTGAAAGACAGAGCTAGCAATTGGAACCCAAACTTTCTGGAGCCCTTGAAGGTTTCTGGGAAACATTTGGAGGACTCTGAGATTTATTTGTTTTTCAGTGGGGGCTGGGAAAAGGAATAATTTTCTCTTAAAGGTTCAGGGCAGAATTCTGACATGGACCCAGCAGGGAACAGAAATACAGTAAGAGCATGTCTCGGTGGGTAGAAAGAATGGCACGTGGGCCCTTGCCCCTGGCTAACTCTGAGGTGGAAGCTTGATGGCCAGGCTTCCTACAATCCCTGTTGCCTGGTTTTGAGGAGGACAAATCTCTAAGCCTGGCAGGACCCAAGGGAGAAGAAAGCTTTGGGAGAGGTAATACCCTGCATTCAAAAGGGCATTGGATTTGAAGCCAGACAATCTGGGTTTGAATCCTGGCTGTCTGTAATCTTTGATCTGTCTCTTCCCCTCTGTAGAATTCAATTTTTTCCTCTGTGGAATGAACAAGTTATTCCATATCATTTTTAAGGGATCCTGCAATTCTGATTCCTCAAAAGGGAACAGGAATTCTGTTAGACATTGAAGGACTGAAGAAATTATTTTGGGCTAGACTGGTAAAATGAAATGACCTCTCAGGTCCTGTTGTATGTTGTGGAAGTCCTTTTTCAATCATGTCTGACTCTCCATGACCTCATTTGGGTTTTTCTTGGCAGAGATCCTGGTGTGGTTTGCCATTTCCTTCTCTAGCTCATTTTACAGGTGAGGAAACTGAGGCAAACAGGGTTGAATGAGTTGTCCAAAGTTGCACAGCTAATGTCTGAGGCTGGATTTGAACTCAAGAAGATGAGTCTTCCTGACTCCAGGCTCACTGCATCCTGGCTGTCCTTCTAAGGTCCCTTCTGGCACTAAATCCCAGATCTATATTTAGGGGAGGCCCTCTAGACCATATAACCCTTAACCTGGGCTTTGAAAGATAAAGTAGATGTGGCTGGGCAGAAAAGAGGAGCTGGCTGGTTATGAGGGATGAGCATGGAGAAAAAGCGTGGCTAGTACCTGACTCTGGGGGCCTCAAATGCAAAGGTCAGGGGTTTGGATTGCTGTGTTTCCTTGAGTCTTTAAGTGACTCCAAGATCTAGCAACTAGGGCTGTGTGTTGATAGTGTCCTGAAGGGTGCTGCTGTTGGTCTGGCTTGGGTGAGTGCCATTCCCAAATATACTAGGATTTTGTGGTTGTTTCTGGTGGGAGACCCCGAAATTGGCTCTGACTAATTACAGAACATGGACTTTAGCTCATACATTCCTCCCTGCTTGGGCCCTACCGGTGGAACAGGGTCTGACTCTTGGGTTATGCCTGTAGGGAATGTCATCTCCCAACCTTTCCCGTTCCCTTCGTCCTTTCCCCCCATTCTTATTTTTCCTCTTTTCACCCTTCCTTTCTTTGCCCCTGCTCTGTCTTTTTGCTTCTTACCTTCACGGTAAGTAGAAGTCAGGGAATAAAAAAAGGCCTTTGAATGTGGTGACTCTTAGGTCATTGGTGATTTTTGAGAGTTTCTATTTAGTAAAATAGAAGTGCGTGTGTGTGTGTGCGCGTGTGTGTGTGCGTGCGCGCTCGCACGCATGCTAGGAGTTGGTAAGACAACCTTTTCAAGTTCAGCAGGGACAGGTAGGAGAAAGCAAAGAGTTGAGATTGTTGCCAATTGGGCCAGAGTCACATCCCATCTCTGCCATACAGTATCACCTTAGGTAAGTCAATTAACCTTACTTCACCTTCCTCTTCTGTGAAATGAAAGATTTGAGCTAGATAATGTCTGAGCTCTGAATCTATAATGTTATGATCTGGGAGAGGCTTTTTTTTTTTTAAGCATTGGGGGAGGCCTGAGAATGTTAGCACGTATCGTGGACTGGGGCAATGATCAATGATTCAATCCCAGTGGTACCACTAACTCCTGGTGACCACTGGAGGAGGGGGTGTGGATGACTCAGGGCAGTCTGTCCCTTCAGCTGTCCCAGCAGCTTGGAACTTACTGACAGAAGGTCAGGGCCCAGGGCACCCCCCTATGGTGGAGGTTTGTGTATGTGCATGGACACCTCTGGAGGATTCATGTAGATTTCATTTAGTCTCAGCCCGGCAGGCAGAGAACAGGCTCTGGGATGGGAAGCAGTTCAGTTTTTCCCATTCAAAGTTCAGAGCAAATAAACAAACCAGCCTCCTGCTGATACGCAAATAACTTCTGGATGAAGGCTGCCCTGGTCCAGATGTTGACAGAGGGGCTGCAGGACCCTTCCCTGCCCCCCTTCCCACTCCCACCCCCCTATGTTAATAGTTCCAACCTGTTGATCTGGAAGCCCTGCACTCCCACCCCCTGCAGCCTGTTTTTAAATAGAAAACCAGAGAGAAGAGGCATGTTTTTCTAGGGAGACAGAAAACAGAGCCAAGCCCGAGATAATCGGCCTGGCTGGCTGGTGAGGCCTGGTTGGGAGGGCGGCAGGCGTCAGAACTCTGACAGACACTGCTTTCGGGAAACCCAATTCCCTCTTTTTGAGGTCAGCTGGAGGGAGGGAGCAGTGGGCGGGGGGGCTTGTGCTTGGCTCTGAAAGCAACTTTTTCTCCCCCTTCTCAATTGGGCAGATAAATGACTACTTTACCAGAGGTATGAACCGCTGGAAACATGGGCCCTGAGGTCTGAGAAAGGGCTTTGTTTCTCCCAGGGCCGCCCATCCACTCAGCCTGGGCTTGGCTGTAGCTGGAGACGGTGGAAGCCCCCGGGACACTCCCCACTGGGTCCCCCCCCGAGGTGGGAATCTGGGGCTATACAGAGTGAGATGTACAACAAGGCTTCGATGACAGATTCATTCAGATAATATCCACGGGCTGCTGGGGCTCCCCTGTCATCAGGTGCTCGTAGGACTGGTGGGGGGAAGACAGAGACACACTCACAGGCAGAGACAGAGACAGGCTTGCCAGGAAGGGAGGCCCCTCTCTCAAGCTGTGGGGTTGAGTTTTAGCTCAAGCCACACAACCCCAGCCAGAATCCCATGTTCTCAGAACTAGAAGAGACCTCAGAATAGCCCCCGCCCAGGGCAGGAATCCCCTCGCGACATTCCTGAAGGAGCCTTTGCCAGCCTCCACTTGAAAATGTCTCTTGTCAGGAAGCTCAGCATCTCTAGAGTGAGCCCATTGTGGGCTGATAGCTGCGGTCCCTAGGAAACTCTTCGTTACAATGAACTGAGCTGAAATCTGCTTCCCTCTAACTGGTCTGGCAGAACGGTTCTTCCTAATTCTTACCCTGCTGTCTCTGCCCACCTGCTGCCAACCCTAAGCTGGACTGGCCCTCTCCCAGAACCAAACCTATCAGGGGTGGGAAACCTGTGGCCTTGAGGCCACATGTGGTCCTCTAGGTCCTCAAGTGCAGCCCTTTGTGGCCTCGAGGCTAAAGCTTCCTCACCCCCGCACCTAGCTCAAGCTCCCATCCCAACTTTAACCTTGACCTCAACCCTAACTTGGACATCCTAGCTGCCCCTTGGCCCTAAAGCTCAACCTCTGGCGTCTCTTATGGGATAATTGTCTCATTCTGGCTCTGGATCCCAGACTCCAATCTCGGTTCAGACTGTGGACCCAGCGCTCCAGCTCCTAGTTCTCAAAAGCTGTCATTTCCCGTTCCCATGTCCTGTCCCTCACATGATCAAAGATATTAGAACTGGAAGGTTTCTTACTTCTTTGGGAGGGAATTTGTTTGGTGTCAGGGTAACTTTGTTTGCAGGTAGCTTCTTTCCATCCTCTCCCTATGGGGAAGACCTAGTCTTTGGTTTCCAGGATTGGACCCACTGGGATGTCCAGCTGATGCTGGCATGGCTCTCAGACTAGGGCATGAACTCTCTGGAGATGTTTCCCAACCCCAGCTTCTGATTGGAGCTGGGAGAGCCTGGAATAGGGGGCTGAGAGTACCGGCCGCAAATCCCTGGAACTGAAGGAGATTTGGGGCAAGAAGGAAAGGGGGGAGAGCCAGGGATAGCCATGGCCTCAGTTTTTCTGACTCTACCACAATGGCATCCATTAGTTTGCCAGCATAGATTTAGTGAGACTGATTTCAGAAATAGCTCAGAATCAACCTGTGTAGGGGAAAGAAATTCTAGGCCTCAGTTTCCTCATCTGGAAAATAAGGTTGTACCAGTTGGTCTCCAAGATCCCTGCCAGCTCTGATGATCTGGGCATATCCTCAGAAATGGTCCAGCAGGGAGAGCTTTGGGATCCTACCCCTTCTATCCATCTTGCTTCTGCCTGGGGAGGTTGGATTGAGTGCTCAGCCTTTCGACTTCAGTTTTATGTGCTGAGATCGTCTTGCATCTTCATGCCTGAAAAGATCACCAGAAGAAGCTGTTGGTAGACTAGCAAAAAGAGTGTTAGGCTTGTAGTCTCAAGATCTGGGTTCAGATCCTGGCTCTGCCTTTTGCTAGTTGTGTCACTTTGGGTAAGTGCCCTTCTCTCTCTAGACTCCTGTTTCCTTTCTTATGAAAGCAGGGTAACACCACGTGCTTTCCTGAAAATATCCATTATTTCTCCTGTGTAGCGTGATGAATGGCCCCCGGATTTTCACTGGCCAGAGAGACAGGCAGCCCTCTCAGGCCATGTAGGGGAAAGAACACTAGGGTGAGAGTCAGCAGACTCTGGTTTGGCTTCTGCTTCTGATGCAAGTCTCATCCCTTCTCTGGAGAGTATGAGGAAAAACCCCACGCACTTTGTGAACTTCCCAGGCCTTTAGGAGTGGGCGTTTTAGCTGGGCAGGCATCCTGATGTGGTGGACCGGGATTGAGATTTGGGGATTTGGGGGTAGAAGGTTTGGGTTAGAGCCTCAGCCCTGGTAGCCTCTGTGACCCTGGGGATGTTCTTTTGTCCATTTCAACTTCAGTTTTTTGTATCAGGAAAAAGAGGTAACAGTCCAGTCTGTTTCATAGTTATTGTCAGCTTTGTAATCTTGAAAGCAACTTTGTAAACTTGAAAGCAACTTTGCAAGTGAACAAGCATTCATTAAGTGCTTACTGTGTGCCAAGCACTGTTCTGAATGCCGAGGATAAGAAGAAGGTAAAAATATGGTCCCTGTTCTCAAGGAGCTCGAGATTTAATGGAGAAGACGACATGTAAACAACCACATACATTCTTTCTCTCTCTCCCTCTCTCTTTGTCTCTTTCTCTCCCCCTCTCTTTCTCTCTTTCTCCTGCTCTTTCTCTCTCTTCCTCTCCTTTTTTTCTCTCTCTTCCTCTCCCCTCTTTTTCTCTTTTTCTCTCTCTCCCTTTCTCTCTCTCCTTCTTTCTCTCTTCCTCTCCCCTCTCTTTCTCTCTCTTTTTCTCTCTCTCCCTCTTTCTCCCCCTCTCTTTCTCTGTCTTTCTCTTTCTTCCTCTTTCTCTCTCTTCCTCTCCCTCTCTTCTTCTTTTTCTCTCTCTTGCTCTTTCTTTTCCTCCCTCTTTCTCTCTCCCTCTCTTCCTCTCATTCTTTCACTCTCCTCTTCCTCTCTCTCTCCCTCTTTTTCTCTTTTTCCCTTTCTTTCTCTCTCTCTCCCTTTCTCTTCCTCTTTCTTTCTCTCTCCCCCTCTTTCTCTCTCTCTTCCTCTCCCTCTCTTTCTCACTCTCTTTCTCTGTATATACAGTATACACACAGAGAATGTAAATAGAAGTTAATATTAGAGAAGGCACTAGCGTTGATGGGAGGAGGGGAGTGGATAATGACCGGGAAATGCCTCTTGCAGAAGGTGAGATTTCAGCTGAGTCTCAAAGGAAGCCAGGAGGGAGAGCATTCCTGGCATCGAAAGGAACAGCAAGTATTCATTGTCATTACTTGTCCCCATAATTATAATTACATCTTATTAGTTAGGCCTATTAGTTATTACTAGTTAGGCCTCTCAGAGCTAGTCCTACCAGATCCTTCACTCCCTATCTCTCTCCACCTTGGTACCTCTGAATGTCAAGAAGAGCCCAGATAGGTGGGGCCAGTCCCCCCTCCTCTCTCCCTCCTTTTGGAGGATTTATTGGAGTCTAAGGACCTGAGTAAGGGAGGATGGTGTGGGAAGGTGTGAATGGTTGGAAACACTGGAGTTCCTTGTTCCCAGGCTGGCTCCTCGGTCTTGAAAATCACCTTCAGGTCACACGTACTGAGGACTTCCTGGGTAGTGTGCCCAGCCCCGTGGTAAGAGGGAGGGCAGGAGGGGGAGAGAGAAGAAGGAGATTGGTTCTCAGCTCTACATTCATTCCTTCCTTCATCACTATGTACCCAGCGCCTTCCCCTGGCTGGGCTCCCCTGCCTTGGGGCAGCTCAAAGTCTAGTTGTAGAGACAAGCTTTATACACACACAGGACAATTAGGAAACAATACATGACGGTGTATATTCAGGTGCTAAAGGGAGAATTGGCCTGGGGCTCTTCCTCCTGCCTGGAATGCCCTTTTCCCCTGTCTCTGCCTCCCCAGACTTTCCAGATTTCCCTGACACACTTTTCTGTATCCTTTTGGCCTGCGTTTTGGGTGATCCCATGTCATTTCTTTAGTTTTGATAGAAAATGCCTCATGTAGGGACAGCCCCGCTGAGTTTGGAGTCTGAGAGCCGGGTTCAAATCCCAGCTCTGACTTTATTACTTAGCTCTGGGAGCCAGATGGTGCCTGGCAGTGGATGGAGTGGAAGATCTCAGTTAAAATCCTTAGACATTCACAAGCTCAGTGGTCCTGGGCAACCACACTTCGTCTTTCAGGGTTCAGCTTCCTCATCTGTTGGGCTAGGTTCCTCTCAGCCTTACAAGTATAACTTTTAAATTTTTCTTCTTATAATAACAAAATTATTTTTTATGTTTATAATTTTCTTTGATCTTAAGTCACCTCCTTTCTGAGCTTCAATTTGTAAAATGTGTAAAATGGACTAGATGAACAAACTCTAAAGACTCCATGATGCCCTGGTATCTGGTGACCTTCCTCAGGCATTTTTTAAGCACTTGTTTGTGCCAAGCACTGTGCTAAGTGTTTTACAAATATCTCATTTGATCCTCACAACAACCTTGGGAAGTAGGTGCTTTTATTTTCCCCAAACTAATTAAGAAGCTAAGGCATGGAGAGGGTAAGTGACTTGCCCAGGGTCACACAGCTAGTGTCTGAGGCTGGATTTGAACCCTCCTGTCTTCCTGACTCCAGGCCTTCTGTCCACTGCACCATCTAGATGCCCCTGAGTCTAAAGGAGGAGACAACGTGTGAACATCCACGTACAGCAAACTCTCGATAGGATAAATTTGAAATAATCAACAGAGAGAAGGCACTGGAATTAAGCAGGATGGGGAAGGGATTCCTGTGGAAAGAAAGATTTTGGCTGGGGTCTAAGGAAGCTAGGGAAGCTAGAAGTAAGGAGGCGGAGTTGAGGGAGGCATTCTATGCCTGGGGGCCTGCCAGGGAAAGTACAAGGTGTTGGAGCTTTATGAGGAAGGTGTGGGCAGCCCTCCCAAACAAACAAATAAACAAACAAGCAAACATTTTCTCTTCCCCCATCCCACTCTCTGCTCCTGGAGGGACTTGGCTGAATGTCTGGCCCCAGCCGAGAGGGGACAGGCATGAGGCTTTGAGGGGCCTGCTGCTGCTCGGCCTCCCCGGGCAGTTAGGGACCTAACGACAGGATACCTGTGTGGGAGGTGACAAGGGAGAGTCTGGGTTAGCTATTAACCAAAGATCTCTCCAGGGACTACCCTGTATCTGAAAGGAAGTGGGAGGGAAAGTGAGTCCTGGAAGGGAAGGGGAAGAGGGGTCCCCCTGCTTCACCGGCTCCCCCAGGCTGGCAGCTCCCTGAGGACAGGGCTCTGTTTGGGACCCTCCCCCACTGACACCCTCCCTCTCTCACCCCAGCAGGGTCCCTTCCAAGGCTGGGCAGGTGTTTTCGGAAGTCAGGGGGTGGAGTCCTGGGCTTTCCGGGGACCCAGGGCTGGGTTCCCCTTGCTCAGCCCAGCCTCCTCATCTTTCCTCAGCCTCCGGGGTGGGGGGCAAGCCCTGGCTAGGGCAGGGGCTCCCCTCTGCTTGTATTACAAGCACTGTCTTGTTTTACAAAACAAAGCCCTGGGGGAAGCAGGGGAGCATCCAGAACTTGACTGGAAGCCTGGAGATGGGAGAACCTTTTTGGCTCTGGGTGTGAATGCAAACTAGGCCCCGGGTGTGGTGCGGCTTGATGTGCTGGTGTCTGTTTGTCTGAGTGTTCATGTCCTTGTAGGTCTGGGCAGCCACATCCTTGCGAGGACATCTGGGTTTCCATGAGTGTGCTCTTGGGTTGCTATCTTACTTTCTCTAGATCTCTTCCCGTGCCACAGGGCACAGTCTAGAATCTGGGAGAAAGACTCAGGTCCTGGCTTCTGCCCCATCTGACTACGTGTCCCAGGGCCAGGCACTCATCCTCTCTGTGCCCCAGGCAACTCACCAACACTAAGTTGCTGAACTGGTTGCCAGTCTGCATTGGTAGAGGGGTTTTCTTACCTGGAATTTCCTGCAACAGGAAAACCATAGGTTTGGACCCAAAACTAGAAAATCTGACTTTCTGCATATGGGAACATTTTTATAACATGTGTCCATCTTGCCTCTGTGTTTCCCTGTGTGCTCCCAGCATATAGAGTGAAGATTTCAGCCCATTAGTTGGATAGCCCAGGACTATTTCAGAGTGGGGGCAGGGGGGCAGGCCAGGCCTGTGAAAGGGTAATGAGTCTGGCCTTGCCCCCTTGTTTCAGCCTGAGGGCCTGGACTACTAGATAAGAGGGAGGTGTGAGAGAAGTCGGACAGACGCCTGCCCCCTTGCCCCCCTGCCTGCCTGGCTGGGGCAGCTGCTCCCCTGGGCCAGATAAGCCCACCCTTTGAGCCAGGAAATCCCGAAACACTTCTCTCTGTGCTACTGTAGTGGGATAGGGAAGGGGTTTGGAAAATCCCTCACCCCCAGCCAGTGATAGGCACCCCTTGGTATCTGTGTGACTCCAGGAATGTGGTCTTTGGTACCTCTATCTCCCTTCAACGTGCCTTAGAATTGTAGATTAAGAGCTGGAACGGATGATTTAGGCCAGCCACCCCTACCCCCAACCCCTATTTTATATCATAGAGGGAATTCTGAGAACTTATAAGTGACTTGCCCTCTGGTAACCTGAGTTCTTCCCTGCTTTCCCCCACACCATATCTATCCCCTTCCCGGCCCCCCTCTCCCCCTAATTTCCCATTCCTTCAGGCTCCTGCTTGGTGGGTAATTTCTTCTGGGGCAAAAGGCCCTTTGTAGTTTAATTTAGAATAAAGAGACGCCTGGGTTTGAATCTTGCCTCTCACTCTCAGTTGTATAAGCAAGCTTCTTTGAGACTTAATTTCCTCCTCTATAAAATGGGGATATTTTTCTGGACTCCCCAAGGTTGTTGTGAGAACCAAACGAGATAATGTATTATTAATGAATGGTGTTGTTAACTCCCCAGGGCTCTTTAGGAGTACAAGCCCTGGAAGCTTCAGCCAAGGTGGAAAAGCTCCAAAGTTGGGATGAGAGCTGAAAGGGACTCTAGAATCATTTCAGTCCAACCCTGTCTTTTTTGTTGTTGTTTTTAAAGCTGAGGGAACGGAGGTCCAAAGAAGGAAATCCACTTGTCCAAGGTCATACCAGCTGAGCCAAGATTCAAAGAGCCAGGTTTTCTGAATACAAATCCATCTTTCTTTTCAGTGCTCTGTGGCTCTCAACCCTTAGGTGTGGAAGTGTCCCCCATGATTCTTTCGGGGGGGCTCCACTTCTCTCTCTAGTCAGTGATCCCACCTGTAGTCAGCATCTCTATGTTCAGGGACCACCTCACCCAGCTGATGCCCTTATCTCAATTGTCAAGTCCCGATTTCACTCTTGAACCCTGGCCCCAGGTCACTTAGACATTGGAGGTGTCTTGCTGTCATCCCAGCATGACAAACACTAGCTACCCCATCCGCCACTTGCAAACTTCTTTATTTATGTTTGAAAAGTGTCACTTTTGCCTCTTCTCTAACCCTCATACCTTATCCATATCTTTTTTTATTAATGTAATTTTTTTTCTGGCACATTCCTGGAATACATTAGTAAATGAGTGGGTAGAGAACAGTTAGAAAAGTTTCTTTTTTTTTTTTTCTATAAGACTTTGTGCTATTTCACCACGGTCATTTCTGGGAAAAGACTTCTTTTCTTCACCCTCCAAATTACTTCCTCCTTTATACCAAAAAAAAAAAAAACAAAACAAAAAACCACAAAACAAACAAACAAACAAACAAAAAACAACCTAAAAACCTTGCACAAAAATACCAATGATAGTGACTTTACCTGACAGTTTATAAAACATGCTGCTCTAGTGATCTCCATCTTCTCTGCTTCAGAAGTGGTAACAAGCATCTCCCTACTGCCTACAGAATAAAGTAGCGGACCCTTCAGCCTGGCATTTATATCCTTCCCCAGTGTGCCTGGAACCTACCCTTTCAGCCTTATTTCATATCTCTCCTCACATATTATTCACCCCAAGCTAGGCACCCACTTTGACTTTTCTTTTTTTTTCCTTCATATTTAAGCCCAGATGCCCTAGGAAGCCTGCCCCAGTCTTTCCACCTTCCTCATCAAATTTTCCTTAAGCTTTTTTTTGGGGGGGAGTATGGGGGACAATATTTCCTTTTTGCTTTCAAGATTTCCTGCCTGCTTAAGGATGTGGGGTTAGAAAGGACCTGAGTTCAAATCCTGCCTCAAGATACTTAGTAGCTGTGTGATCCTGGACAAATTGACTAATTTTGTTCACCTTCAGTTTCTTCGTCCGTAAAATAGGGATAATAATAGGATCTACTTTATAGGATGGTTGTGAGGCTCAAATGAAATCAAACATGTATGTAAAGCGTATTGCAAACCTTGACCTACTAGGTAAATGCTCACCATTATTTTATATGGTTCTTTATTTGTGTTCTTTGGGGCCTTTTTTTTTTGTTGTCATTGTATCCTCAGAGACTAGCATCATGTCTTGTATACAGTAGGTACATAATAAACGTTTGCTGAATTGTACCCTTTCCAATCTAAATACTCTAGTTCAAAATGAATGCCCCATTCTTGGGTTAGATGTCCCTTTTCCTTGGACTATCAATTCTGTTAGGGGCCTATATTAGAAGCCAAGGGAATGGAACTTTAATGGTGGGACCTCAGGCACAGTGTGAGGTGTACATGGTAGCGTGGTGAGCAGGAATCCCTTTTATAATATTCTTCCTACTAGTGGTCATCCAGCCAACCCAGTGAGGGGATCGAAGCAGCCTGTTCCCTTTTTGGACAGTTCTAATGGTTTTCCCTACGTAACGTCAGACTGTCTTTTGCCTCTCTTTACCTTCCGTCCTTTGCTCTAGTTTTGACTTCAGGGCTCCAGTGGGGCAAGTTCCTCAGAGTCTTTTTCTTTCCCGAAGTTTAGCCCTTCAAACAATGGAAGGCACCTCCCATGTCCTTCTCCAGGTTAACATGTTTGGTTCCTTCTCTCCCTCTTCATTTGGAGTTATCTGTTGTTTTCTCCGCTATCCTCAGCATCTTTTGAACACACTTTAGATTGTCTGTGTCCCTCCTCAGATGTGGTGCTCTGAACTGAACCGAACTGACCCTTGTCCTTGATATATGGTCTGATGAGGGCAGAGGAGAGTGGAACTGTCCTCTCTCTTCCCTTCTCCTGGACACTGTGCCTGCCAAGGGGCAGCTGTAGAGCACTTAGTGAATAGAGAACTGGGACAGGAGCCAGGAGAACCTGGGCTGAGGCGCCATCTCTGAAGACACATTGGTTGTATGACCCTGAACTAGTCCCTACCTCATTCTCAGGGTTCTAGGTCGGTGGTGTCAAACTCAAGTAGAAATCGGGACCACTAAACCGTATATAAAGATCATCCTGGGGCGCATATTGACTTAGAAAACCACACGTTTGTAGATTTCTTTTTTTTTTAATTAGTACATCAACACATTAAAATCAGTTAGGATGCCTTTTTACCTGGTTCAGGCTATACTCAGGAGTGTTATGGACCAAACAATCGGTGGGCTGTCCGTTTGATGCCCCTGTTCAAGATTACTCTTTTAAGATTCAAAGTTGAAGAGAAGGTGCCAATTTACATTGGTAGATGGAGTTTTCATACCTGAATGTTCCGTAGCCCAATGAAATCTCAGGTCCAATGTTTGTCCCTACTCCTATACTTCTCTTAATGTAGTCTAGAGTGTTAGCTTTTTTTGTCTAGCATTTAGATATAGAAGTATACAGAATATATATAGAATTTTTAAAAGGGCAGTTTCGGGAGGGAGAAGGGCACTAAAAATTGGGGGAGGGGTGGGTGATTAGGAAAGGCTTTGTGAAGGAAGCAGTGTTTGAGTTGAGCTTTGAAGGAAACAAAGGAGTCCATGGGATGGAGGTAGGAAGGAGTGAGTGCATTCTAGTCATGGTGGACACTCAGGTCAGAAGCCAGACACTAGAGGGTCATAGGCTCCCGGCATTATAAGGTTCTATTGGGAATATAGGTCATCTCCAGCCCCCTCATTTATAGGTGAAGAACTGAGGCCCAGAGAGGTTAAGTCACTTGCCCATGGTCACACAGGAGGTGGAGCATGTGGTGTGTGAGGATTGGCAAGGCTGATTTGACTGCATCACAGAGGAAGTAAGGGATCCCAAGCTTACAGATTCAGAGCTGGAAGGGACCTGACTAATCATCTAGTCCAATCCCTTTATTCTATAGATGAGGCAACTGAACTAAAAAGGGCCTTGAAGGCATCTCATCCAGACGATCTTAACCTGCCACCTATGAACTTCTTAAAAAATATTTTATTAACTGTGTTTCAATATATTTGTTTTCCTTTTTAATCCTTCGCATTTTTTTTGCCCACTTAAAAACACGATTCTAAGATGGGGTACAAAGGTCTCACTAGACCTATAAAAGGTTAAAAATCCTGATATAACCCAATCCCTCCTCCCCTCATTTTAAGGGGAGAGGGAACTGAGGCATGGACTTCCCACATGTAGTAAAGGGCAGAGGCAGGATTCAAATCCAGGCCCCTTCCTAGGGTGCCTCCATGCTTCCTGCTGCTCTCTGGGCCGGGGGTTCAGGAGCCAGTGAGTTCTCCCTGGCTGGGGCCACTTTTCCTGCTTTTAAGGAGGCTAGAAAGATGGATGGCTGAAGTGGCCCTGGGGGATTCCCTGAGGGAGCTTATTGGGGTGAGACAGTCACTAGGGCAAATTGGATCACAGAACCCTTTTGGCGCCTCTCAGAACAGGGCCCCTGGGAGGAGAAATAGAGAAGACCGATGGATGTCATGTGAGGCCGGGCCTCTGTCCTGGGGAGAAGCTGGCTGTTGTCCTTTCCTCCCCCCCTCATTCCTTCCCATTCTGGTGTTTTTACAGGTGTCCCGCAGAGACTGAGGGAAACTCCCGTTCAGGGACAGCCAGGCCTCCTCCTCTTTTTTCTCCTCTTCCTCCTTGTTAACCCTTATATGCCAAGACTAAGCCAGAGATAGGCCCGGCCACTGAGACCACTGCCTTATTTACTGGTGCAGCAATCATTTCTTTTTATCTGTTTTATGGATGTTCTTTCTTCCTCTTTTACATATAATTATTTTTCTCAATTATATGTAAATGAAATTTTTTTAACGCTTTAAAAAATTTTTTTGAATGCCATATTCTCTCCCTCCCTTCTCCCCTCCTTGTGAAGGCAAGCAATTTGATTTAGATTATACATGTGCAGTTAGGTAAAACATTTCCATATTAGCCATGTTGCAAAAGAAAACACAGACCAAAAAACACAAGAATAATAAAGCAAAAAAATATATAAAGGGATGCTTCAGTCTGCATTCGGAATCATTCAGTGCTTTCTCTGGAGGTGGATAGCATTTTTCGTCATGATCCTTTGGAATTGTCTTGGATGGTTGTATTGCTGAGAATAAAGGGCTAAGTCTCTCAGAGTCGATCATTGCACAATATTGTCATGATTGTGTACAATGTTCTCCTGGTTCTACTCTTTTCACTTCACACCAATTCATCCTGAAAGCATCCTGTTCATCATTTCTTATAGTCAATAGTATTCCATCACAATCATGTGCCACGACTTGTTCAACCATTCTCCAATTAATTCTCTCAATTTCCAATTTTTTTTGCCACCGTGAAAAGAGCTGCTGTAAATATTGTTGTTCATATAGATCCTTTTTCCTTTTATCTCTTCAGGATACAGAACTTGTAGTGGTATTGCTAGGTCAGAGGGTATGCAACAGATTTATAACCCTTGGGGCACGGTTCCAAATTGCTCTCCAGAATGGTTGGATCAGTTCACAACTCCACCAACAATGCATTAGTGTCCCTATTTTCCCACATCCCCTCGACATTTGTCACTTTCCTTTTCTGTCATTTTAGCCAATCTGATAGGTGTGAGATGGGACCTCATCTTTTTTTTTTTTTTAAACATCACTCATCACTTCCCACTGACTCTCCATGGCCTTTATACCTGGAATGCGCTATTCCTTTATCTTCATATTTCAGAATCCTACCTGAATCCTTTCCTGATTCCTCCCTGTTTTTGTCCTTGGGATTGATAGAGATGACTGGGATCTTTGGAGCCTGGGTTATTGACGGTTAGGAGGTGGTGTTTTCCAGAAAAAGAGAAATCTAGGGGTATGGCTGATTTGGGGGAGAAGGGGCCGAATTCAGTTTTAGACATATTTCTAGGCAAGCCTAGCACCGGGCCCCAAGTATTGATGTTGTCCACCTCCTCTCTTTCCTTATAATAAGCAGGGCCTCTGATGCTGTTGCTCCTTCTTCCTTCTGACCCCAGTTAGCAGGAGTAGCTGTCCCTTTCACCAGGGATGGGCCCAACTCTCAGTAGATGGAAATGCTCTTCCTCTCATCCTCCCCTGCTCTCCGGGTTCCCTCTCTTCCTCCAGGGGAGCTGACTGCCCCACTCCTCCCCATCTTTAGCAGCCTTCCACCTCCATGCATAGGCCTCAGGCCCTGCCTTGGCTGGGGCATTTGGGGACAGGACCCAGGCTCCAACGAGCAGCTTTTCCCCACCCTTCCACTTGGCATCTTATGCCATTTCAAGAGCTGAAGTAATTTCCTCCTCCGAATAACCATAATGATGATGATAATTGTTCGCATTTCTGTAATGCCTTGGAGCATTTATAATGCGTATTCCTTTCCACAACCTTATAAGGTGGGTAGTCAAGTGTCTCATTTTACAGCTGGGCAAATTGAGGCCCAGAGGGAAATGGCTTGCTTCAGGTCACAGAGCCTAGATTGGCAGCAGGGCCAGGGTTTTATTTTGCTCTCTTCACAGCCCGAATTCCCTTTCCCCTGCCCACGAATTCCCCGAGGGAGGAGCGCACAGGTTTCTTTTAGAAGCCTCTGAGAAAGCCGCTACTTGTGTGTTGGGGGTGGGAGGGACATAGGGTGGGGGAATAAGGGCTCAGTTGCCAAATGGTTTAAGTGCTGGGGTGTGTGTGTGTGTGGAAAAGTGGGTGGAGAAATGAAGAATTGGCTGCTAAAGGTGAGTTAGTGCTTTGGTCATTAATGAGGAGAGGTCAGGTCGGGCCTGGGGCACAGGGGGAGGAGAGGTTCCTCCTCCTCAGGTAGAGGATGGAGTCTCTTCTAGGTTTTACTCGGCTGGGGCCTGAGGAGCATCTTGGACGTGTCCCAGGCCCCCGGCCCCTGTCTGTGCTGATTTGTGACGAGCCAAATGGGAAAGGGAAACAGGCTTCGTTCACCAGCCGTGAGATGAGCGAGTCCGGGGCCAAGGAGCAGAGCTGTGGGGGTGGGGGTGGTTTTTTTTTTTTTTTAATGAGTAGATAAGAGGGAAAAGGAAGGGCCTTCTGAGTGATCATAGTAGGAACTCAGCAGGCCCAACTCTGCTGCCGACTGACTATGGGCAAGTGTCTCTGCCCTTCAGTGATCCAGCTAGCTCTCTCTGACTGTCCCTCGAAGAGAAGGGTTAGAACCTGTCTTGGTGGAGGGCATTTTGTCACCTGGGAGTACCCTCCAGACCCTACCCCTGTTTCACATACATAAAATGATTCTGCACAAATGACTCAGTGAGGTAGGCAGGGAAGTTATTATTTCTATTTTACAGATGAGAAAACCTGGCTTCAGATTGATCTCGCTGTGGGTGTGTGGATTAATTTAGGGGTGTCAGGGTTGAGGCTGGGTGTCTGGACAAGGTTCAGACACATGGTATGGAGGCCATCCAGTTTTTTGCTGGATATCCCCTCACTACTGAGATCCAGAATGTCCTGGATCTGAGGCCGTTCTTTGTCTCTTCTCAGCTCTTGTCGCCGTGGACAAAGTGGCTGGCCTTTTCTGAGCCTCAGTTTTGTCATCTGTAAAATGGGCATGCGGATAATTCATACCCTGCTGAGGCAGCTGTGGGGATCACGCAGAACAAGGGATGGGAAAACATTCTGTGTCAGTAAAGGTGTTGAAGTTAATTCATTTTTATTATTATCAATGTGGAAGAAGCCAATTCTTCCCCCAGTATTCCCTCCCTGCTGCCCCTTTTTCCATAGTTTCAAAAGTCAAGTTTCTAAAATGGTTGAGAATAAGCCCTCTTGCTTTCTTTCACAGAGAGAGAGAAATAGAGAGAGAGAGAGAGAGAGAGAGAGAGAGAGAGAGAGAGAGAGAGAGAGAGAGAAAATGTAATTATCTTGTAATCCATCCTGGGGGCCCCACAGTGAGGACAGGAGACTAATTGAAGGAGCTGGTCAGTCCCTGCAGGCCCTGGGAGGGGGCAGTCCCGGGGAGAGGAGGGCTTCCAGGACCCCCCTTTTGTCCCCGCCCCTAGGCTTCCCCACCCCGCCCCCTCCCCACCCCCTTTGACAAACAATGCTTCCCTTTCTCTGCCTCTAAATATAGAGGCTGTGGTCGACTTTAGAAATATTGAGATCCCAGCTCCTTCACTTTCTAAAAATAGGGCAAAATGAACCTCCCAGCTGAAATGATGAGGGTGTTTGAGAGAGAGAAACCCCAGAATAAGCGGGGGCCTCCAGGCCTCAGGCTGTGCTGGGCTTTCTGTTTGAGTTTCCATGACCTTTCTCTTTTATGTGTGTGTATTTATTTATTTTGAAACCTTGAGACCAGCCGTGGTAAAATGACTTGTCCAGGGTCACAGAGGAAATTGGTGTAAGAAGCGGTAGGAGAAGCCGAGTCCTCAACCATGTCCCTCCCAGGTAATAGCCACAGACGCACACGCAGGCTCTCCTAGAGTCACACAGACACTGTAACCCACGTAGAAATTCACATACGTGGTCACAGTCCTCCACACGTCCATACCAGTGTGTTCTCAGAGGCTCTCTTGCGGACGGGAGCTCACAGATCAAAATAAGCACAGGCATGGTCCGATGGGTCCACCTCCTCCGAGATCTGATACTCAAAGGTGAATTTCCTTGGCTGTTTCCGGGAGGCTTCCCCAGGAGCATCAGGATTCCCCCGCAGACAGTAACCTTGTGTGCCGACCTCTGTGGGTGGCCTTTCTCTGTAATTAACCCCAGGTCTCTCCCTTCCGTTCCTCATTTGTAGGAAGTGGCTTATGACACCAGCTCTAGCCCTGAGCTTTCCCACTCAACCTGCAGCCAATGGCAGATCCTCCCCTTGTGTATCTACTCTTTATTTTATTTTATTGTAATTTTTTTAATTAAAAAAGCATAGTACTCTCTCCCATCCTTGACGCTGCTCGGCTTTGTTTCTGGGCCTCAGTTTTCCTACGCTGTAAAATGAGAACATCGGGTCACAATCACAGAGTTAGTCCTGGAAGGCCTTTGATGCCAACCAACTTATTTGACAGTTGAGGAAACTGACGCCTAGAAGGGTGAAGGGATTTGCCCAAATTCCAACAAAGAGTGACAGTAGCAGGATTTGATTTCAGGCCCTTGGACTCTGAAGGCAGCCCTCTGTCTGATAGTGACTCCTAGTACTGGGATTTTACGATTCTGTGGAATGGTTACTCTCTCTCTCTCTCTCTCTCTCTCTCTGTCTTTCCATCTCCTTCCCCCCTCTCTCTTTTCTCTCTCTCTCCCCCTTCTCTCTTTTTTCTCTCTCCCCTCTCTTTTCTCTCCCCTCTCTCTCCGCTCCCCTTCTTTCTCCCCCCTTTTGCCCCCCTTCATGCATGCAAGTGCAGTCGCTCGAGTGCACACACACACACACACACACACACGTCTGGTTTTTATCAGCTCCAGGCACAAGCTTTGGACATCCCTCAGTCTCCCCCTCCAGGCATCCCCAGGAGGATACCCAGGCTGCTGCCCTCCCCAGGATGGGTGCTTGATCTCCTCTGGGGTTGGGAGCATGAAGAATGGTGGCTTCCTCTCATCTGAGTATTATAGAAAAAGCACTTGCTTTGTCATCAGAAGACCGGGGTCCCAGCTCTTCCCTTGCCCATCGCTTATCAGTTTCCCCATCTGTTCAGTGAAGGGGCTGGATTTGATGCATTCTAAGGTTCCAGCTCTAAGACCTTTTCCAGATTCAAGGAAAAAGCCCTATCCTCCTCAAACCTGGAATTTGGGGCTGCTCTTCCCAGGCCCAGGGGGTCGAAGTGTGAGGGTGAGTCTCAGGAGCTTAGGAGGAGTACCCCATGCTGGTGTGGGGTGGTGGATGTTAAGCATGTCAATGTCCTCTACCTCTCCCTGCAAGAGGAGGCATTCAAGGCCTTTCCAATCTAGACCTGCCTTTCCTCCCTAATTTCATTCCAGTGGCTTTCCAGCCTGGCTCCCAGGCCATCTTTTGGTGGGCTGTAACTGCCTGGCCCACATTTGCCTCTTGAATCTTTGCCTGCACTGTCCCCCAGCCCAGAAGCCCAAATCCTTCCTATTCTGCAAAGTTTAGCCACAATCTCGTGTCTTACAGGAAGCCTTTTCTCACCACTCTATCACAGTGAGTTCTCCCTTTTTTGCTGGGCTTCAGCCACTCTGGTGGCATTGGTCCTCTTGGAGAACAAAGGGCCACCAACAACAATAACTGGGAGACAAATTCCCATTTCTGGAGGGCTTCACAAGTTACAAAGCACTTTTCTGACCAGAGCCCCTAGGGAAGTGTAGGTAGTACATGTGTTATTATTCCCATAGGGGAAACAGAGGCTCAGTTAGAAGTGTTATAGCTAGGATGTGAACCTAGAACTAGAACCTAGAACATAGGATGTCAGATGTGGGAGGGTTCTTAGGACATGGGATGTCAGATGTGGGAGGGTTCTTAGGACATGGGATGTCAGAGGTGGGAGGGTTCTTAGAACATGGGATGTCAGAATTGGGAGGGTTCTTAGAATGTGGGATGTCAGAGGTGGAGAGGAATCTTAAGAGTATGGAATGTTAGAGGGGGGAAGGATCTTAAAAACATAGGATTTCTGAGCTATGTCAGAGCTGGGAAAGACCAAGAACATAAGAATGTTAAAGCTGGGAGGGACCTGAGGTTATAGGATGGCAAAGCCAGCAGGGATCTTGGAACACTACTCTAATCCCCTTATTTTCCATATGGGGAAACTGAGGCCCAAAGATGGCAAAGGATTTGTTTGGAGTCACAGCAGGTTGATAGTCAATCTCTGATCAGCACCCACGTCTCATGCCTTGGACTCTTTAATTCCCTAACCCCGACCCCAAGGGAAAAGTGAGCCGGGCTCACTCAGTTCGAGCTCATATCTGACATGTCGATGCAGCGTGTCATATAAAACACCAGCGGGGTGGGCGCGTTGTTTTAATACATCTGGTCCTTATTAGGAATTGGCTTCTTATCTGGAGCTGGGCCATCCTTCTGAAAGTGCCGTGTGAGGGTCACTGATAAACCTCAGCCGTCCTTATGTCCATCCCCCTGACAGATTCCAGATTGAAGGTTCTTGGGGAAGCCCCGCCTTTCATTCGACCTCCCAGGTCCCCACCCGGAGCCAGCACCCGAGGTCTGGTAGATAATACAGCTACTGTCACTGTGGCACAGACAGACCCACAGAGACGAGGTGTCGGCGAGGGAATCCTAGCCGATGACTCTGCTCTGCTCTGCAGACGGGTGGCTGCCGGCGTCAGGAGATTCTGCAGCAGATGAGGAGAGACTGGGCTTAGCCCAACATGGGGGCACCCAGTTTTCTGGGAAGGTGGAGGGAGTGGGCTACACATTGAATGAGGCCTTTAGATTCTAACTCTACCGTGCCCTCGTCTCCCAACTAAGCCCTAACCCCACTGATAATATATCATAATGCGTTCTTTTTACTTGCAAAATAATGTCCTAGAAACAGCACAAAATGCTGTGAGGACATAGTAGAGGATGCTGAAGGAGGAGAGGCATTGGATCCTGGAGCCACCATTTTGGTGTAAGGTAGCAAGGAGGGATGATGGAGCTGGCGTGTTGGAATGGGATGGCAAAGGCCCAGAGAGCCGGTCATGTCATCAAGGTATGGTCAGATTATTAATCCTGACAGTGCTTAGTGGTTAAAGGAGCCAATGACTCAGTGGTTAAGGGACCAGATGTCTCAGAGATTTGAGCCATAGCTATCTAGTTATCTAGAGTGTTGAGAGATTAGGAAGGGAAAACCCCCTAGTGCCCAGGATGTCTTCCCCCTTGGGACTGATATGTTGATGAATAAATTCTCTCAGAATGTGAGGAGGCCAAGACAAGGATTCCTCAGATTTGGGAGTGGGCAGGCAGAGGCACAGGAGAGGGGAAATGCTGAATTCTTATCCTGGCCCTGATCACAGAATCCAAAGGACAGGGAGTCAGAGTCCAGTGGCGGGAAGGCCAGTCCTGCCCCCTTGTCTACCAGCAGCCTTGATAGGCATCCAGTAAATATTTGCTGAGCAAATGAATGTAAACACCTGGGCCTCATTGTGGCCCATATCTCAAAGGGAGGTGTTACATGCTGCCCTCTGACAGGTCTAGAAATTCTGGGGGCCCTTGCTGGGGGAGTATCCCTCAAGCCTGCATTTGGGAAGTAGGAAAGCACGCCAACTTGGGAGCCTCAGTTTCCTTGTCTGTAAAATGAAAGGGTTGAACTCAGAGATCCCATCTAGGTCTGAATCTGTGGTTCTAGAATCCTGGGATTTCCCCAGCCTTTAGAGGGCCAGTGGGGGTGGGGCAGGGGCCCTCTGCTGCTTGCTCTCAGGGAGTTTGAATGTACGGTTTGGAAAAGAGAAACTACCCTTTTCTCCTCATTCTCCCCTCCCCCAGATGAAGCTCATAGATTCAGCTTGTCAGAGCTGGAAGGAATCTCTAGAAGATGTGGAATGTCAGTCAGAAAGGACCTTGGAACTTAGGAAGACAAGGAATGTCAGAGCTGGTCGGGACCTCAGAGGCCATCCGGCCAGTCTGGGCCGTGTGCTGTGCAAAAAGCTCTCTAATGTTGGTATTTTAGGCACTGTGACTGGCAGGTGAGGAAGGATTTGCAGAGGTGGTAGTGGTTCTGGGTCCCTTCTCCACTTTAGTACAAGAACTTTGTTCCATAATCATCCATGGAAATTGGAGAGTGCGTGTGTATATACAGGTATGTGTGTATGTATTCGTATGCATGCATGTATGTTTGTGTATGTGGGCACACATTTATGTATGTGTATGTATGTGTGTATGGGCAGGGGGGTGTTGGTATGATCCTCTACCTCAATCTGCTTGTGAATTTCTCAGTAACCATGCACCTGCGTGTATGTACGAGTCACTGCCTGTATCTGCATGTGTCCGAGCGTCTCTGTATTCAGACATCTCTGCGTTTCTTCGTGCATATCCTGTGTGTCTCTGTCTCTGTTCTCCGCATTTCCCTGGGCCTCTCTCTGCCAGCGCCTGAGTGTGATCGTCACTATTGTGGGCCTCTCTCTCCTCTCTCCTGGCCCCTTGGCTGCAATAGGAAAAGGAATCATGGTCTCTCAATGGTTTCCCCTTTCCCAAATAGCTGCCCTGGAATGTGGGGCTCTGGTTACAGACAGGCAGACCCTACCCCACCCTGCTAGCCTGGCCTTTCCCACCCTGGCTGGGGCTCTGGCCCTGACTCCTGCTTGGCTGGGCCCTGGGGAGCCTGGGTGAGCAGTCATGGTGGGGGTTGGGGGGGGTCAGAGTCAGAGTCAGATTGTAGTCAGGCAGTAGTCAGTAGCAATGTAGTCAGCAGTCAGAGTGGGGGCAATGTGGCCTGGGACAATGCCCTAACACCCCCAGGGATGCTGGGGGGAGCTGAGGTGGACTTGGGAAAGGTGCTTTCCTCGCTTCCTAAAGTTCGCAGATACCTGTGAGAAGCGATTCGCAGAGTGCTATGCATTGGGCAGAATTGTGTGCCCCCCACCCCACCCCTGTCTCCACCCCAGTAAATCCCTTGTGATGTCAGTCTGGTTTATCCTGAGATCCATCCTCCCTTGCTAGATGCAGTCACAGGAAGAGCTGGGGGCTTAGGGACCTCATCATGGTTTGCATTGTTCAAGGAAGAGTCTAGAGAGGAGAGTAATGCTTAGTTCAGAGAAACAAGATTGTATTTGAGGGTATGTGGGAGGGCGGGAGTGCAGGTCCTGCCAAGCTAGATAAAAGCTTCAGGTCTGGGGTCTGCAACAGTCACTGTTTCTAGAACCAGGAGGAGGATGTGTCTGAGAAAGTAGGGGATGGAGGAAGTCCTTGAGAAGGCAGAACCGGGGGTAGACTGGGGCAGCTGCCCTAGGCCCCTTATCCTGAGGGGGATCCCCAGCGCCATTTTGCATTAGACCTGATGATTGTCAGCAGAGGGGCCCCTTTGTGACCATATTGTTTCAGGCAAAGCTAGAAGGGCCAGGCCCTACCTTCACACCTTCACCACTTCACTCCGGGGGCAGAATGGGGTCTGCCTGCTTAGAGGCAAGAGACTAAGGTGGAGAAATCCCATTGTGACCCGTGTGTCGATTACCCTTCTGCTCTCTTCTTGGAAGCAGGTGGCCTTTTGCTGTCTAGGCTGAGCCCACGGGGCAGAGGGGAAGGAGGGGTCTGGCTCCTCTCCAAGCCTTAAGTGGCTGCGTTGGAGGGGAGAGAGAGGGAGAGCAAAGGGTCAAGAGCTGCCTGTTTCTGCTGTAGTGGCCCAAGTGGCCAAATAGGAACCCTCCTTGGCTGGGGAGAAAGGTTTCACAGGGTCATGGGTTCACAGACCTACAGCTTAAGGGGGCCATAGAGATCAACTCACCCAGCCCTCACCTCCCACCCCCTGCCCTGGCTTTACAAATGAGAAAATGGAGACCTGGGTGGGGGGTGAAGTGATTTCCCCCTGATGTCACACAGGTAGGATTCGGATGGAGAGCCTCTCACTCCTTCCTTTGCACCAAACTGCCCACCTGTATCCTCAGTACCCCCTCTACAGAGGGGTCAGAGCTCTGGGTGCTGTGTAGGAAATAGAAGAGGGGAGCCTTGGACCTGCCCTTGGGCTGCTTACAGTCAGAGGGACATAGCACTTAAATGCCAGGAAGAGATAGAGGAGACCAGACAAGCATAGACTACAGAGAACTCTGGGCTGAGGGAGATGTGGCAAAACTTTTAGTGCACTTCTAAGCTGTTCATGCTTAGTGCTATACTAAGGTTTTTGGGATACCCTGCAGAAGATGGCTATTCTTTATTCTTAAAGAGTCTAAAGGGTAGTAGAGGTTGAGACCCAGTACAGATAGCTATCATATGCCATCCTTGTTATGTAAGTATACCACAGAAGCATAACCACGGTGTTAGGTAAAGGCCTAGGGAGGCTGATGGGTGGGAGGGGAATAATTGTTACAGGCAGCAGAATGAAGGAAAGCTTTGTGGGAGAGGCAGCATCAAGCTGGCCTTGAAGAGGATGGGTTAGAATTTAGTAGGCCAAAGTGTTACTGGAAGGAAGCACTATTTGGGATGGGGAAGTGGTACTTAGAACCAGGTCATGAAGGATGAGCAAGACTTTGAGGGGAGAAGGGCGATCTAGGCAGTGGGAATTGTGTGAGCAAAGCTTCTGAAGTAGGAATGAGGCTGGCCCGTGTTAGGGGAATAGCCAGGGGCCTAGCCCTGTTGGCTAGAAGGAAGAGCATGGTTTGGAAAGGAAGACAGAATGTGGGAAAAATTAAATTGGGGCCTTCCTGGAGAGAGCCTTGAATGTCATGCTAAGCAGTTTGGAGTTGATCCTTTAGGCTGCAGTGGAGTCTTTGAAGGTATTTGAGTGGGGTGTATGCATTTGAGTGCACAGACATGAGTAAACAGGTCATCTAAAAAATGTCTTATTGGTGTGTGTGTGTGTGTGTGTGTGTGTGTGTGTGTGTGTGTGTGTATGTGTATGTATGTTTTGTGGTCATTTCTCAGTAATGACCGTCATCCCATCTCAGAACTCTCCCTCATCTCAAAGTACAATTAAGCAAAACCAATCAATACATCAGCCTTCTCCGATACCGTATGCCTCATCACACACCTCTAGCCCACCACTTTTTCTGACAGAGAGAGGCGTGCTTCAATCAGTCAGTTAACAAACATCTCTACCCCTCTTTCTTTGTGCCAGGCACAATGGCACCATGTGGAGCATTTCATCATTTGTCTTTTCAAGTCACAATTGGTTGGTGCGTTGACAAGCATTTGTTCATAATGTTGTTATCCTTTGCATCATTTTGTAAAAGCTTAAAATACAAGTCTTTCTGAGAATATCAGAATTCTTCTTGTTCTTCCTTTCTTACAGCAAAATAATCTTCCATTACGTTAATAAGCTACAAATTGTCCAGCCATCCATTCCCCCTCCTTGGGTACCTTGTTTACTGTTCTTTGTTATTACAAAATGTGGTGCTATAAAAGTTTTGGTCTATGTTGCTTCTTTGCATCTAACTTTGACCTCCTTGGGGGTTGATGGGTCAAAGGGTATATATAGTAGAGTGCCTTTGCCAAAATGATTCCAAATTATTTTCCAGAATGGTTGGATCCTTACAGCTTAACTTGTAGTGTGTTAGCGTTCCTGTCATTCCACATCCCCTCCAATGTTGACTATTTTGGACTTTTGTCCTCTTTGTCAAAAACATCCCTGTGTGTGTGTGTGTGTGTGTGTGTGTGTGTGTGTGTGTGTACACATAGGTATATACACATATACATATAGACACACATATAGATACACTTATTTATTTATTCATTCATTCATCCATTTATTTATTCATTCATTCATCCATTCATTCATTCATTCATTCATTTATTTATTTATTCATTTATTTATTTGTTTGTTTGTTTGTTTGTTTCTCCTCTCCCCTGCTGCCCCTTCCAAGTCTTCCTCTGACATTTTTTGGAGATAATCCTCAACTTTTGACTATCGTACCAGGAGAGCAGACATCCTCTGGCAGGTCTTCACAGGTCAGAGAGGCTCCAAGTCTGGGCTACAAGATGGACCATGTGTTCTGTTGAGGGGCCAACCTTGCTACTATTGCCCATAAATCCCATTTTGGTGGCTTTTTGAAGGTTAATCTTTCCCTGCAGCCATTCTATGGGGTCATTATTTTCGATTTACAGATGAGGAAACTGAGATGCAGAGAAAAGGGGGAAGGAGAAGTCTTGCCCGGTAGACTAAGCAGTAGAGGCCCTGGGTTGAAACCTTTTTCTTCCACTTACTTTACCAGTAGGACACTGGATAAGGTACTCAACCTCTGTGACGTCCATCTCTTCACCCACAAAGTGAAGATCACCAGCTGGAAGGGATTTTAGACATCTAGGGAAGTGACTTGCTTAAGGTTATACAGATAAGCATAACCTTACATACAGATCAGTTGCTTGGTTGTTGTCCTTCATTCTTGAAGAGGACCAAAATGGCATCACTGTGTTGGAGTCAGTGTACAGTATGTCTGACTGTGGCTGATCAGACCAATACAAGCTTGGGAGGCTCTACCACAGGTCGGGCATGAAGATTTGGAAGGAGATGTCTCTAAATTTGTGCATCTCACAGTTAAGTAATTGATGGACATAAATGTAAACCTTCAGGTGGGATCTGAACTCTTCTCCATTTAATGAGTTCAGTTATCTTTCCATGGTACTGCACTGCCCCAACTAGATGACCTCCAATGTTCCTTCCAGTTCTGTACCCATGATGCTGTGACCGTAAGTATCAGAGCCAGGATTCAAGCCCCCGTTTCCAAGTGTTTTCCACATCATCCTACTAGTTTAACTCAGAAAGGCTCCTCGCTGCAACCTAGCTTGCCACATTTTCTTTCTTTGACAACAGTGGCTCATGAGGACCTACAAAGGGATAGTAGCGTTGGGGTTTTCATTGATGGAGGGAGTCCTGAGATGGATGCATTTGGAGATTAGATGTTGAGTGAATTGGCCGTTTGCAAGAAGACCAGCTAGGAAGGAGTTGTTAGCTGAGGGAACTGTAGCTGGCCTGAACTGGAGAAGAATTGATTTTACTTCTGTTTTCCCTCTTATTAAGTGGGATGAAGGGTAAGCTGGTCAGAGGTGAGCCTCCAGACGGATTCTCTGTTCAGGAGGGATTAGGGTTTGGTTTCAGGAAAGGGTAAGAAATTGGCAGCTAGACTGGCTAGACCTTAATCCACCTAGGCTCCTCAGCTGAGGTACAGTGAGAACTCTTGGGCTGAGCTCCTAGTAACTCTGGGCTGGGCCCTAGGCTCTGGTTGCACGGGATGGGCCAATTCACACCCAGCATCCCAGGCCCCAGGGGCCAATGCTGCCTCCCACAGGAAGCCCACTGGCTGAGGACGTGTGTGCATTTGAATCAATTTAAATGCCACTTCCCATAAAAGACCATCTTTTGGTTCTCCACAGCTGCTGCAGAAGAGAGGATAGGGACTTCCCTTGAAATGACCTTGTATTTGTTCTGTGCACATTTTGTGTCTGCTCCTATGTATAGATGTCATCTTCCCTTATAGATTATAAGCCTCTTAAGGGCAGGGACTGTTTCTTCTTTGTCTTTTGTATACTGGTGCCTACCTAGCCCAGTGCCTGACCCATAACAACTGCTTAATAAATTGCATAGGTTTTTGATTACTACGTTAATAGATCTTTCCATCAGTATAGGTTGCAAGCCTTCTACACCTTTGTGATGTGTTATTCTTGTTCATTTCCTTTCATAAGTCTTTTATAGAAGATCTGCCTAGAAGTCTTCTAGTATTTCATGCATGTCAACCCAGTGCTCAGCAGTTTAGATCCATCTGTTATCCCTCGATCTTGGTGCATGAATGACCCACCTCATTTTCCAGTCATAATCTGTCCTTTATTAAATCTTTCATGTCACTTTTTGAGTACAAGTAATTTTTGTTAACATGTTGTAGCCTACTTATCCATACCATGTGTCTTTCCATTGCCCTTTGGGCCTCATACAATTTTGATGCTTTCCAGATTGTGCTGCTCCGTGACTCAGAGCCAAATAGCATCTCTGGGAGAGTATTAGTGTTAAAAAGATGCTTAGGCAGTAGAGAAGAATTTGAGATTGTTTAATTCACTGCTAATTCCTCAGATGTTATTTTGCTTACTCTCTTTCCCCTCCTTTTCTCTGCCCATCCATCCACTGTGTCTAAGACTGATGTATTAACTCAGTGGACTGACTGTCCACCCGACTGTACGTCATCATATGGCCAATACCCGTTATTCATCCATTTTATTTTTCCTGTGTAGATTACTAAATTTATTTCTTCTGAATGGCTGTGAATCCCATTGAGAGGTCTCTTTAGTATTTTTGGGTTTAATGCAATTAGTAAAATGTCAGATTTAAATGGGAGCATCTGGAGAACCTCACCATCCGTAAGAAATCTTCCTTCCGTTTGGAATCAGTACAGGACATGCTCCAAGATTGTGGCAAAACCCCACTCATTTGACATTGATAAGCAGGGTCAATGAAAGAGTTCTCCGTTGTCAACTATATTTAAGGGAAGTTTTATGGTATTAAAGCATTATGGAAATGTTATTAGCAATAATGTTATGCGTGTAGATACTCTGTTGGAAGATAGCCATCAAGTCATGGTGGGTTTTGTTATCATTGTAGTTTTGGAGTTTTCGAGGGAGTAATCAACAAACAGGTACATTTTTCTACACCTCTCAGTTGTTTGTGTGGTTGAAGATTTGGCTTGCTGTAGAGAATCATAAGTAAAATGCAGCCTGTTCCTTGCTTCTATTTTTATTAAGAATACTCTCAATGTGTAAATGGATCTTTTTAGTAAAGCTATTATAGAGATGATTGAGTAGGCATTCGAGTTGGTAGTTACTGATATCTTCTGGTTCCCTTTTTGGGGGTGTTAATATGATCTGTGATTTCCATTCTATTATAAATTTCCCTTCCTTGTTCAGGTATCCTAAAAATCAGGCCCTGGCTACTTTAAAAATTATGTCACCCATATACTTTTGGACACGGTCAGTATGAGAATTTATTCTGCTGTTTACAAGGGTTTTGCCTTCCTTCCTTCCTCCCTCCCTCCCTTCCTCCCTCCCTCCCTCCCTTTCTTCCTTCCTTCCTTTCTTTCTTCCTTCCTTCCTTCCTTCCTTCCTTCCTTCCTTTCTTTCTTTCTTTCTTTCTTTCTTTCTTTCTTTCTTTCTTTCTTTCTTTCTTTCTTTCTTTCTTTCTTTCTTCCCTCCCTCCTTCCTTCCTTCCTTCCTCCCTCCCTCCCTCCCTTCCTTTCTTCCTTTCTTCCTTTCTTTCTTTCTTTCTTTCTTTCTTTCTTTCTTTCTTTCTTTCTTTCTTTCTTCCTTTCCTCCTTCCTTCCTTCCTTCCTTCCTCCCTTCCTTCCTTCCTTCCTTTCTTTCTTTCTTTCTTTCTTTCTTTCTTTCTTTCTTTCTTTCTTCCTTCCTTCCTTCCTTCCTTCCTTCCTTCCTTCCTTTCTTCCTTCCTTCCTTCCTTCCTTCCTTCCATTCTTTTTCCCTTCCCTCCCTCCTTTCTTTCCCTTCCTTCCTTCTTTCCTTCCTTTTTTCCTGCTTTCCTTCCTTCCTTCAGATTATGGGATTAGGTTCAAATGAGAAGAGAACAGAAGGAAGGCCAGATTACAGATGAATGAACCTTAACCACTATAAAGTAATCAATAAATGCTCCTGGGAGACAGTGAGGAGGGAAAGGGATGCACAAGATTTTCTTGGCAGGAAAGGTGTGGCTTTGTTCAAAGTCACAGAGCAAGATAGTAGCAGAGCCTGGGACCCCTGCTCCTTAATGCAAAATTCTTTCCACTATTCCACAGGTATTGGCATCATAGGATTTAGAGATGGAGGGAAACTTAGAGAACATGGAGTCCAGGGATTCTTAACCCAGGGTCTCTGAACTTGGGTTAAAATTTTTTTATAATCATATTTCAACTTAATTAGATTTCTTTGTGTTTCTATGTATTTTATGCATTGAAAAACATTATTCTGAGATGGAGGCCCTATCAGACTGCTGAAGCTGTCCAAGACACAAAAAACACCAAGAACCTTGTGATTAATTCAATTCCTTTATGTGACAGATGAGGAAACTGAGGCCCAGAGACAAGAAATATTTTCCCAAGGTCACACAGGTGGCATTGGGATCCAGGTGCTCAGACTTCAGATCCATTCTTCTTGTCACTTACTCACCATACCACATGTTCCTGACTTGAAGAAAAGAGGGGAAAGCCTCTTTGGTGTTCTTCCAGTAGGAAATCCCATCCTTACTACTTGCTTACCTGTATGGCTTTGAGCAAATCACTTCCCTTCTCTGAACTTGGGTTTCCCCATCTGTAAAGTGAGGGGGTGGCCTAGATGCCTCCAAAGTCCCTTAGAGAGTTCGAGATGGTACATGATCATTTGATTCTTCCATATGGTCCAGGTTTTATCTGGCATGGTTTGTCTAGTACAGGGCAAAACCACGGCCAAAGCTGTGTGATGTGGGACAAGTTTCTTTCCCTTCCTGGGCCTCAGTTTCCCTATCTGTAAAGTGAGGTGATTGGACTAGATGGCCTCCCTGGGCCCTTCCTGCTGTGACACTCTGTGGATGGGCCCTGTGAGAGGCTGCTGGGAGGAACGATAGCTTCCATGTTTGTCAAACCCCTTCCAGTTCCAAAGCCCTTCCCGTGATCATCTCATGTGAAGAAGGCCTCCATTGTGGGCCCACGCTCCAATAAGTCAGTTATTTACAAATATCACCCAGGCGGGTCCAGGGCCTGGCTCCCTGTCAGCCTTTCACTGTGGTGGTTTCTCTCCTTCCCTGCAGACATAAACAATGACACTTAGAATTTCCTGTCGGGGAGCCTGGCGGGCAGCGTATGTCTCTGAGGGAAGTGGCTAATTATTTATTAAACCAGGGTGTGCCGAAAGTGGGTTACACACGGCTCCTTGGGCCACTGGGGGCAGAGGGGTGACGGGAGAGAATCTGTGTTTACACACTCGTGCCTGTTATATGGGAACCAGGAGCTGTGGGAAGGAAAGGAGGCAATTGGGTGGGTCCTGTCATGTTTCTTCATTCAGTCCTTTCAACTCCATTCATGAGAACTGGCCTGGAGGTCAGCAGACTGGGTTCAAGTCCAAGCTCTGACTGTTTCTAGTGAGCTCTTGGACTGAGCGAGTCCCTAGTCCCTCTCACTCTCTCCTTCCTTTCCTCCTCTGTTACCTGGGGTGGGGGTGGATAATTCCCTCCCTCCCAGGGTTGGTGGAAGGAAGCTCAAGCCCTTGTAACCTCTAAATCAGTGCCTATGGTGTGCAGAACTGTATTTGGGCATTGGAACCTGTACAGAAGAGAACTAGATCCTGTGGTGCCTGCCCTCAGGGATCTTCTAGTTTAGGGCCCGAGAGGACTGTAATAGACATTAGGATGGAAGGCAAAAATCTCTTCATGTTGTCTGGGGATGGGCTGAGGGCAGGGCTGGGATCAAGGAAGGCTTCATGGAGGAGGGTTTAGTTGAAAGATGTGCTCTCTCTCTCTCTCTCTCTCTCTTTTTCTCTGTCTGTCTCTGTCTCTGTCTCCCCTCCCCCCCCCACCGAGGAAGACCACATTGTCTCTAAGCAGATTTCGATAGATCCTGGAGGATTCTTTTCTTGAGTCCTCTCATGTGACTCTGTTCTCCCCAGCCATTCTGGGGGCCACTCAGGGCAAAGAGCCTCTCTCCTCCTTCCCAGCTCCCCATATAAGGTAGGGGTGGGGTGGATCAGAGATCCCTTGTAGGACTGGGCGCCTGTGGATGATAGGTGTTCACTCTCATTTCCTGACTTTAAAATTAAGAGGCAACAAAAACATTCTTTTGGTGGCTGTGAAAGTCTTCATAAAGATGTTAAACTGAGCTTTAATCTAATACAAGGGAGTTTACAGAGACTCATGATGAAAAGCCCTTGGATTGAGCAGGGAGAAGGCGGGATCGTTCTTAACATCATAGGACCCTAGATCCAGAACTGGATGGCATCCCAGAAACCATCGAGTCCTCATTCAGTCCTCACAACAGTCCCGGGAGGCAGAGGCTATTATTATTTTTTATTTTAGTATATTATTTTTATTTTTCCCCAGTTACATGTTAAAACAATTTTTAACATTCGTTTTTAGACCTTTGAGTTCCAAATTCTCTCTCCCCCTCCCTCCCCCCCCCCCAGCTCCCTTCATTGAGAAGGCAAGCAGTTTGACATAGGTGGTACATGGCAGATGCTACCCCATTTTACAGATGAGGAAACTGAGACCCAGAGACGTTAAGTGAATTTCCCAATGTTGTGCAGCAAGCATCTGAGGTAGGATTTGAACCTAGTTCCATGTCCCTTATTTTATTAATAGGAAAAGTGGGGCCCGGAGAAGAGAGAGGGGGCTTTTATGGTATCTTGTAGAAAGTTAGTTATGGCACTGAGATGTCAAATATCCATTGAGGGGCTCTTACCACCACCTCATAGTTATTAGCAAGCATTTGACCAGAGCTAAAGGAAATAGAAGTCTTTGTTACTGCTTTGTTCTGGAAGGAGAGACCGTTGTTCTCTCCTGGTCTCAGCCAGGCTCTGTGGTTCTGTTCCCTAACCTTGGGCAAGGTATTTTCAGTTCCCTCTCCATAAAAGGAGGAGGTTGGACTACACGATCTTTCAAGTGGTTTTTGACTCTTAACAGTAAAATTTCAAGACTGATTGTTAAATGAGCCTCACCAAATCTCTGACCTTAGTGAGATGGAGTGATGGTTGGTTTAGTGGGTAAAGTGGAGGGGGGGGGCGGCCTTAGAGTCAGGAAGTCAAGAAGACCTGAGTTCAAATTCTGACCCTAGGCAAGTCACTTCTCAGTTTACTCATTTGTATAATAGGGTTAATCACAGCATCTCCCCCCCGGGATTGTTGTGAGGGTCAAATGAGATAACATAGGTAAACTGTTTTTCACACCTTTAAGTGTGATTTAAACATCACCTCGCCCCTATTTTGCAGACCACTAACTAAGTCACCATTATCCGGCTGGGGGAGTCCTTTCCTGGGCCTCAGCTTCCCTATCTGTAAAGTGTGTGAGGACTCTAGCTGCAGAGCTCCCAGTTCTGACCTCCTGTGTTCTCAGGGGCCCTCCCAGCTCTGACAGACTCATTTTTATCGGGGAGCCGGATGAGAAGCTGGGCTGCCTTTCTGCCAGTGTGGGCCTTCTCAAAGAAATCTTCTTTTCATGGGATGCGGACGTGTCTGCTATTAAACAGTAAAATATATCCAACCCTCGGGACTCTTAAAACTTCTTTAAAAATTCTTTATAAACTTTACAATACAGTGTGTGGGTATATACATTTCTTTCCCATCCAAGGGGCCATCCAAGGCCCTTGGCCTCCGCAGGAATTTCTTCTTTGTAATTATTTTGGAGTGTGGTTTTTTTTGGGGGAGTGTGTATGAATAAAATCCCCTTTGAGGATTTCTCTGGTATGGGATGGGTGGTACGTGGCCAGGGGCCGAACTTGGGAGAATGATGGCCCCCTTTCCCAGGGTCATTAGATCAGACTCACAGAGCGTTCAAGCCTTAGACTATAGGATGGCAGGGCTGGAGGAGATCTTAGAAGGGTCATCAGCCAACTCCCCCCATAGTACGTGTTGGGAAACAGAGGCTTGACAAGAGAGTTCTTGCTTAAGGTCCCACAGAGACTCCACAGCAGAGCTGAGATTAGAACCGATGTCTCCTGCCTCCCAGGCCACGGTTCTTTGCCCTCCGCCAGCTGCCTGTTGAAAAGCCTTCGCCCATGGGAAGGCAGGAATGTGGAGTGTGAACTGACCCTCCCTTCCCTCTGAGGTGTTGCTAAATCTCTGGCCAAGGCTCCAATTGCTATCAAAACAGAGAGTATCTAGTGGGTTTCCGGAAGGACCGTAAATCAAGTTTTAATACAGGGCCAGAGCTTGGGGAGTGCATGAACTTTTCAGTCTGACCCAAGGACTCCTGGTTCTTATACCCTCATGCCCCCATCCCAGGAGCTCCAAGAGGGAAATGGGGCCCAGTCTTATCCACTCTCCTTCCCCCAGGGGATTCTTTCCAGCCCATCCCTTCCCTTTGCCTCCTCTTCAATCTGCTTCCCTCAAGCATTCCCCTCCTCCTGAAATGCTTGGTTGGCGGGCATCCAAGGGTGTTGTGCATGGGGGAGGAACAATTTCTGGGGGATGGGGGGGGGGAGTAGGAGGATGGCTGGAATCCTTGTAGAAGGAGAATCGAAGAAGGATCTCTCTCAACCCCTCCCAGGAGCCTGCCGCCACTGGGATCGCTGATGGGAACGGATACTGACCCAGCTGTTTGGGGAAGACAGGTGTGGGACTGCCCCTTCCCAGGCAGGGCCAGCCTGAGTCCAGGCCCTCTGTCTTCCTTTTAGATGCAAATAGCTCAGCACATTTGTCCGGGTGTAAGTGAGCTGAAATATTTAAACAAATAAAGCAATGGTGGGCACTCTAGTGTTGTCCAGGTACCCCATGGTGTGTTTCCACAAAGGGAAGTATGTGTACGCTCACATGCACCCAGAGACAGACAGGCTGATTCACAGACACACGTATATGGAGCCGTGAACGAGGCACAGGAAGATGCCCATTCAGACACATAACACCACAAAGAAATAACTATACACAGAGACAGAAGCATAGTGACAAATGTACACGGAGACACAATTTGTATGCATTTGTGTATGTGTATTTTTGTTTACCAAGTCATGAACAGCCTTAAATGTCAGATAGAGGAGTTTTAACTTTTCTTGGGAAGCAGTAGGGAATCATTGAAGATTCCTGAGGAGGAGAATGACCCGATTAGATCTCTGATTTAAGAAAGATCTTTCTTTTTTTGAAAAAAGTTTAAAATTTTGATTCCAAAGCTAACAAACACCAAACAAAATAGAAATTTCCATGTATGTAGGAGAACAGAACAAGAGGATTGTCCACAAAACTGCAGACCTCTATTATGTACAACTTGCCTAAGGAAGATTATTCTAACAGGACTAGTGAAGGACAAGACTAGGGGCAGAAAAACCAGTTAGGAAGCCGCTGTCCAGTCAGTGATGATAAAGGTGGTGTGACAGGGGAGGGAAGAGAGAAAGGAATTAATTTGAGAGGTGTAGCCATGGAAGGGACAAGACCCTGATAATTGGTTGTAGGAGGCAAGGAACAAGGAAGAAACAAAGGTAAGTCCAAGACACACAGCTCAGATTTTATTATGACAGTTATTGAGAAAATAGTATTCAATATAAAACATGGAGATTATGTAACAGGAACTTTGGTTCCTCATTCTTCTGGAAGATAGACAGACAGACAAAACATTGATTAAGTGCTTACCGTGACACAGGCATTGTGCCAAGTGCTGGGCTTGAAAATAGAAGCAGGCAAGACAGTCCTGGCCTCAGGGAGCTTCCATTCCAGTAAAGATAACATCAGTCGCCTCATTGCCTCCTCCATTGGGATATCTGGGTATCTCAAAGAGATTCCTTACTATCTTGGTTCCTTTTCTAGAGCCAGACACTGTGTCTCTTTCCAGACTGAGAGCTACCCAGGTCTGCCAGTAGTGGGCTTGTAAATTAGAATGTGAGGGGTACAACAGTGAGATATTAGTGACCTGGGGTCACTTGAGCAAGAGAGTCCTGGGATTGACTGGGAGAATCAGGGGAGGCTTTATTTCTGAACCTACTGTGTGCAGCAGGTCTCTGTTGAGGTCAAGGTCACTCGACCCTGGAGAGCAAACAGCCTTGTAGAGGAGACAAGATACTGATACAAGAAATGAAAGAACAAGACGAGATTCCAATACCAAACTTCAAAGATTTAGGCAAATTAAGTAAACATTTATGAAGTGCCTCCTGAATACAAAGCTCTTTTGCTTGAAGCTAAAAGTGGTCCCAGGTAGTAGATGGGCATCTAGGTGATACAGTGGATGGATCACTGGGCTTGGAGTCAGAAAGACCTGAGGTCAAATCCAGCCTCAGACACTTACTAACTGTGTGACTCTGGGCAAGTCACTTAGCCCTGTTTGCCTCAGTTTGCCCATCTGTCAGATAGGGAAAATAATAGCACCTACTTGCCAGGGTTGCCATGAACATCTAATGAGATAATTGTAAAGTGCCTGGTACAGAATAGGCAGTATATAAATGTTAACTATTATTATTATTAGATAGCCTGCTGTAGTGAAAACAAACATTGGATTTTTTAATCAGGAGAGATCTGGGTTCTAATCCTGGCTCTAACAACTTTTAGCTGTGTGACCCTGGGCAAATCACTAAACTCATGTGTAGTTTCCTTATCTGTGCAATGGTAATAATCCTTATCCAAGCTAATCACCCAGGGCTTGCTCACAAGGCATTTATAAAATCTCTTATAAGAAAGGCCTTTTGTAGAACTTTTTGTTGCTATTCATTTGTGACCCCATTTGGGATTTTCTTGGCAAAGATATTGGAGTGGTATGCCATTTTCTTCTCCAGCTCATTTTACACATGAGGAAACTGAGTCAACCAGGGTTAAGTGACTTGCCGAAGGTCACACAGATAGTAAGTATCTGAGGTTGGATTTGAACTCAGAGCCTCTTGACTCCAGGACTGATGCTCTATCCGCTTTGCCACCTAGCTGCCCTTGTAGGCTTGCTGTTGTGGCTGCTTCTGTCATTGTCCCCATCAGGTTATGAGTGGGTAGTGGGCACTTGGAGAGGGAGAGGAATCTGTGTGGACCAGGGATGGAATGGGAAAGTTTCAGAGAAGAGTCAAGGCTTCAGCTGGACCAGGCCTTGTATTATCAGCTCCAAAGCCAGTGAGAAGCAGGAAGAATAAGGTGGCATCCTTTCAAAGCATCTTCCTCATCCCTGATGGCTTCCTCTCAGCAGCTCTTTAAGAGAAGTGGGGGAGGGGTTATCTCCATTTGACAGAATGGAAAACTGAGGTCCGTTCATGTGGATAATTAATATATTGCTTGCCCAAGGGGTGAGGGAAGGAGAGAATTTGGAATGCAAAATTTTTAGAAATGAATGTGAAAATTTTTTAAAAATGTAATTGGGAAATATTTACTGAAATAAAAATTTAAAAATACATATAATACATATATATAAACTTAGGTCTAATATATATATGTATATATGTATACACACATATATATGTGTATAAATAATATACACATAGTATATAACTATATATGTATCTATATAATTATATAGATACACATGCATGTATATATGTTAAAAACTGAGGTTGAGAAAAGACAGTGACTTCAAGCAAGTCCTACAGCCATTAGTGGCAGGCCTGGAACTAGACCTCATGTGTCCTGACTCCCAGTCTAGGGCAACTTCCCTCAAACAGGCCAGCACCTACCCTGTCCTTTAAAAACGTTCTGGTCCTTTTGAGTCCCACTCCTAGCTCCATGGAGAACCAGAGAGGAGGTTAGAACAAGAGGAGAAGCCGGCTCCTTCCAGCTCTGGAGCCTGGGAAGGCCCAGCCCCAGCTCGCTGGGGTGGGGGACAGGCAAGGAAATCTTATCTCACCAGACCCTTTGTCCAGGATCCAAGGTTGATTTGGCCTGAGATTTATCTGTGTGTCCTTGGGGTGGGGGTGAGAGGGCAGGGAAAGGGAAGGGAGGCTAGGTCAGCCAGGAGTGGAATCAGCACACGGAAGGATGATCCTGGGCTGTTTGGTAAAGAAATGTGCTATCTTGCAAATTCTTCATCCTCAGCGACTGCTCTGTTTCTCTCTGCCATTCTCCCACCTCCGGGGTGACCACAGACTGACCTTTAGAACTGCTGTACCTAGAAATGCATGAAAGAATTAGGACTTCTTGTTTTTAAGGGCCTGTCCTGTTACTCATTTGGCCTTCAGGGTATCTGAGGAGCAGTCATGGAGGAGCTAGGAAGGAACACAGTTTCCCTGGGGCTTGGAGGTGGGTGTGAGTGAGTGAGTGAGTGAGTGAGTGAGTGAGTGAGTGATTGAGTGTGTGTGTGTGTGTGTGTGTGTGTGTGTGTGTGTGTGTGTGTCTGAAGTCTGAGGGGAAGGAGAAACCACAGTGCTGGACCGAGCAGAGTAAACTCCTTTTCTTTCCTTTTTAATTTTTATTCTTAATTAAAGCAAGCATTTCCCTATGTAAAGAAGAAGGGAGAACAAAGTAGATTGTATGGGAAACTGCCAGTCTCTCTTAGGACTCCTAGCTAGTCTTTTTAAATATATAATAATTTCAACATGTAACTTTCAAAGCTATCTTGTTTGTCTGTGTCTCCTCCTGTCATTCTCTCTTTCCTGGTGATTTGTAAAAATCTTTCATCCTCTTCTCTTTCTTTCCTTTGCATTATGTTCTGTCTTCCTCTCCCCTCCCAGCATTTAGCACATAGTAGGTTCTTTAAAAATATTTATTGATTGAATAATTGATTGGAAAAAGGCATTTAAAAACTCCTTCAAACTCCTAACATGCACAGTGAAGCAAAACAAATTTCCACTTTGGTCTTATTTGAAAAGTGAAATATCTTTCTGTACCTTGAGTCCATCCCTTCCCTGTCAGGAGAAGAGTCATGGCTAATTTTTGTATTGCTAAGAGTCATCTTGCAAAGTTATTGTTGTCTTTGTTTGTTTGACAAGGCTGTTATGATTGTATATTTTGTTCTTTGGGCACAAAGTAAATTCTTATTAAAGAATGAGGAGCCTTTGGTGGGTGCTGTGGTGGGAAAGCATTGGTCCTAGAATCTGGAGATCTGGGTTTGAATCTTAACTTTGCCACTTATTATCCGTGTGACTTTGGGCAGATCATGTCCTTTTTCTGTGCCTCAGTTCCTCTATAAAATGAGGGAATTGGCTTAAAATAGTCTCCAGGGTCCTGTGATTTTATGAGGCTCAAGAGGTGAGTCAACTTTTCTGTGGTTGTACCAATAATAGGTGTCAAACACTGGGAATCCATCCAAGGTCTCCCAACTCTAGGCTAGTGCAGGTGTGAGGGGCAGAAGGGTGAATCATCAGACTGCTGGAAGAGAGCCTAGCTCAATTTTATTGCCTCTTGTCCCGTAGGCCCTCCAAGAATCTCCGACCGTGTGGCCCCCAGGCAGTCGGCAAGGCTGGGGAGGACTGTCAAACTCCTGTGCCCTGTGGAAGGGGACCCACCACCCCTCACCATGTGGACTAAGGATGGGCGTACCATCCACAGCGGCTGGGCCCGTTTTCGAGTCCTCCCCCAGGGCTTGAAGATCAAGGAAGTGGAACAAGGGGATGCTGGTACCTATGTATGCAAGGCCACCAATGGCTTCGGCAGCCTGAGTGTCAATTACACGCTCATTGTGATGGGTGAGTATGATCGTGTCCTGAGAAAGGGTGGGCAGTGCTGGGCATAGAAGAGAGAGAGAGAGAGAGAGAGAGAGAGAGAGAGAGAGAGAGAGAGAGAGAGAGAGAGAAGGGGAAACCAGACCTGAGCTGAGTGTAGGGGGCTTGGTGGGTAGAAGGGGAAAGGGCTGGAGATGGCCAGTCCTATACAACATGGCGGCAGGGGAGGGGGTGTTCTCAGGTTAGTGCTCTGTACCAGCCATGAGGCTGGAGGAATGTGGCTGGATGGAAGGTATTGTTTCATGGGGAGGGTGGCCAGCGGGAAGGACGTGGTCAATGTTGGAAATAAGGTGGCATGGTCAGTGCTGGATATCTCAGACTCCGTGCAGAGAATGTCTCAGAGTAGCCAAGATCACAGACAAATGGCAAGGAAAGACAAGGACAAACAATTTAAGAAACTATGGAATAGAATGGAAACTATGGAAATAGCATGGAGTTGAGAGTCCCAGGAGTTGGGTTCAAGTGCTGACTCTGCCATTTAATATATGTGTGTGAGCGACCTTGGGCAAGTCCTTTGCCCTTTCTCTGCCTCAGTTGGTACATCTGAAGAAAGAAGAGACAGTTAGGCTAGAAGGGTATTTGGGTGTTTTCTCTCTAGATCCTAGGAAGCCTCTTAAGTGTATACTCATGTGTGTGCATTTTGGTGTGTTTGATTCCCTGGAACCTGAGGCAGAGTGTAGAAAGCAGAATATGTGATTAAAGTCATTCTGAAGTCCCTCTGTGTTTCTTTGAAACCTTTTTATCCCACACAAGACCAGGACCTCAAAGCCTTCCTTTTGCTCATCCCAGGTGCTGGGTGTCACATCCTCCTTTGGCCTGGGTTCTCTGGGCAAGATCTAATTGAGGGGTGGCACAGAAAGGGCTGCCTCAGTAAGTTACAAGCTCAGATGCCTCCAAGCAGAGGCTGAATGGCATCCCTTGTTAGGGATGCTGTAGGTGAAGTCCCTGTGGAGGGCTTGGTATATGGTGTTTCTAACCCTCAATATAACCCTAGGAATGGGAAGACCTGGGTTTGGGTTCCATTGTGAACACTCAATGACTGTGTGACCTTAAATACATCACTTTTCCTTTCCTTGGCCTCAGTGTCTCACCTGGAAAATGGGAACATTAATATTTTCACTACTTTCTCCCAAGGTTGTTGGAAGCACTTTGGAAAGATTGGGGTTCTCTAGCTGAGGGAGCTGTTACTATCTATTGGAAAGTGAGGCTCGCAGGCTTTCCCATGGGAATCCTACATCAGAGATTCTCCCTTGATTCAAGGGATTCCAGCGCTTGATAGCTGGGTGGCTCTGGGGAAGTCTCTTCTCTCCCAGGCTATTTCCTCATCTCTGCAATGAAGGAGCTAGATGTGTTGATCTCTACGGTCTCTTCCAGTGCTAATATTCTCTTAGTCTTTTCTTTGGCATTGGAAGAACTTGGTTCACAGAAATCTCTGAGATCATCTGTTCCAATTTCCTCCCAGAGCAAGAATAATAATAGCTAATAACGGCTATATGTATATCTCCATCCGGTTTGTGAAGTACTTTACATACGTTTATTTCATTTGATCCTCACAGCAACCCTGGGAGGTAGGAGCTATTATTATCCCCGTTTTACAGATGGGGCAATAGAGACAGACAGCGTAAGTGTCTGAGGCTAGGTTTGAACTGTGATCTTCCTAACTCTAGGTCCATCCATCATCGTAGCCACTGCTCTGCCTAGCTAGGTGGTGCATTCAATCTTTCCTTGAACCTTTTCAGTGACGGGGAGTTTGTGCCCTTCCTCACCCTACAAAGTAGCCTCTTCCATGGTTGGACAGCTCCAGTTAGGAATCTCCTCCCAGCAGTGCCCAAATCCATAACTTACATAAATTGGTGATAGAGCCGGATGAGACGGTTCTTACGCTTAATGAGCTTCCAGTATTGAGGGGGGAGGGGAGATAAAGGGCATATGCAAATAATTATATTGTAGAGAAAAGGTTCTGTACAAAATAGACTGAGAAAACGGAAGAGGGATCAATCACTTCTAGTGAGGGGGTCAGGGAAGTCTTCACGGAGGAGATTTACTTTAACTGTACCTGGAAGGGTCAGTTGGCATTTGAAAGGTAGAGAATGGTGTGTGTGTGTGTGTGTGTGTGTGTGTGTGTATGTGTGTATGATATTTTTGTAGTGGATGATAGTACAATCAGGCCAGCCAGGGCATGGAGCTCTGGTGGGGAGCAGTTTCAGATAAGCCTGGAAAGGTAGGAAGGTGCTGTATTATGGAGGGCACCGAATGCCAATTTATTCAGCAGCCAATCAGGAGCCAGTGAAGTTTCCTCATTTATCTTGCCTTCTCCTTTCTGGATCTCCAGGTCACTGGGCCCATGGGTTCATAGAATCTTAGGACCACAGAATTTTGAACTGAGAAGAGACCTTAGAAATCATTTCCTCCAAAAATGAGGAACCAGAGAGATCCAGCCTTCTCCGCTCACGTGTCAGGGCTGAGAGCCTCCACAAGCCAGAGGCAGTACGCCAGCCTCCTCCTCAGCTGACCTCTTCAGCCCCTCTGGACACTTGATGCTCCTGCTTCTCCTCAGGTCTCATCAGCTCAGATACAGGAGCTCATCCTGCTCGTGGCAACAACCCTGGGTGGCAAGTCAGGAAACCTGGCTTCTGCCCCTGACTCAGCCTCCAGCTGGCTGGGTGACCTTGGGCCAGCCCCTTCCCTGCTCAAGCTAGGCTTCACTTTCCCTGCCTGTCAAGTGAGGGGGCTTAGACTAGATGCCTTCAAAGCTCTTTCTTTTCTTCTGCTCAGGCCCCTCTTCCTAGCCAGGCCAAGGGAGCTGTTTTTTGGTGTTTCAGGTTTTTCACAGCTTGTTCCGCCGTCAGCGCCATTTGATGCGAGGCGCGTGGGGGAGCGTTTTTACATGAGAAGGATCATCCCTCTTCTCCTCTTTTATGATCTGCACAAGGCACCCAGAGCAGCAGCCACCAGCAAACATCTGTTTGTTCTCGAAAAGGCTCCCGCTGCTGGTTCTGAGGGCTTCAAGTTGTGGGTGGAAAAAAACCAGAGCCGTACAGTGGGACAATGTGGTTTGCATTAGTGTGTTCCAGTGAACTCCTCGGCCCGTGGCCCAGCATCTCAACATAGGGAGAACGGAGTTTTTGGACTGGTGAAGTTTCGAGTCATAATGTGGCAGGGGGCCTTAATGAGACGAGAGGGAGCCTGGTGGGGAAGAAAGAAAATGGCATTCAGGAGATTTGGGTTCGAATCCCAGCTCTGGCACTTATTCTTCTGTGATCATGGCATCACTCAGCCTCCCTGTCTTTTGGTTTCTTCCTGTAAAATGGGGATAATAATCCTGGTACTCCCCACTTTAAAGGGTGGTTATAAGGAATGTACTGTGTAAACCACTATAGAAATGTGAGCAGTCACTACTGTTATTAGAGACCATTCAATCCAGACCCTTAATTTTCTAGAGCAGAAAGTGAGGACTCAAAAAGGGATCATAAAACCATCAGTTCTAGAGCTGGAAGGGATCTTAGAGATCACCCAAGCTAAGCCTCTTATTTTCCCAGAAGAGGAAACTGAAGCTGAGATGAAGCTCTGAGTGGGGAAATGATCTGGTCAAGGTTTGTTGTTGTTCATTCATTTCAGTCACATCTGACTCTCCGTGACCCCATTTGAGATTTCCTTTGCTGGAGTGGTTTGCCATTTCCTTCTCCAGCTTTTTTACAGATGAGGAAACTGAGGCAACCAGGGTTAAGTGACTTGCCCAACGTCACATGGCTAGTAAGTGTCTGGCCTCAGATTTGAACTTAGGTCCTCCTGATTTCCAGGGACAGTACTCTATTCACTACACAACCTAGCTGCCCTGGCCAAGGTTACACAGCAAATTGATGTTAGAGGGCAGGACTTGAATGGCTACAACTGGATACAACTAGACCCCCAACTGATTACTGTCTCTTACAGACAAAGAGGCTTCTAGTTGAATTTGAAGACAATGATACAGTATCCCCTTGGCACTATCTTTTTCAAGATGGGTTACTTCCAGTTTTCCTGGCTTTCTCTAAAGGCCTTATTCCCTGGGAGGGAAATCAGGGGCACAGTAGAAGGAGGTGTCTCTTTGGGAGGGTTTGTTAGTAGTTAAAGCCATCTGCCCAGCCATGTGAGAGTTGATGAGAGCCCTGCTATGTCTGAGGGTCTTGGGCACCTTCTTCTGCTCTGGGTCAGTGTAAATTGGATGAGATCACTTCTACATGGAGTTAGGGAAGACTTCCTGCAGCAGGGAATGAATACCAGTCTTGAAGGAGGAGAAGAATTTCAACAGGAGAGGAAAGAGTGTCTCCCAGGCTTAGGATGCAGTTTATGTGAATGCAGAGCTGGGAGAAGGCTGGCTGAAATCAGGGAAAAGCCAGTATTTCAGTGTGTCTGGAAAGGACCCTGGAGGAAAGGGGAGATAAGGCTGGAAAGATATAGAAAGGTCGCATTTTGGCAGTCCTTGAATGTCAGGCTCTGGAGTTTGAGGACATGAAGAGGGGTATTTCCCAAGGACATAAACATGTCATTCTTCCAGTGCTACATGAATGGCATCCCTCCTGTGCCCAGCTCTTTGTCCAACCTTGGATCCCCTGCTCTCAGACTGGTCTGGGCAGAGCCCTGGAGTCTTTGGTCCCTGGCTTTGAGCTGCTGGCTCTGGTTGTGTTCCTATAACTAGGCAGACTGGGCTGGAAGTATAGATACAAAATGGGGTGATGCCCTATAACCAGGCCGAACTTGGACTTCCAAGACCACAGTTCTAATCCTGACCTTGTCATTAACTGTGTGACTTTGGGCGAGTCACTGGACTTTGCTGCGCTTCACTTTCTCATATGTCAAATGATGGTCCTTAAGATTCCTTCCAAGTTTTAATCAATAATGAAATCTACATTAGAGACAACTGAGCAAGACTATGAACAAAATTAAAAACAGTACCACTGATACATGAGAAGCATAATCATATGTGTATATTTGTGTGTACGTATATATTATGTAAGTTTCATAAAAATGCCTTACATACACTTGAGCTTCAGAACTCTGCGGGGTAATACTACAGGTATTATGATATCCATTTTATTAATGAGGAAACTGTAGAGAGGCTGGGACTTACCCATACTCACATGGCAAGATTTGACCCTAGCTAGTCTTCCTAACTTCAGGTCAAGTGTACTCTCCACTCTATTGCCCTCTCTGAGGTGAAGTTTCAGAATTCCAGCATTATCCGTGGCCCAGGAGGCAGCTCAAGGCTGTTTGCTGAAATGCAAAGAAGGCTAGATTTGGAATCCAGGGACCTGGGTTCAAAACCTGACTTTGGGCCTCCGTTTCCTCTTAATGAATCAGAGGAGGCCAGGGCTGAGCTGAGCAGGCAGAAAAGAAGTTTCTGTCCTGTTTCCAAACTCATTTCTTTTTCATGTTACTTGGTTGGGGAGTCAGAGGCATAAAACCTTTGGCCTGTTTCATTTGGTAAACAATCCTTTTATGAGCTGCCTCCTTTTCTGGGAGAGGAGTTAAGAACCTACCCCTGGGGGAGGGGGCAGGACTCAGAATTAGGTCCAGGTCTAAGGCTTTTGGCCAAGCTGACACAATGAGCATTTATTAAGTACCTACTGTATGTAAGGTCTTACCTTAGGGAGAGTTCTTAACCTTTTTTTATGTTATGAAATGCTTTGGCAGTCTGTTGAAGTCTATGGATCCTTTCTCAGAATAATGTTTTGTAATCCATAAAGCAGAGTACATAGGATCACAAGGGAAACCAATTATATTGAAATATAGTTATCAAAATATTGAAAAAAAACCAACAAATTTATGCATATCATGTTAAGAACTGCAAGCCTCCAAGCATGGGGATCTAAAGACCCTCCAACAGCCAATCTTATGTTCTCTGTCTTCCCTGTTCCCAGTACCGTGTGTGAACAAGGGTGTTCATGCCAGTACCAATATGTGTGTGAGCGTGCGTTCTCGTGAGCTTATACATTCACACATTCACAATCCTAGTTACGAACACATGTACGCTTACACACAGTACCCTTTATGTCTGTATACACATATACATCCAAAACCACGCACATACATGTATTCACAGAAGCACACATGTATGCCGACAGTCAACACACATTTATTTATATTCATGCCCCAATATTCCTACATGTGTATCACATGTGCACACATATAAACCTACTCAGAGACATACACTAATATACATTTAGTCAAATCATAGTGATGCAGACACATACACACACATATATACACAGATACACTCATCCAGGCAATGTCCCTGCTTCGTCTCTCTTCTATCCCCTGTGTGAGCAGGGGTTTGTGGTCCCTATTCCTCTTGAACCACGGCACTACCACTGCCCCATAACATCATGCCCATCTCTGAGCCTTGTATGGAGCCCCCACCCTCCAATGCTGCCCTGGCCCTGGCCTCTGCCCTCTGCCCTTTTTCATCTGCGTTGATCAATATTGACTTTATTTTGTTTGACTCCATTTCGGAACAGCTTGTGATCTTTCTTTGGGAGGGTGACGGGGGAGAGGTTTGGGGGAAGGTCACTCTGGTGTAGAATGGTATCTCAGTTGTGATTAGAGGTTGCTGCTTTGTTGGTCCTTGGATCCCCGTGGCCTAGCACAGGCCCTGGTACACAATAGGTGATTAATAAATACTTAGTGCTCGGTTGGTGATTGTGTGTTGAAGTGCATTGTGGGTGGTGTGATTGGGTCAGTCAGCCCAAGTGTGTGTTTATGTAACTGTGATTTTCTCAGGCTGAGGGGTAACAGCTCCCATCCTGAAATATCCAGCTGCCCTGAATATTTGTCAGTGGTTAGAAGGGTGATTGATTTCTCCTCCCTCTCCTACTCAAAACAGACACACAGGCCAAGGTTGTTGGTCCGTGGAGGATTAGGCTGGGCTGGATTGGAGAGGGGAGGAAGAGGAGGGGGAGAGGCCCACCTCTTCCCTTTCACAAGGACACCCCAACTTGGGCCTAGGCTTCCACCAGGGACAACCAAGAAATTACAAATGTTAGCAAACAGGCTGCTCAGGCTTCTCCTCCCCAGGGTTTGGGGGATACAGGCTGATTTTCACAATGTATGTTTCACTGGGGATATCCCAAGGACACTCAGTCTGGAGGGGGTGGGTGACCACATGGGTGGCCTGGGCATTTTTTGGGGGATGACCCAAACAGAGATGAGAAGGGGGATTACATACTCTTCAGCAGATGTAGCAGACACCCTCCCTGCCCAAAGGCACAGCCTCGACTTCTCAACAGAATCATAGAGAGCCAGGAGAAAGGGCTTTAGAGACCATCTAGACCAGCCCCCCCCCCCCCACATTTTACAGAGGTGGAGACTGATACTCAGATGAGGGATGTGACATTTCCAAGGTCACACAGTTAATGGCACGATGAGAACTAGGTCTAGCTCTCCCAACCTGGCGTTCTTTCCTGTACCCTCTCTTGTCTTTCCCAAAGTGCATAATAGATGCTCTGTAAATATTTGTGAGTTTTTTTCATCATTCTGTTTTTAAATTTATTATTTATTTTTAGCATTCTTTTCTTTTTAGATTTTGGGTTCCAAATTCTCCCCTTCCCTCACCCGCTGAGAAGACAAACAATATATGATAACAATTGTTCTGTAAATATTTGTTAATCCTTCTGTCCTCCCCAGACTGTGAGCTCCCTGAGTTCAGGGCCTGGATCTCTTCCTTCTTTGTCTCCCCAAGATGGGATTGTTCTCTGAGGACAAGGCCTAAGTCTCTTCTTTTCAGCATACTGCAACAAACATTTATTCATTATCTACTAACTGCATGGTACTGTGCTAAGCATTGGGGTTTGAAATTCAATTCAAACATTTCTTAAGCCCCTACTATGTGATAGGCACCGGGACTACAAAGATCTGAAAAAACCAATCTCTTCTCTCAAAAAGTTTATGTGTATATGTGCAGGAGATTGAGAAGACTTGGCGTCTGATTGAGTTTGGGAGGCAGGGATATGGGAAAGGAGAAAACTATTGATGCCCCCAAAGTTGTTTAACTGGGATGGCTGGGAGGACGCTTGGCATCATCAACACAAAAAATAGGGGAGTTTGGGGGAGGGGCAGTTGGGGAAGATAACAAAGATAATGAGTTCTGTTTTGGACATGATGCATTTGAGATTCTAATGGGACATCCAGGTAGAGATCTCAAGCAGGCAGATGACAATTGCATGTCCAACTGCAAGAGAGATGCAGTCTGGCTCTATGGATTAGGGGGCCATCTGCCTAGAAAAGACCACTGGACCTTTGGGAGGAGGTCACTGAGAAGGAGTAGGGAGATCAGGACAGCCTTGGGGACAGAGCTCATGTGTAGAAGGTGAGGTGGCTTATGAACCAGCAAACACACCCGAGATGGAGAGCTCAGAGAATCACAAATGTCAAACGAAGGGAGGGTATCTAGGAGGTGAAAGGGTCAGCATTGTAGAGAGGCCACTGACAGCGAAGACAGGCGCTAGAATGGAGCAGTTAAGAGTTTCCTGGGAGCAGTTAAGAGTTTCCTGGGAGTCATCAGAGAACAACTTCAGTTGAGAGGTAGCCTTGGAAGACAGATGATAAGAAGTCAAGAAGTGAGTGGGAGGTGGGAAAATGGAAGCCAGAGTGTGGACAACTTTCTAGGAGTTTGGCTGTGAAAGGAAGGAGAGATACAGGATGAGAACTTGAGGGGATGGCTAGGTCAAGTCAAGGGTTTTTAAAGAAGGTTTTTAAAGAGATTTGGGTCTGTCAGCACAGAGCAGAGCCAGGAGTAGCTAGGGAGATTGAAGATAAGAGTGAAGGGGAAGAGGCGGGGGATGGGATTGATCCAAGGGCTAGCTACCAGCAGAGATGGGAAAAGATAGGATCCAGGGTGGAAGAGGTGGTGCTCTCCTTAGCAAGGAAGAGGGTCTGCTTGTCTTCAGGGACCAGAGCAGTAGGAGAGAGGAAAGGACCCTAGGCTCTGAGGGGCCAAATGGCGTGTGTGTGTGTATGTGTGTGTGTGTGTGAGTGTGTGTGTGTGTGTGTTTGTGTGTGTGTGTGATTCCTCCCCCATTCCCCAAGAGTAGGGAACCATCAGTCTGAGTTACACAAACCTGGTCATCAGGGTTTGGGGTTTTGAATTTTATCTGGACCCTCTGGAACTTCTTCCATCCTCCTAATACAGTTCCTGTTTGATGATGAGATTCCACAGGGATGAATTCAATAATAGAGTCAGAGGTCTAGAGCTAGATCTCAGACTATCCAGTCCAACCCCACTTTATTTTGCAGATGTGGAAGCTCAGACACTGAGAGTTGAGTGACTTACCCAAGGTCACACAGGCAGTAAGTAGCCGAGTCAAGACCTCAGACTCTGAATTCTGTACCATGCTGCCTCCTTTCCATGGTACAGGATGCTGAGCAGGGTAGATAGTAGTTTGTGTGGGAGTAATTTAGATCAGGGGTTCTTAACTCAGAGTGGGAGAACTTTCTTTTCTAATATTTTGATAACTATATTTAATTATAATTGGTTTCCTTTGTATTTTGCTCTTGGCATTTAAAAACATTATTCAGAGAATAATAGGGCTCATCTGACCACTGTGAGGGGTAGTGGTGGCTGTGGCACAAATCAGTTTGAAGACCCCTGGTCTGGGAGTTTTAATGGTCAGCAGTGTGACAATGGCAGCCCCAACTAATGGCATCCTTGGCTGAAGTAAGACCCAGTGTCCAAGGGATTGAGATGATACTCTTGTTATCTGGCCCTTTCCCTGGTGAGGTCCCATCTAGAACATTGTATTCAGTACTGGATACTACAATTTAAGAAGGGCATTGACAGGCTGGTGGGTGACCCACGTGGTGAGGGGACTGAAGAACCTTTCTTATAAAAATCACTTATGTGCCCCAGGGACCTTTATTAGCTGGAGAAGTGACTTGGCACAGGGTGTTTGAAGAGCTTTCATAAAGAATGTTCTGCCCAGTCAGCAAGCATTTATTAGGCACCTACTGTATGCCAGGTCCTGTGTTTGGCCTTTGGCCTTAGAATGTTAAACCAAGGACAGGCATGTTTGCTGCAGAAGCAGTAGATTTGGGCTCAGTATAAAGAAGAACTTCCTAAAAATTTGAACTGTTTCCAGGTAGCGTGCACTGCCTCTGGAGATCCTGGGTTCTCCATTGCTGGAGACTAGATGGCCACCTATAGGGGATGTTGATACTGTTTAGTTGTTAATTCAGTCATGTGTGATTCTTTATGACTGCATTTGGAGTCTTGGCAAAGAGACTGGAGTGGTTTGCCATTTCCTTCTTCAGCTCATTTTACAGATGAGGCAACTGAGGCACACAGGATTAAATGACTTGCACAGGATCACAGAGCTGGTAAGTGTCTGAGGCCAGATTTGAACTCAGGAAGATGAGTCTTCCTGATGCCAGGATCAGCGCTCTGTGCAGTGTGCCACCTGAACTAGATTAAGAATCCTTAACTTGGAGTCCTTGAACTTTTATTTATATACATATGTATGTATATGTATGTGTGTACATGTGTATATGTATGTACATATGTACATATGTATATATGTTGACCATTGTAATTCAATACAGTTGGTCTCCTTTGCAATCATCTCTATATCTTATGCATTTAAAAACCTGATGCTGAGAAGAGGTACATCAGCTTCCCTAGACCTGCCAAAGGGGTCCATGACCCAAGAGGTTAAGAGCCCCTGGATCAGGTAGTCTCTAGGGTTCCTTCCAACTCTGAGATACTCTGAGAATCTGTGAAGTGGGAGTCCTGTTGTGTATGTGAGGGGCCTTTCTCTAGGGGTGGTCTGTTCTTTCATTCAGTCACTAAATGCTCATAGAGCACCTGATGCGTGCAGATGTTTGATCTCTGAATGCCCTGTGGAGGAGGCCGAGAGGGTCCAGACTCGGTCCATGCTGTCAGGGAGCTCAGGGCTTCCTAATATGGAGACAGAGGTAATGAAGGTACCAGGCAGGATGTGTGAAAGCCCAGGAGAGAGGCACAGGTAAGTGCTTCTTAGAAGGAGGCCATGGCTCTGTTGGAGTCAGAGAACCTGGGTTCTCATCCTGACCCTGTTGCTCAGATGTGTGACCCTGGGCAAGTTTATTCTCCTCTCTGGGCCCTAGTTGAGGTGGTGAGACTTGATGTCTAAGGGTTTTCTCTGCCCTTTTCCTCTAGACTTCCACTCTGAGGGTGAGATTGGGAGGATGTGCCATAGAAGCTGTTTCAACAGTCAAAAATATGGGGTTGATGGGACATCCGAGGTATAAGGGATGTAATGTAGTGAGCCAAAGCATGGAGGTGGAAAGTATTGAGAGGGTGCATATTCTGATGGGAACATAGGATGTATGAAGGGAAAGTAGTAGGTGACAAAGCTGGAAAGATGGGTTGGTGCTAAATGCAGGGAGGCCTCAAGTGCCAGGCTAACACTCAGAGGTTCACCATGGGGAGCGGGGGCACCCCCTCCCTGGCAGATGCTATCAGGGGATGGAATTTGGGGCTTCTCTGGCAGCCTGGTTCATAGCCTGGCCTGACTAGAGACCTTGGTTGGTTTCTGCCGGCACCCAGCAGAATGTGATAGCCGGAGCCAACATCTGGGATTCATTGGTGGCGTGGAGCCTAAGCAAACACTAGGTATTTCCTCAGTCCTGGCTTCCTTCTCCTCCTTCTGGCTCCCGGCTGCCTTCCTTGCTGTCCTCATGTCCAGAGAGAATTCGTTGATGACAATACCAGCTGCCTCAGGCCCCTTCTCTGGGACCTGCTGTTTAGCCACAAAGTCTCTCCCTGATCCAGACACACTCACCAGGATGTGGAGAAAGGGCGAGGAGGGTGAGAGTGTAAAGGGCGGAGTGGAAGAGATAGAAGGCTCTTTTGGAGAGACCCCTCTGCCTAGAAATCTCTCTTTGACAATGTCGTTACTGTGGTTAGATTTCTGTTAAAACATCCCTTCTTTTCCTCTCTTCCTTCCTTCGTTCCTTCGTTCCTTCGTTCCTTCCTTTCTTCCTTCCTTCCTTCCTTCCTTCCTGAATGCCTACTATGTGCATTATGCTGTCTTTGATATGGGGGATACAAAGATTGATGCAACTCAAACCTTGTTCTTGGGATACTTGGAGTTAGAATCACAGAGTCACAGGGTATCTGGGTTCAAATCCAAACTCAGACACTTATTACATGTGTGTCCTTGAGAAAGTCATTTAACTTCCGAATCTGGTTTTCCCTCATCTCTAAGATGAGTGGGTTGGATTAGATCGGAGGCTCTTAGCTTTTTCTGTGTCCTGGGCCCCTTTGACAGTCTGGTGAAACTTATCACCTTTATCCTACTAATGTTTTTAAATGAACAAGATAAAATACAATGACTTACAGAGAAAACAATTACATTTGAAATCCACTGGGGATTATCATAAAAAAATGTTCTGGACCTCAGGTTTAGAGCTCCTGAGTATTCTCTTCTAGCGCAGTCCTATGATAGCGGGGAGAATGGCATAAGGGCAAAGGAGAGCTCCAGTTAAAGTGGTCTGAGACCTGGGAGGAGGAAGAGAAGCCTTTTATGGGAACCGCTCCTCATGGCCCTTTCTTCCCGTGTCTTTGCTGGTGCTGTTCCTGAAGTCTGCAATGCCCCCTTCCTTGTTGTCTTCCTCATCCTTTGAAGTCCCTGATTCCATGAAACCCTTCAGTCTGAATGACCTCCTCCTCTTCCCCATCTCTCTCTTATAATATCTCCCTCTCCTTCTCTGTCTCTTGTCTTCTCGCCATCACTCTGTCTCTAGCTGCTTCTATCTTTCAATGTCTTCTCTTTGTCTTCTTCTTTTTCTGTCTGCTTCTCTTGCTTTCACTAATACCCTGCCTCCATCTCCCTTTCCAAATTTCTCACTCTGTCTCTGTCTCTGTCTGTGTCTGTCTGTGTCTGTCTCTCTTTCTCTGTCTCTCTCTCTCCTCTCCCCCCGCCTCTCTCTGCACCCCAATCCCTGTCCCTCTTTTTCCACCCACCACCCCTAAAAATAGCCCCATGGCCCTGGATTGGCCCAGGAGCCATTTCCTCTTGCTGCAGAGCATCAGCCCAGGGAGGGAGGAAGGGAAGAACCACCCCATTGTGCAGCTGCTAGAGAGAGAATGTCAAGAATTCTGGGGCCAACTCTGCTTGGACTGGGCAGCCAGGACTTGCAGGAATGTGCCATGTAGGTCCAGCAGTGTTCTCTCCCTCCTTCCTTCTTTCCCTCCCTCCCTGATTGCCTTCCTGCCTGCCTGACACAGCTCATTTGGGAACATGTCTGTTTGTAGGCGCTGGAGTGGGGAGAGGGTAATTAAATAGGGAGCCTGCTCTTTGCATGAGTGCACACAGACACACACACACACACACACACACACACACACACACACACAAACACAGACTGTTGTTTTGTTGGGAGAAAGGCATGGGCCATAGGCTATTGCTGGAGCCTTAAATGCATCTGTTTTTAAATCAGATGGGATAGTCATTAAAAATTTGAGAGTGTGAAGGTAGAGAGTGGAGAAGACCCTCGAGTCTGAAGCCAGCAGTATGAGTCTCCCTTCCACTCATTCCAAAACCACTCCATAGGTCCCTTGACCATTGAAAGATGGCTGGGTCCTAGGCTTGGTTGCCACCCACTCACTGAGTGTCTTTGGAGAACAGTCTTTCTCTCTATGTGGTCTTCAGTTTTCTGAACTATTGAATAAAGGAGCTGGCCTTGATGATAGAGCTTTGAGATCCCTCTTAGGTTGTGTGGTGCTGTGGATAGAGTTAGGTTTGGAATCAAGAAGACCGAGTACTCAGGTACTTCCTAGCTTTGTGACCTTGGGCAAAGGACATACGGTTTCTAGGCCCCAGGTTCTCCCATTGTCAAATGAAGGTGTTAGGCTAGATTGTCTCTAGATTCACTAGTCCAGCTCTAGACCTCATAGGTTTATTCTTTTATTCTCCAAACATTTGCAGACTGTGTCTAGGGTCCCCTACTCAGTGTGGGAGGAGGTGAAGTGATAAATACAACTCAACCCCTACCCCGAAGGAGCTGAAAAGTTTTCCTTTCCTAAGCACATTTCTAAGCTCCTTCACAATAAGGCAGGATCAGGCAATGAATAGAAAGAGCCCTGGCCTTGTAGTCAGAGGATCTGGGTTCAAATTCTGACTTAGCTTCCTATTGCCTGTATGATCCTGGGAATCTCCTTTCCCTTCTTCGGGCTTTGGTTTCTTCCTCTCCAAATTGGAGAGATGGGGGAGATGTCAGTGGACACTTTCTGCATTTCCCACCTGGGATTTTTAGTTGCCTGGGACGTGGGGGCCTGCTGAGATTTGGTGAATTCTGGACAAATGCCTTGCTAGGCTCCCAAGGCACCCATCTGCCCTCCCCAGAAATAATAGGATCCCACTCAGCTAGTCAGTCCTAGCTGAGCCCCGGCCTCTTCTCTGGCTCGCCCGTCTCACAAGCTGCCCAGCGCTCCAGAAGCACGTGGTCTTGGCTCCTCCCGGGTGACGACATGGGGCCTCTGCCAGGTGACACCTGGAACGTGGTGACCTTAATGGAGCTGCCAGGAAACTTCAGGCTCTTAGGCCAGTTTCTAAGTTTAAAGCCTCTCCCAAGCCTCCAATGCCCAGTTCCTTTTTCTGGATGGCGCGTCAGCTCTGCACCCAGTGGGATGAGAAAGGCTTTTGATGGTTGTGGGCTTTAGATGAAAGAGGCTTTGACAGATGCACTTGGAGGTGAATCAGCTGAGAGATGTATGTGCATGATGAACCAGACCAGAGGCTTCCTGGGAGGCCTCAGGCACTTAGCACAGTGTCTGGCACATAGTGGGTGCTTAATAAATGTTTATTGACTGACTGGCTCTGCCACTTCACAATCCTCAGCAGAAAAAAAAAATCAGCTTCATGGTTGGTCAGTTAGCTAGAACCTGCTATGTACGGCAGGCAGCTAAGTGGCTCAGTGGGTAGAACACTAGATGTGGAGTCAGGAAGACCTGAGTTCAAATTTGGCTTCAGTTGCTTACTAGCTATGTGACTCTGGGCAAGTCACATCACCTCTGTTTGCCTTAATCCACTGGAGAAAGAAATGATGAAACAGTATCTCCATTATCTTTGCCAAGAAAACCCCATGGGTAGCATGGTCAACAGGGTCATAAAGAATCAGATACGACTGAACGACTCAGCAACAACAACAAGAAAATGTCCAGGTGCTCTGGGCTAGGTATGAGGGGTCAGGGGACAGAGTACGGAGGAAGCATCCAGTCATCTCGATATTTTTGAGTTACATTATGATGGGTGATTCTTAATCTGAGGTCTTTGGATTGAAATCAGGGATGAAGAAAACAAAATTACATCTTTATTTTCCCTAGCCTCTAATTGAAATATAGCATTTCCTTCAATTATGAATGTGGGCAATAAACTTTATTCTGAGAAGAAGAGAGTCACCAGACCATCATCAGGGTCCATGACGTAAAAAGGTTTAGAATCCCGGCACAATGGGGAATGGTGTGCCATGACCCAACAGGGCTTAATTCATTGCCTTAGGTTCTTGTCACTGCTCTCTTCTCTGAATGTTTATGTTTGTGTGATGGAGGGGTCATAGGAACCAAAGCTGAAGGATTGAGAGCTGGTGGACACCTAAAGGTCATCTCATCCACTTTGCTCTTTTTCCACCTAAGGAAAATGGAGGCCCTGAGAAGTGAGGGGACTTTTGCTAGCTGGGTTACAGGTCGCTGTATGAGGATTCAAATCCAGGTCTTCTGACTTTGAGATCTGCTGCTCGGCTCTGCAGCAAAGTGTCTCAGTGGCCCCTGGTCTTCAAAGCCTGACTGGGATTGTACACCGTTGGCCCAAGGGAGGACGAGACAATTCTGTCTCTGGTCTAGGGTTACAATGTAGGGTGAGAGCTCAGGGCAATGAGGGTGGGACAGAGAATGACTATTTTCAGAGCACTGTAAGGTTTACAAAATGCTTTTCTCACAATATACCAAAGAGATAAGGTGTGGAATTACTGTTCTCCCTATTTTAGAGGTGAGGAAACTGACGATCCGAGACTTAAGAGACTTCTTTGAGGTTATATGCTTGGAAATATTGAGGCTAGGACCGGCGTCCAGGTCTCCTGACTCAAAATCTCTTGACTGTTTTTTTTTTTTTGCCAAACTGTGCTTTCAGGGAAGGCTTCCTGGAGGAGACTGGTTTGGCATGAGTTTCATTGTTGGGAGATTGATAGCTATAGCTGGATGGATACTGTGGAAAGCCTCTGGAAAGCCTTGAATGCAAATTTCCTAAGTGTATTCTACAAACCCAGTGGTTCTGAAGACCCATTCTCAGCCTGGGGTTTGAGTCTGGGGCTCTCTCTTTTCTAAACTTTCTGAAGTTTGTTTTCATTTTAAGAAAGGAATTAAGTACCTACTCTGTGCCTGGCACTGTGTTTGTTAAGTACTAGAAAAGGAAGGGACCTTTTGTTGTTCATTTGTTTCAGTTGTGTCCAACTCTTCATGACACCATTTGGAGTTTTCTTGGCACAGATACTGGAATGATTTGCCACTTCCTTCTCCAGCTCATTTTACATATGAGGAAACTGAGGCAAACAGGGTTAAGTGACTTGCCCAGAGTCACACAGACAGTAAGTGTCCTAAGGTTGGATTTAAACTCAGGTCCTCCTGAATTCAGTCCTGGTGCTCTGTCCACTTTGCCACCTAGCTGCCCCCAAGGGACCTTAGAGGTCATCTAATCCAATACCCTTATTTTACAGATGAAAAAACTGAGGCATGAAGAGGTAGAAATGCCAATTTACCCAGGTAGAAAGTGGAATCGGCAGGATTTAACGTGGCATCTCAGACTTGAGGTCCAGTTCCTTTTTGACCACACTAAGCTCTCTGGGCCCCAGCTAGGAGTAAGGGGACCTCGTTTCGAGTCTTGACTCTCACTACTGACTGACTCTGTGGCCTCCAGTGAATCATTTTCTTCCTCTAGGCTTCAGTTTCCTCCTTCGTTAAATGACAGTGTTGGGACTAGGTGATGTCTAGGACTTTTTCCAATTCTGGTCCTTTATTGCATCTGTCCTTGTCTAATCTATAGGCTAGGGGAGGAGAAGAGGGGGGAGGGGAGAAGAGGTAGGGGAAGGGAGGGGAAGAAAACGGAGGGGGGAAGGGGGATAGAACGGGGGAAGAGAAGGGAGGAGGAGAGGGGGAGAAGGGGAGGGGGGAGGGGATCCTTTGAGGTTGGGCTGGCAAGGGCTGTGCTGGAGAACTTGTTTAAAGTGAACAATGTTATTTACACAAAGTGTCAGCTTAGAAATTCCTCCCTGTGAAGTAGCATCCATCATGGGAGCTCTGTTGGGTAATCTGATGGCCTAAGTGTTGGGTACTTGGCTCCATCTGAATCTTCCCCATTTTGGCCATTGCTCCACTACAAATGGACAGTGTGGCCTGGGACCAGTCACTTAATTGTTTGAACCTCACTTTGCATATAGTGCCTACTGTATACAGGGAAAAGACTCTGCCTAGAGGCCTTGCTTCCTAACTCAGTTTCTCCCTGCTGCTTTTCAGACCCAGGCCTTTTGCTTCTTTCTTTCTGACCCTTCTCTGATTGCTAGACTGGCAGACTGAGGTTTAAGGACCTCCTTGTCTCCCAAGGCTTCCAAACCTGCTTGATGCCCTGGGCTCAGAGCCCTGCCACTCTGATCCCAAATGACCCTTTCCCCTTCTGCTCCTGACAGCTCATCTGCATGCTCCTCTCTGACATCTGCTCCCTCTTTTCCTGTCCTTACATGCTGCAGACCACATGTGTACGAGTACCTTGCTCCACAGGGGAAGAGAGTCCTTATAATAACGTACTCATGGAGGGCCGTTAGAGGTGGACACAAGAAAACTTGCCAGTCCCAGATTAGGTGTGCCTAAACTTCCCCAGCTGTCCCGTGGAGTTTTTGTTCCTGGGGTTTGGCTTGGCCCATGACCCTTGTCAGGCCAGAGAGCCTCATGACATCAGCTCCCTTACAGTGAAGATTATAACTTTTTACCCTACTCTGTGCCGCCTCGGTGTTTGCAGGTGCCCAGACCTGATCTTATTGGTCATTCTGCAGTACCGAGCTCAGTCTCCTTCACTTAAGGAAGCTCCAAATTTATACTTAATCATAAGATCATAAATTTAGAACAGGGCCATCCAGCCCAGCCTGCTCATTTTACAGATGGTACTGGACCACGGGAGGCCAAGAGAAGATGTGACTTGTCCAGGCTTGTCCAAGTATCTGAGGCAGGCTTTGAACCCAAGGCTACCGTACTTCAAATATGGAACTCTATCTACCATGCTGCTTCTCTCATCATGGGGTCATAGATTTAGAGTTGAAAGGAACCTTAGAGGAAGGACATCATATCCAACTTACCAATTTTGCAGATGAAAAAGCTGAGGCACAAGAAAATTGGTTAAGTGATATATACACAGAGCCTTGTATCTTAGCTGGGATTTGAACTCAGGTCCTTTGGACTCCCTCTAGTGCTCTCTCAGTAATAAGGTATGGGCTAGATTTCCTTCCTCCTGATACAAAGCAGGTAGGGTGTTCCCATCATCTTGGACCGTTATCATCATAGCCCCAGTTTCCGTCTCATTTCCAGGGTTAGGACGGCACATCCTGGCAGCCCTCAGGTATAATGCAGGGGAAAGAGCACTTCATTTGGATTTCAAGGACCTGAGTTTGAATCCCAGCCCTGACACTTAACTCTCTTTGTTAGCTTGGGCAGATCAAGTCACCTGTCTGTGTCTCTGTTTTCTCATCTGTAGGATAAGGGGGTTGGACTGAGGCGCCTCCCGGCTGTAGGTCCCATGACAGCATAAGTAGTTAGGATCAGAATGTGACAGCTTCTGGCTGTCCTGCCCTCTGTAGGCTAAGCCCCAAGCCTCTTCTGAGGTGGCTGTTTGACGAGATAGGTCTTGTTGGAGGTCCTCCTTCCTCCTGGCCTCTGAGTCATATCTCTCCTTCTAGAGACTTGGGGAGAGAAAACAGGTGGGCGCTAAGAGGTTCTCATTTGCCTCACATTGAAAGGCTAATTTGGTTGAATATAAATATTTCCCCTAATTCCCTTTGAAAACTTTGCAAAGGATAATTGGAGGCCGATCATGGATTAACTAGTCACATCCTTGCCAACAGCTGGTTGGTTAGGCACTTGAGGGATGAGAGAATTGCTCTGAAGATCTCTCTTTGTATCTCTCCCGTCCCCTTTCTCCTGTCTCTCTGTGTCTCTCTATGTGTCTGTGTCTGTATCTTTGTCTCTTCACATTCCTCTCTCCCCCATCCCACTGGAAGAAGGGAAGTTACAAATCTGCTACTGGCAGAGTTCAATTGGCCTTTCTCATTTAGGGAAAGTTGCTTTTTGTAGCTTTTTGTCCTCAGTTTGATGATTCCCCAACAACACAAGGCTTCAGAGACAGACTGATGCAGTGGAATGAGCACTAGATTTGGGACGGGAAATCAAGGTCTTTTGTCCTAATTCTGCCATTTCTTCTCTCTTGGCCCCAGTTTCCATATCTGTGTATTGGGTATGATAATACACTCTCTACCCCCCAGTGTTGTTGCGAGACTTAAGTGGAATAGGGGATGCGAAGTATCGTGTAACCATAAATTATTATCAATATGCCATCTGTTGTTGGTATTATTGCCTGTAGAACATTTAACTGTGGATCCCCAGGCTCAGGGTAGAAGGAGGAGTAGAATTATGGAATCTCACAGAGTAGGGAGCAATTTAAAGGTCCACCTATTCCAATGTGTAAATGAATAAAAATCCCCTGTATATCTACCTGAAAAGTAATGATTGACCACTGTTTGAAGACCTTTAGTGAGCGGGAAGGGGGGAAATGGGGGATGGGGGAGACTCATTACCCCAGGAGGTAGCCCATCCCATTTCTGGATAATGCTAATTGTTAGAGAAAGGTTTTCTTTGCAGCAAACTTCAGTTTGCTTCTTTGAACTGATGGTGTCTGAATACAGATTGAAGCATACTTTTTTTTAATTTTTCTTGAGTTTTTTTTGCCTGTGTTTTCTTTCACAACATGACTATTATGGAAATATTTTGCATGACTACACATGTATAACCTATATTGAATTGCTTGCCTTCTTAATGAGGTGGGGAAGAAGGGAGAGAATTTGGAACTCAAAGTTTTAAAAATGAATGTTAAAAATTGTTTTTACATGCAACTGGGGAAAAATAAAATACTAAATAAAAGCTAAAATGAAAAAAAAATTGCTTCTTTGTAGCTCCCTTGTTCAAGTGGATCAAGTCTCTGCCCGCTTTCACATAGTAGTCCTTCACATACGTGAGGATACCTATGCTCTCCCATCCCACCTAAAGTCCTTCCTTCTCCAGGCTAAATGTCCCTGGTTCCTTCAATTGAGCATCATTTGACATGATCTTGATGCTTTTCTCTAGACCTCTGCCCAGTTTATCAGTCTCCTTCCTAAAATGTGGTACCCAAAATTGAATAAAAGTATTCCAGATGTTGTCTGACCAGGGCAGAGTATAGCAAGTCTGCCCCGACCTTATTCTTTTCACTACTGCCTCAGACATCATCCACTTTCTACTCATACAGACCTCGCAGTTCACTAAAATATTTTTCAAATTGTTGTCTTTCCATTTCTCTCCCACCTTTATTTGTTGATTTTTTGAACCCATGTAAGACTTTACATTTATCTCTATTAAATTTCATCTCATTTAATTCAGTCCAAACATTCTAGCCTGTCTAGACTTTTTAGATAGATAGATAATTTAGATAAATAGATTTATTAATCACCTACTAGGTGTCAAGCACTGTTCTAAGTGCCACAGATACAAATAGAAGCAAGCAAGACAGAAAGCATTCCCTGCCCTCAAGGAGCTTAGATTCTAACTCAGGAAGATAACACATAAAGGGATGTTTAAAAGTGGGTGGGAGTGTTCTTGATGAAGCCAATGCTAGCTCTTGGTGGTCACTGTTTCCTTTTCTAGGTGTTTATTAATGATCTCTTTCATGCTATGTTCTAGGCTTTGAGAGGGTCACACAGGTAGTAAATGTTGGAGCCAGGATTCGAACCTACATTTCCTTACTTCAAATCCTGTGGCATGTACTGGTGGGATAACTGGAAACACATGTAAGATGGGAATAGGGACAGGGAAAGGCCACAAGTTGGAGACTGTCATCTTGGAATGCAGTGATGAGGGTGTTGGAAAATCTGACCAACCCAAAAGTCTTGTTTGGCCTCCTCTATCCCTGTGGTCAAGAGAGTATCAGAATCTCTCACTTTAGGGATTCCAGGTAGAAGTCAGAAGCAGCCTGTTGTAGGGTTAGAACTATGTGATCTTGACTAAGTTCTTTTCTCTGGGCCTTGGTTTCCCATTTGTGAAAGGAAAGGTTTGGGCCAGAACTAGACAGTCTCTGGGGTCCTTTTCAGCCAAATAACCTAAGATCCTAAGGGTGGCTTTGGGATGCCCCTCCCCCACTTCTAAGCCCAATGGTACCAATGTGCTGGCCCTTGGGGAATCATCTTCCCTCTATGTGTGGATATGCATAGCCTGATGGGTTGTTGCTATGCTCCGCCTTCCCCTAATCGCTCTCCTCGTAGAGATAGCCAACTTCCAGCCTATTTTTGAAAGGTTCTGAGTCGCAGGGAGGGCCCTGGCTGTGATCTAACATCCGAGGAGAGCGGGTGGCTGCTGATGAAAGACACTGAATGCCTGGAAACGTTGTTACAATGAGTCACCACCTGACAGTCTAGAGTGATTGCACAATCCCACAGTGGGCTGGACTTGAGTGTTTCCCTGCACTGGGTGCCCTGGTAGGCACCCACCTCCCCAGAGGCTGGGAATATTTCCAAGGTCTCAGGTCTTCCGGATACAGCCTGGGTGGGAATTGGGCCAGACAGGTGTCCTTCTGCAGGGTGCTAAAGATCATTGTGGCCTTCATGTGGTGAGGGAAGACTTTTAGGAGAGAGTGAGCTGGGCATAACATCATGACCAATGTGCTGCTCTCTGAGGGTCTTGTTCAAACTTCTCCCCTCCCCCCTCTTAAATAAAAGTCCCACAGAGCTCAGAGTACCTCAGCCTTAGGGAGGATCTAGGACATGTACTTTCTCCAACTGCCAGGAGATCAAGGGAAAGGAGGAGAATGAATGGATGAATGAAAATACATTTATTAAGTGCTTACGATTTGCTAAGCACTGCGCTAAATGCTGAGGTTACAGGTACAAAAAGCAAAGACAGTCTGTCCTCAAGATGCTTACATTCTAATAGGGCAAGACAACACATAAGAAAATGATGTTTCAGCGTGTGAAGTCAGATACAGAGAGAGAGGGCATGCCATCTCCTTGGGTCTTATAGTACTTCTTACAGCTTCTCTTTCCCTAGACCATTGTGGAGTCTGGAAGCTCCAATTCTCCAACTTTGCCAAGTGTCTGTATGCCAGGCACTGTGCTAGGTGCCAGAGATACGAAGGCAGAAATGAAATAACCTCTGCATTCAAAGAGCATCTTGTCTAACCAGTTGGGGGCTAAGTCTGTGGCAGGGCACACAACATATACACAAATAAGCAACGTTACTTATTTTTAGGGTAGAATGGGATGAGGGGATCCAAGCAAAATACTCTAGAAAATTTTGAGATCACCGTAAGCTGAGCAGATCAGGGATGGCTTCTTGGGGAAGGTGGCATCCCAGTTGGACTTCTGAGGAAGAAAAGGATTTCCAAAGGTACAGGAAAGAGAGAAGTATGCCAAATGCTTGGTATAAATGCATGGAGTCAGGAGTAGGCAAGACAAGACAGGGGAAGCATTAGCAGTTTTCTTTGGCTTCAGAAAAATACCAGAAGTGGGGAGCAGAATGAAATAAGACTGGGTAGGTTGGGGGTCAGATCGTGGAGGGGCTTGAGCGCCAGACTGAGGAATTTGTATTTCATCCTACAAGCGGTAGAGAATTCCTGAAGGCTTTTTTGTTGTTGTTGTTGAGGCAGTCAAGGTTGAGTGACTTGCCCAGGGACACATAGCTAGTAAGTGTCAAATGTCTGAGGCTGGATTTAACTCAGGTCCTCCTGACTCTAGGGCTGGTACTCTATCCACTGTGCCCCTTAACTGCCCCTCTGAAGGCTTTTGAGCAGGAGAGGGACATGGTCACATGTGTGAGTTATGGTGGAAGCTAATTTTGTCAGCTTTGTGACCCACTGACTAGAAAGAGGAAAGGAAGGGAGGGAGACCAATGAGGTTATTTCAGTGGTCTAAGTGAGAGGTGATAAAGGTCTAATTTAAAGGGGTTGTAGTGAGATGGGGCTTGGTTGGAGGGATATTGCTGAAATGCATGTGCTAGGATGTGGACACTAGATGTGAAAGGTGGAAAGGGGTGTCAAGAATAACTCTGAGATTTCAAACTTGGGCTATCTGGAGGATGTAGTTGGTTATTGTGTTGATAGGAGTTTTCAAGTCTTTCAAAGATGTTTGTTTTAACATATGGCATTTTTTTCTCCTGCTTCTGCTCATTCTAATCCTCATCAGTTCTCATATACGCTTTCACAGGTCTCTCTTCATCCTTTTCATCACTTCTTACAGCACAATAGTATTAAAATAGGTACAATGGCCCTTCTCATGGGGTGGCTTGGAGGAAAGTGCTTTGGAAAGTGTAAAATGCCATCTAAATATGAATGATTACGATTGGTTGATTGGACTGGCTGACTTAGAGGCGCTTCCCAACAATCCAGGCTCTCAAGGATTTCGCTTCCAGAACTCATCTCATTCTAGAGGAAGGAGAAGATGCCAATGGTTGTCAAACTGGGAAAAGCATGCAAAGTCTGGGAATTCATCTCGATACCCTCACAGAGTGAATTTCATGGAGAACATGTGTGAATAATTCTGGAATTCCTCCCCAGGCGGGGGACGGGCTGTCTCCAGTTACGCCATTTGCAAAGGAGTAGTCTGCCAGCTCTGAAGTCAGATTTATCATGGAAAACAAGCTGTGTGCACCATATTACCATGTCCACTGGGGTGCTGGCTGCTGCCAGGTCGGCGGGGTGAGAGGGATGATGCCCACTAGCCTTGGAAAAGGGCCTCTTTTACTGGACGTGAGTCAGTGTGAATCAGCAGTGTAACTTGGCAACCAAAGGAGCAAATGCCATGTTAGACTTCATCCAGAGGAAGGGAATAATTAGCCCCATAGCCCACTACTCTGGTCAGATCATCTCTAGAGGTTTGTGTCCCTCTACGGGCACTGTATTTTAGGAAGGATGTAAACAGAGCACATCCAAAGGAGAGTCAAGAGCAGGGTGAGATGCCTGGAGATGAAGCCATATGAGGGCAAGTTAAAAGAGTTAGTACTGTTTCTCAAGAAGGGGATAAGGGCCGACATGAGAAAAAGGCATTAGCTTTCTGACTAGCCCCTTGTTCCTTCCTCATCCTCAGAAGCAATAGAATCCTGTTCTGGGTCTTTCTGGGTCACTGGGGCAAACACGAGACTCTAGTTGGGCATGTAAAATTCTGAGGTTCTTAGCCCCATTCAGACTGAGGTGGGCAGTGGAGAGGGAGGCAGGGATGGACTGATGATGGAAGGTTTGGGTCAAGGAGGAGGATTAGTCAGAGCAGGGAACTCCATTCCTTTGGACTCTACATAGATCCCTAGAAGGGATCTTTAAAATCATCTAGAAGAGATAGAGACCGTGCAGGTTAATACAGTGAGCTTAGAACTAGGAGAGAGCTGTGTTCAAATTCTGCCAGCAACACTTACTATCTGTGTGGCTACAAACTGTGGGATCATAAATAGGAAAGTGGGGGAGGGTGTGTGTGTGTGTGTGTGTGTGTGTGTGTGTGTGTGTGTGTGAGAGAGAGAGAGAGAGAGAGAGAGAGAGAGAGAGACAGAGACACACAGAGAGAGAAAGAGAGATGGGGGGGAGAGGGAGAGAGACAGAGACAGAGACAGAGAGACAGAGAGAGAAAAAGAGAGATGGGGAGGGAGGAGAGAGAGAGAGAGAGAGAGAGAGAGAGAGAGAGAGAGAGAGAGAGAGAGAGAGAATTTATTAGATTCTGGTGTTTTTTTTTATGTAGTACATCTCTGTAATGTATAGTGAAGGTGTCATACTTGGGGCCCATGGACCCGAGGTAGCTCACGAAGGACCCTTAACTAGATTAAAATATATTTGAAAATGTTTAACAACATGAATAAAATATAATATAACATAGAAAATGTTAATTTGTGGTTTTGTAAGTCCATATGTAGGGATCCATTTCTGTTTGACACCACTGCTCTCTGGTATCTTTGTCTATGTAATATGTAGGTAAGTTTTATCTGTATGTGATATAGTTATATAGCACAGTGTGTCTGTGTGTGTTGTATGTCTAATAACCTTTGGTACATTTGTGTATGTAGTTTATATTTATAGTGTCTTGATAGTCTGTTCTACATGTATATAGCATGTGTTTGTTACATGTGCATCTCATGTATTTGCACGTGTATAGTGTTCCGTGTTGTGTGTGTGTCCATGTGTAGTGCATGTTTCCTTTTGCGTATGTGGCATATATAAATAAGATATCCTTATGTGATACATGTATGTCCCTATGTACATGTGATACTTATTTATAGAATGTATCTCTACGTTATATATTAAGCTGGTAAATGTTTAACAATTGTCTCATACCTTCCCTACGTCTGTGTATGTTTGATACATGTATATGTGTGCCTGTGTGCATAAAGGTTCTCTTTTCTGACTCAGCGTGTTTGTGCGTGCATATAGTGTCTGCGTTTGCTCTGTGTGTGTATGTGTGCGCACACATAAAAAGTATCTGTACACAGTATGTGTGTCTCTAGTTTATGTTTCTATTTGTACAAGGAGAACGGCCTGGGCCTGGTTCTGTTCCCTCCTGGCACCTCTCCAGGAACTCTTCTCCAAGGGACTCCTGGTTTCTGGTCGGCTGGGCTCCTGGTGAAGCCCGAGGGCTCAGCACCCAGGGAGTCTCCTCCTTAGCTGCATATGCTCCCTCCTAGGGATCTTCTTCAAGTCCAAGAAGGGATGTGGAAGTTATTAAGTGTAAGCCCCACATTTTACAGATGTGGAAGTAGAGAGAAAGATGTCCTGTTTACATCTCAACCTCAATATATCCTATGGAGAATTCATTATCTCCCCCCTCCCCTTCCTGACTTCCCTATTTCTGCTGAGTACCCCACCCCCCATCCTTCTAGATTTGCCCAGGCTTACCAAATTGGAGTCATCCTCAGCTCTACTTTCTCCCCTCCACCCAGTCAATTGCTAAATCTTGATGAGTTTCCCTCAGGGTATGCTGGTGAATGTTTAACAATTGTGTCATCATTAGCATTTTCTTCGGGGCTTTCCCTAGTCTTGACAATCAACAAAACAATGCATTGAGCCTTAATTTGTGAATTTCTGAGGTGTAAATGCTCACACCGAAAATGTAATGGCGGAGCTGGCTGCAGCAGGGTGCATTTCACATCCATGCCTTTCTCGCTGCACCCACGGCCATCACCCAATCAGGTCCTCATCCTGTCTCACTTGGACGATCGCAATAACTTCCTTCTGGGGCTTCCTGCATCTTCTTTCCAGACCATCCTCCACAGAGCTGCCAGACTGATATCCCTAACGCACAGCCACGTCACTGCCTAGCCTGAGAAGGCCTAGGGCTTCCCTTTGCCTCTTGGAGAAAATCCCAACTCATCCATTTGGCCCGGAAAACTCTTCCCAGTTTTATTACAGCCTCTTTTTCTGGGCTTAGGATAATGGGATCAGAGCTGGAAGTGACCTCAGAGACCATCTAGTCCAGCCATTTCTTTTTATGACCAGGGGGTGAGGAACTAAAGGCCAAAGATGGGAAGTGACTTTTTCAAGATTACACAGAGATGAAGGTCCAAGATGATATTTGAACTCAAGTCCTCACCACTCTCTTTCACACAACTTTCCCTCCCACAGTCTATGGCCCAGCCAAGCTGGCTTGCTTGCTGTCTCCATACATGACATTGTATCTCCACTCTCTGCGCTTTTGCCTAACCTGTCTCTCACAACTGCAATCCGTTCCCTTTCCTCACTGCTTTTTAGAATCCGTAACTTAAAGCTCAGCCCAAGTACCCCCACTTGCAGGAAACCTATCCTGAGCCCTCCAGCTGCTGGTGCTCTTCCCTGGAAATGGGAGTGTATTTTTAACGTACATATCATTTTCTTAATGTTCATATCATTTTCTCCTGATAGAATGTAATTTCTTTGAGGGCAAGGATTATTTTGTTCTGGTCTCTGACACCTACACAGTTCTTGGCCTATAGCCATCCTTAATAAATACTTATTGAACAAACTTCTTTAGTAGAAAGATTGTGCCTGAGCAAATATGGCTAGTAAGTAGAGGAGCCTGGAATCAAACCCAGGTCTTTTGGTGCCAAATCCAGAGTTTTTCTACTGTACTTACAGCGGTCTGTGGCCATCTATCCATTCATCCATCCGTCCATCCACCCATCCATTCGCCCATCCATCTAAATTAAGTACATCTTCTTTGCTCCGCCCTCTCTCCCCCCACCCCACCTCACCCCCCAGTTGGTGGGAGGAGGGGAGACTGAGAGAATAAGATTTTAAGAGACCTCATGGTGGGGACTGGGGACAGTTTGCCTGCGATTAGCCCCAAGAAAGGAAAGAAACTTTTGTCCCAGTGAAAGGGAAAGCTTGTAGTTCATTAAGTGCCCGGGGATTAGTGGTATTGAGGGGCCGTGCTCTGTAAAGGTACTAGAGATGCCTGTGGGGGGCAGGGCAGGTTGGAGAGGGAAGGAGGTCCCCTCAGCAGGAGGCGGCCTGAAACGACTTTCTTCCTATTCTCTGACTTCGGAGGGGAGGAATCTTTAAGGGCTTCCCAGGGGTGGCCCAGGCTGGAAGGAGAGGGTTTTCCCCTCCCCTTCACCCTCAGGCTTGTATTTTTGTTTTCAAGGGGGTGGAGCAGGGGCACGCTGGGAGTGTGCCCTGCTGCCTTTGGGGTTGGGGATGTATAGTTCCTGTACGAGTCAGCATCCATCTAGGGCCAGTGGGGGCTGGGGCCTGGGGGGTTGGCTCTGGCTCCTGAATGGGAGCCTGGGATTCAGGCCAGAGAAAGGAAACTCTCAAGGAGAAGCAAGCACTCATGGGGTGGGAGCTGGGGAGGATACAAAGCTGGAAACAATGTCCCCTTTCAGCCCCCTCTAATGTTGCAGAGAACTCTTGGTGTTCACCATGCTCCTGGGCTGGCTTCTGCCTAAAGGGGTTCCTGCTCCAGTCCTTAGGGAACCAGACATCCCCCTTCTTATTGCCCCCACCCCAGTTTAGGAAATAACTGGGATGGTTTTGCTACAGGGAGAGGGTGGATGGACTAAGGAACTGTTTTTGCTTAACCCGGCATTCAGGGCTTTCCAGAGTCTGTCTCTAGCCTTAGCCTCTCTTATAGGCTTAGAGGAACACACCAAAAATTTAAAGCTAGTAGGAACCTTAAAGTCTAATTGCCTTATTTTACAGATAAGGGAACTGAGACCTAGACAGTTAAATATCTTGCCCAAAGTCAACCTAGTAAGTAGAGAATTTGATCAGCTTTGAATCCATAAGCTGTTTATAGTAGTACATACCATTCTTGCTTAGGCATTATGGAGGGACATTGTGGCAAAATGGAAGAGCTCCGACCCAGAAATCAGGAAGACCTGGGCTCAAATTTGACCCCAGATACATCCTAGCCATGTGACCTCAAGCAATTCAACTGTCTTAACATCTCTGAACCTCGGTATTCTCATCTGCAAAATGGGGGTGATGATAGCTACAGTGGCTCCATCATAGGGTTTCTTGGAGGATCAAATGAGATGGTCCAGGACAAGCCTTTGGTAAAATGGAAAGTGTTCTGTAAATGACAGCTGCTATTATTGTGCTGTGGCCAGCCTGGGCAGTGACAGACGTCTTCAAAGGGCCGAAGGCTTGTCACATGGAAAAGCCATTAGGTTTTCTAGGCTTAGCGGCTGGGAACATGGGGGGATTTCCGGGGGGCCAGTTTTACTGGCTCTAAGGGAAATGTTCCTAATTGTTAGAATTGTCCAAAAGTGGAAGGAGCTGCCTTAGGCACTGGAGGGGAGGCAGGACAACGTGTCATAGACGCTATAGAATTCTGTTGTGGTACAAGCTAAACTAAGTGCCTGTTAAGGTCCCTTTGAGGTTCCATCCTCCCATCAGCTCTCGAGCTTTCCCCCCTCTACATTACCTGTACTACTCATCCTTGCATGCCCAACTCAGGTGCCACCTCCTTTAGGGAGCCTTGCGTCCCAACCCCCACCATCTTTCTTTTTTAAAGAACTCATATTTTTCCTATTTATCATGGCTATGTTATTTACTTCTTGGCTGACCATGAGCTAATCCATTCTACTCTCTGAGACCCAGTTTCCCCCTCTATAAAAGGAGAGGGCTGGAGCAGATGATCCATAAGGCCCCTTTCAGCTGTGAATTGTATGAGACCTTTGACCCTGCTTGCATCCTGCCTGATAATGAAAGTATTTGTATCTTTACTCTGTGTCTCCTGAGAGGTGTTCCCTGGGCTTCAACACACTCCCAAAGGATCCACAAGCCAAAATGTTAAGAACCCTTGCCTTGGAGACTCTGGGATCAGTGGGTCCAGTTATCTTGCTGGCAGCTTGTGATGGTAGAAAGACCATTGGTTGGACTTAGAGGCAGTAGACCAAGGTTCCAATCCTGCCTTTGACTCTCTCTTTGTGACCTTAGATTGTGTGACTTATCTGAGCTTTAGGGGACTCATCTATAAAATGGAGATGATGGTACCCTCCCACCTCATAGGCTGAGATGGTACTCATAGGAGAACCTTGGAAAAATGATGAGTGTTTCAGGGAAGTGAGGGATGATAATGAAGGAGCTCTTTTCTGGATTCAATTCAATGTTCAGTTAATTGATTGAATAATTATTTTATGATTATTATATTAGGCTTATTTCAAAATCAATTCAATTAATGTTCAAGCTAACTACTTACTAATTTACTGTATGCAAGGCTTTGAAGATGGGCGTCAGAAAGTGAAACAAAACCCATTCCCTACCCTCAAGGCACTTTGAATTTATAATAGGGAGGCTGCAACATGGTGCCAAGTAGAATGCAATGGAAAACCAAGGGAGGAGAGATCACTTTCACTTGGGATGGGAGATGGGGGAAGGTGTTGTGGAGGAGGAAGCCCTTGAAGGAAAAGAAAAATGTGAAAAGGATGAGAAGAGCAGCAGGTGCAGTTCAAGTCAAGGCCCAGAGGCCAGAGAGGGCTTGTCAAGGTCAGAGAATAGCTTCATGGTCCAGCGTGGCTAGAATACAGGAGCCTAAAGGGGGACATCAACCAAACAGGCTTTCCTAAGTGCCAGACCCTGTGCCAGGTGGAGGACACACATACAGTACAAAGAAGGAACTTAAATTTGGATGGGGGAGACACCGAGCACATAGTTAGGTATTATACTTAAATATATAAGCAAAAATAGAAAGCAAATAAATACTCACAAATACAAAGTTGTTTAATACAAGGTGGTTTGGGAGGAAGGGCTCGAGCAATCGGAGAGACCAGGAAAGACTTCACATGGAAGATAATGGAAAGAAGTAAGACAGAACAGGGAAGTTGGGGCCAGATTTAAATGTGTGCCAGCAAAAAAAAAAAAAAAAAAAAAAAAGTTGATTGAGATTGCACCCCTGCTAGTCAACACTCATGTTGTGAACTTCAGACATACATACTTGTGGATATTAAAATGCATTTCCATCTGTTAATGGCCATAGTTCATAGTACAGGAAGAGCCTCTTACTGGAGTTATTAGCTTTGAGAATAACAGTGTAAACAGGTATGGGGTTTCAAGACAGTTTTCCTCTTGCCGAAGCCGAGGAGCTAAACACTTCTTCTGTATATGGCATTCTGGTTTCCAGGAGGTGCTCCAAGAGCAAGAGAGTTGTTTGTGTTTCCAGCACATGCTATCTCGGGGTATAAGTTCCTAGCTCTTGGCCCCCAAGTGATTCTGGGAGCTACTGCCGGGAATTGGGGCTGGGGGTGCTCTGGGCACCATGACGCCACCTCCAACCTTCCTGTTTCCTGTTCTTGTCTCTTGTTCAGATTTCTGCTTGTGTTTCTCTGGTCAGGCTGGGACCAAGGGAGATAATATCCTCCCTGCTTTCTGGGGCTTTAGATTAGAAAGAGTTTAATCATTCACTCACTCCTTTGAATTCCCTCATTCTTTGATTCATTCATGCACTCACTCCCCTGAATTCCCTGGCTTTTTGACCTATTCAGTCTTCAAAGATGGTATGTAAGAGACAGGGACTGTCCCTGGAATTGCATTGGTAGCAGAACTCCCAGGTGAGTAAAGCTCCTCTGCCTGGGTAGGTCAGCACCTTTTCTGCAGCTTCAAGTCTCAGAGATTTGCCTACAGCACTGAGATGATGAGTGATTGGCCCATGTTTACATGGTAAGAATGTGTCACAGGCAGAACTCGACCCAAGTCTTCTAGCTTTGAGCTAACTCCACTTCATACACTCCTCCTTGCTGCCTCTCGAATGTATATACATTTTAGTAAATGAGTGTTTCCCTGAAACACTCTTCATTTTTCCAGGGCTCTCCTATGAGCACTGTCTCAGCCTATGAGGTAGGAGGGGATGGGGAGAAGGTATCATCACCTCCATTTTATAGATGAGTCCCCTAAGGCTTAGAAAAGTCACACAATCTAAGGTCACAAAGAGAGTCAGAGGCAGGATTGGAACCTTGGTCTACTGCCTCTAAGTCCAACCAGTGGTCTTTCTACCATCACAAGCTGCCTGCAAGATACATGGACTCACTGATCCCAGAGTCTCTAAGGCAAGGGTTCTTAACCTTTCTGGCTTGTGGATCCTTTGGGTGTTGAAGCCTAGGGAATACCTCTCAGGAGACACAGAGTAAAGATACAAATACTTTCATTCTGTAAATGAAAAAGTCAGCTATTCCATTTGGTCATTTACAAAACAATAAAGCACCCCTGTGCCAGATCCAAAAGGAAATACAGAATGGCCTTCTCCCACCTCTCTAGCCTCCTCTTCCCCTCTTCCCCAGCCACTCCTTCTGTCTACCCAGACAGAAGGGCCATGAAAGCTGTCTTTCAAATATTTGAAAATCTATCCTATGGAAGAGGAGTTAGACTCCTTCTTGGCCCCAGAGGATAGAGAGAAGAGTAACAGATGCAAGTTTCCAAGGGCTTAAGGCTTGATGTCAGCGAAACCTCCAACCAATGAGAGCTAGCCCACAGGGGCTACTTGGAGATGTGGTAGGGTCTACCTCTCCTTTGATCTTCAAGGAAAGAATAGATGACCCCTTGTTAGGATTGTTGGAGGCAAGGAGGCAAAGCTGTGCTTGGATCCTGCTCTGATATAAGCTGGAGGAGGTGCCTTCTGAGATCCCTTCCAGCTCTGATACCCTGTGGTCCTGCTACTACTACTAATAATATTGCTACATCTTGACTTTCCCTTCAGCCAGTGAGGCAGAATGTATATTATCGATGATGTTCATTCTAGTTTTGAGTCAAAACGTTTCCCCAAAACTTGTCTTGAAAGCCAGCCACTGGACGGTGTGTATGTGTTTGCATGTCCCCACTGTGAAGGATAATTTCTCCAGGGGAATCTTCATTGGTAGTAGTGATGGTGGGGTTATCAGGGCATCATTTTGAGGAATAGGAGTCCTTTTGACCAGTGTGTGTGCACCTCCTTGGAGAGAAGTGCTGGCCAGTCCTGATGGCGCAGAGCACCCTTCCTTTCCTTCCATGTGGTTTCAGATAGCAGATCGTAGGGTTTTAGAAGAAGAAAGGGACCTTAAAGTTCATGGAGTCTATGGTTCCTCCCCACTCCCACCCTTTACAGATGGAAAGCAGCAGAGCCTAGTCACAGTGGTGTCAAACTCAAATAGAAACTGTGTGATCCCTGCCTAAGCATATTGACTTAGAATGCCATAAATTAAAATTATCTATGTTGAATGGTATTTATTTATTTTGTTAAACATTTCCCAGTGACATTTTAAGCACTCACTGGAGTTTGACAGCTCTTTGTATAGTAGATAGCAAGATTTTTAGAATTTAATTTTTGTAGATTTGAATTTATAAGTCTGAATAGATCTGAGTAGGACTTGGGGTTCTAATTCTGCTTCAGGTACTATTGTATAACATTGTTGGAGTCATAGAACTTCTCTGGGCCTCAGTTTCTTCATCTGCAAAATGAAGGATTTAGAGATCCCTTCTAGCTCCAAATGTGATTCTGTGATTCCATAGTGACCTTGAGAGGGCAGGTGACCTGCTCTACGCCACACAAATAGTCAAGGACAGAGGCAGGATTCAAACCCAGAGGAAGGAAGGAAGGATGGTATAATGAAGGGAACACCGGATTTGTAGACAGCAGGCTTGGGTTCTAATCCAGTTGGGGGTGGGGGTGGGATTTTGCTTGACCACATCTTTTCTGCTGGGTCAAATGGAGAGAATAAATCTTGCCTTGCTCTCTTTGAATCATGGAATGTCAGAGCTGCAGTGGGGACCTTCAGAGTGCAAACCCCTCATTTTACCCCCGGGGACATGTCTTGCCCAAGGTCACTGAGATTAATGCCAGAGGCAGTCAGGGGTCCAACGTGGATATCCTGACTCCCTCTAGATCACCATTTGGATCATGACACCATTCCTTGTCAAGAGCCCCGCTTCTTAACCAGGAAGGAAGTTGGATTTGTGGATAAGCTGGAAGTTTCCGCAGCATGGTAGAGAGCGGGATGGGGTCCCAGACCATTCAGCTTTGATTAAAGCCAAGGTTACCTAATATCTGAGGTCTCTGAGTGGGGCAGAGGGACGCTAATGGCATTTATGGAAAGCTGAGAGTTTGGCCTTCTTGATGGAGGTAGAAGTGCTAATGTGCATGCTTTTGGTGCTCTCTCTCTGTCTCTCTGTTTCTCTGTTTCTCTGTCTCTCTGTCTCTGTCTCTTTCTCTACATCTCTCTCCCTTCCTCCTTCTCTCTCTCTTTTCTCTGTCTCTCAATCTCTCTCTCTCCCTCTCTCTCTCTATCCCCCCCCCCCCCCCTCTCTCTCTCTCTCTCGCTTTGTCTCTCTCACCTTTGCCTATTCCCTTTGACTCCTGGAGCTCTACCCTTCACCTAGACGGTAGGCCTGGCCTCTCTCCCTTGTGGTCACTACAGTCTTTCTCTCAGTTTCTCATCAAAGGACTTCATCCTTATGAAAAAATTTCCACGTGCAGAAGAAGTTTCTGTTTCTTTCTGCTTGGCCCCAGAGAATAGAGCTAGAACCAGTGGATGGAGAGACAGTGTTGGGCTCTAAGGAGAAGCTGCCCAATAATCAGAGCTGTCTAAGAGGAGCATGGGCTATCTCTTGAGTTCCTTATTCCTGGAGATATTAAAAAAGAGGCTGGCTGGATGACCACTTGTCAGCTGTTTTTGGTGGGATTGGAAAGTTCTTACTCCAGTTCCAGTTGGACTAGGTGCCCTTTTTAGCACTTGAGAACAGCTGATTACAGCGGTTACAACAATAATGTTTAATACTTTCCATCTCTAGCATTTTACTCCTAAGTGTTTTTTACAATATGGTGGTTTGATTCATTGGTGTAGTCTATCTCAGTGTCTATCTCAGATAGAACCATCAGCTACTAATCCATTCATAAGGATCCCTGTGGGCCACATATTAACTTTGTTTAAAAAGTAATATTATCCATGTTTTATTGTATTTTTATTTGTTTTGTTCAGTATTTTCCAGTTACATTTTGATCAGATTCATGCTTACCTGGAAGTGTCACACTGGCTGCGTGTTTCACATGTCTGGTGTAGGGAACTCTCCCGGTGTGTAAACTCCCTCCATCTGTCCTTGTAGACTACTTGTCTTTGAGAGTTGTGCAGAGCATTGAGGTGGCCACTGGCTCGTGAGACTTGAACCTTAGTCTTTCTGATGGGGAGGCTGGAATATCGTGTATTCTGTATCATCAATGCGTCCCACTTTATATTTTCCAGAGAACTTTCTTTTTTCTTTTTTTTTCAAGGTATAATGTTTTAATAAAATGACCATAATCTCATAGCATTTAAGTGTTTGTGCTCAGAAATCTGAGTTAATGAATGTTTGTTGAACTGACTTGAATTAGACACCTACCGTACGCATAAGTTACTGCTCGTCGGGCCTAAAAAATTGAAACCAGACATAGCTATCTAGAGTCAGCTAGGTGGTACAGTGCTTAGAATGTTGGGCCTGGAGTCAGCGATTCAAATATAGCTTCAGACACTTAATTGCTATGTGACCTTGGGCAAGTCTCTTTACCACTGTCTGACTCAGTTTCCTCACTTGTCAAATTGGGATGGTAATAGCATTTACAGGATTGTCGTGAGGATTACATGAGATAATATTTGTAAACTACTTATCACAGTACCTGGAACATATAAGTGCTTGATATGGGCTTCCTTCGTTCCTTCCTTGTTTCCTTCCTTGTTTCCTTCCTTCTGTCCTTCCTTCCTTCTTTCCTTCTTTTCTTCCTTTTTATATGACCCTGGGAAACAAATTTACCCTCTTCCAGAAAACTTTCTTATCCATTATCTCATTTGATTCTGCCACACCCCATCCCCAGTAAAGAAAGCCCTTGACATGAAGTTGGGAGACCTTGTTCCTAAACTGGCTTTGCCTTTGTGACCTCGGGCAACTTATTCCCCTCTTGGGGAATCATTTTCCCCATTTGTAAAGTGAGGTGGTTGGGTTAAATGATCCTCAAGGCCCATTCTAAGAATAGCAGATATTATTGTGTTCATTTGACAGAGGGAAAAACTGAGGGTCCCACAGAAGGGAAGTAATGAGGGTCATGTAATGAGACCCAGTTCTTGACCCCCAGTCCAGCTTTCTTTTTAGCTGCTCCACATTGGAGAGATTTGTGAGGTAGTGTGAAAAAGCTTGGAATCAGAAGACTAGGGGGCTTAGGGTCAAATCTTGTCTAATTATTGGCTGTATGATATTGGGTAAGTCACTTTCCTTGGTCTCAGTTTCCTCCTCTTTAGAGAGAGGGTTGGACTAGACCGTTTCTGGAGTCCCTTTCTAGAAATGAAAACTACTGAGACAGCAGAGCAAAGCTGAGCCAAGAACCAACCCATGCCTCCTGATTCCTCTTGTGGGCCTCAGGTGGTATTTCCCAGCCTTGGAGCTGTCTCCCGAACTTTAAAAACTTCTCTTTGAAGGCCCCTGAACCAGCTCTGCCAGGTTTTCAGAGATTGAGAATATGGGCCCTCTAGTCTCTTCAGTTTCCTTTGACTTCCCCAGACAACCAACCTTGTGACGACTTGGAGTTAAAATCTGTTCCCGTCCCCTAAGTCCCAAGGTAGGATCCACAGAGATCAGCCCTGTCCCTCTATCTGTCACGAGTAGCTGGCAACTTTCTTATAATTGTTTCTCCACCTTGGGCAAAGCAATGTTCATCCACATTGACCTTTTACAAACATCCACCTCTCTAATGACATTTACCCACACAGACTTCCACGTATATTGTTTTTGTCTTATCATCTTATTAAACTATTATGTTCCAGGAAGGCAGGGACCATGTTATATCTAAACTTTTTATCTGCCTCAGCCCTGGGCATAATGCTTTGCACGCAGTAGGCTCATAATAAGTGTTTGTTCTATTGAGCACATGACTAGATGGTCACTGAGGTAGGTGCCTTCCAACTCTGAAATTCCATAAATATGATTCTGTTTCTGTAACTTCATCATATACTTCCTCACCCACTGTAGGCAGGTCTGTCATATTATATGGTAGCTATGTGGTGCAGGGGATAAGAGCTTAGGACCTGGGATCAGAAAGACCTGAGGTTGGATCCTGTCCCAAATCCTTACTAGCTGTGTGACCCTGTCCAAGTCATTTTATTCTGCTCCCATTTTCTCATCTACAAAATGGGAATGGTAATGATAGCACCTACCTCCCAGGGTTGTTATGAGGATCAAATGAGTTTAATGCATTTTGTAAACCTTAAAGAACTATATGAATGCTAGCTATTATTATTGGGGGCATGGCCCACCATGTGTGAGAGCTCCCTCAGAAGGGAGATTCCACGAGGCATTTCTGACCTCTTATCTCCTTCTCTCCTGGGATTTTTTTTTGGAGGTGGGGAGATGGTATGGAAAGACTGTGTCCTGTGGGCTCCCAATCAGCCGGCCCGGCCCAGCCCAGCTGGGGATGGGTTTCAAAGGGAAAGCTGACCAGCTGGTATGTGAGCCATGTTAATTCAGTGAAGCCGCTCTGTTCTCTTGATGTTGGTTAAAGTTACGCCCGGCAGCTGTAGAGGAGAATGTGCCTGGGAAACTTGAGGAGGGGCCCTCAGACCCCGTCCTCGTGCTGCCAGCCTGCTGACCCCCATAAATCTCATGTTTGAGGAGGCAGAGGCAACAGCACCCCCTCCCATGGTGGGAGGAGGACAGGCAACAAAGAGGGCCCCAAGGGACAGGAGAAGAAGCCCAGGTGAGGAGTCAGGAGCCCTGGCTTCTCATCTCAGCTCTCCTGTGGAAGCTCATGGTATGGCCTTGGCAAGCATTGTCTTCTCCAGAACTCAGTTGGTTCAGCTTTGAGAGGAAGGGGTTAAACTCAGGGATCTCTAAGGGCCCCTTCCAACCTTAGCAATCTTTGATTTTAATTGGTAGAGGGAATGGGGGTGGGTGCTCAACATTGAAGATTAAGGAGAGGTGAGATTGTCAGAGACTAGACAGCCATTTGACCTTCATGATCCTCCAAAGGAATCTTCTCCCCTCTTCTTCTTCTCTTCTCTTCCTCTCCTCCCCTCTTCTCCCCTCCCCTCCTTTCCCTTCCCCTTCCCTCCTCTTTTCTCCCCTCCCCTCCTCTCCCCCCTCCTCTCCCCTTCCTTCTATTCCTTTCCCCTTCTTTTACTTTCCCCTTCTCTCCCCTCCTTCCCTTATTCTCCCTTCTTCTCCTCCCTTCCCCTCTCCTTCCCCTCCCCTCCTCTCTCCTCTCATCCTCTCTCTTTCTCTCCTCATCCTCTCCTCTTTTCTCCCCTTCCCTCCTCTCCCCCTCCTTTCCCTTCCTTCTACTCCTCTCCCCCTTTCTTTACCCTCTCTTTCTTTCCCCTCCTCTCCTCTCCCTCCCTTGTTCTCCCCTCCCCTCATCTCCCCTATTCTCCCCTCCCCTACCCTCTTTTCTCCTCCTCTTCCCTTCCCTCACTCTCCTCCTCTCCTTCCTCTTCCTCCTCTCCCCTCTCATCCTCTTCCTTCCTCTCCCCATCCTCTCTTCTTTTCTCCCCTCTCCTTCCTTCTTCTCCCCTCCTCTTCCTTCTCCTCTCTGATTCTTACAACAACTATAGGATGTAGGTGCTATTACTGGATCCCTATTTCCAGAGGAGGAACCTGGTTGTGGGAGAAGTTAAGTCACTTGCCCAGGATCTGAGTTACTGTAGTAGGATTTGAACTCAGGTCTTCCTAACTCCATATCCACCGTTGTGTCCCATAGCTGCCACATTATATTATACCTTTCGCAGATTTGTCCCCTCTTGGGGCTCAGTTCATCAGCAAAATGGGATGACAGTCCCTGCCCTGCTTTCCTCTGAAGCTTACTGTGTTTGGTGACTCAGTGTGTCCCCACTTACTGTCCTTTAAGAAAATCGGAGGCAAACTCAGAGGGGCCTGATCCACATGGGCCCTGGATTCAGACTCAGGTCTCCCAGCTCCCATCATGGTTTGTTCCATGGTGATATAATTCAGCCATTGTACAGTATGACACCATCTTGGTATGGGGAAGTGAATCTTGAATTCTAGCCTCATGCATGCACGTTATCTTCAGTTTATTTTAGAAGGTCATTGCAGCTTCAGGCCTCCTTGTCATGGCACAAAGGGCTTTTGGCCATTGCCTACGTCCGAATGCACTTCCAATCTCAGAAGTCCTGAAATGTCCAACCGCCATCTCAGGCCCTCAGCCCTACACTTGCAGCCTCTCTCTCTGTTCTTAGGCCAACTCCCTACAGCCATTACCAAGGGCCCAACAGTTCCATGCTCAACGGCTGCCTCTGTTCCCACATTTTCTCACCACGCCTGGGTTGGATGCAGCCCTCTAACTCCCATGCTTTCCCATCTAAGTATCCTGAGGCCCCAAAGGACTCCCTGGGAAATAGTAATCACTCCTGGTTAGAGTGGCAATGCCTATACCAGCCATCCACATCCACTGTGGCCCGGCAGCAACGACCACCGGGCACTAGGTCTTACTTGGAACCAAGGGGATGGGGGCAGATTTTAATTCCAAGTTGTCCCAAGGTTGTCTGGGCAAGTCAGAGGAAACTGCAGCAGCTTAGAGGGTCCATGTTCCCAAAGCTCTCTGAAAGCCTGACAGAGTTGGTTTAGGGAGAGGTGTGGGAACTGCCAATTATCAGTTAAGTTTACTGTCTTACGTGGGTGTGATTTGTGGCACCCCAGAACAATTACCATAGTAACATTAAAGATATCTGATCACAGGTCACCATAAACAGACTTGATAATAATGAAAGAACTTGAAATATTGCCAGAATTACCAAAATATGACACAGAGACATGACGTGAGCACATGCTATTGGAAAAATGGTGCCAGTAGACTTGCTCAGGGCAGGGTTGCCACAAACCTTCAATTTGTAAAAAAAAATGCAGTATCTGTGAAGCACAATAAAGTGAAGTGCGATAAATGCAATAAAATGAGGTATACCAAGAAAGGCTTTATGTAGAAGAGAAGATGGAGTGGTATTCTGTGAGGGGGAGGGGAGGAGGGAGAGCATTCCAGGCAGAGAGGAGAGCCAGTACAAAGGCTGTCATGGATATAGAGTGTTGTGTGTGAAAATAAGCTGGTTTGGCTGGCTCGATAATGACATTATAAAATTAGAATATTACATATATATTTATATATATATGAGATCCGATTGTAATAAAAGAGAAAAATGTGTGTGTGTGTGTGTGTGTGTGTGTGTGTGTGTGTGTACATGTATATACATGAGAACGTTAGGACAGCTTCTTTCCTAGAGGTCTTCGAATAAAGGCTGGATGACCGTTTGTTGGTTGCATTGGATGTAGATTGGATTGGGTAGTTACTGATGCCTTAACTAGGAAATTCCATAATTTTTGTGGGTTCAAGTCAGAAGAACCTAGGTTTAAATCCCACCCTCATTATTTACTAGCCTTGAGATTGGGGGCAAGTCACTAAACACCCCAAGTCTCAGTGTCTTTATCTGTAAAATGGGGATAACCACAAGACCTAACCCACAGACTTGTGAAGCTCAAATGAAACAATCTCTATAAAGTTGGCAGCTTTAAAACACTATATAAATATTAGTTATTTTTTCCAAAACGTTTGACAGATCATTGTCTTTAAAAATTTTTTTCCTTTTATTATAACTTAAAATTCAACAAACAAGGACATTTTTATATACAAAGAAGGGGGAAAAAGAGGATTGTATATGAAACTGAGCTTCTGTTATGTCTAAGTTTTTAAAGTGTATATTTAATTTAACACAGTAGTAGCAAGAGTCATCATGGTGTAGTGCAGGGATGTCAGACTAAAGTAGAAATGGAGGCCACTTAATTATACATCAGAATCCCTGCAGGTTGCATGTTGACTTAGAAAACCACATTATGAACATTATCTATGTTTTATTGTGTTTTTATTTATTTTGTTAAATGTTTCCCAATTACATTTTAATCTGGTTCACTTGAGTGAACTTGGCACTTGAGTGTTGCTTAGCTGCGTGGGCCCCATGTTTGATGCCTTTGGTGTAAAGGATAGTGCAGGCCTTAGCGTTAGAAATCCATCAACCAGCAAATACGTGTTGTGCGCCCTCTGTGTGCTGGGCACTGAGCTAGGCTTTAAGGGCACAAGTACAATGAACCAATCCCTACTTCAAGGAGTTTACATTCTAATGGTGGGACAATTATACACAACTACGTCCTGACTGGTACAAATAATGAGTCTCCTTAAGTGGTCGCATTATTCGAATTTGCATTGTATATTTCCATTGGGCTGGAACCAATGACCATATTTTATATAATTGTAACTTGGAATAGTGTGAATCCAAATACACGTGACCACTTCGTGGTATTTATTAGTTGTACCAATTAGGACCTAGCTGTGTGCACACACAGGATGCTCCAAAATATCAGTACAGGTTGAATAGCTTTAGTAGGTATAAATAACTGAAAAGTGCACTGAGATTTTTTCAGATGCACATACAGCATTCATAGAAGGTGAATAGATCCAAGTAAATAAGGAACAGTCAAATGCACGATAATTTGGGAGCGTACCTGCTCTAGCAGTTGAGGGCATCAAGAAAGGCTTCATGCAGAAGATGATGCTTGAGTGGGTCTTAAAGGAAGGGAAGGGATTCTTTGCGACAGATGTGAAGACGAAGTGGGTTTCACCCATGTGGGAAAGCCAGGCATAAGATACAAAGAGACATAGGAGACTGTGTGGTCAGTCCTGCCTGCCTGTGTACCAGGGTGATGCTCCTCACCTCTTAGTGCTCTGGGCAGTGCTAGAAGTGACTGAGAATGTGCCAGCCTGTAAGGAGATCATTGATCCAGTCCTTGACTACCCTACTAGTAGCAACATTGCCTTGAGGATGAGGGAAGGCTTTGGCACCAGAGATGGGCCTTGAAAGGATTTCATTCAGAGTAGATAAGGAGTGGAGTACCTTCCAGCCACGGGAGTTACCCTGTAGAAATGCACGACAACATAAGGACAAGATTACAAAACAGCCAGAAGTCCAGATTGACTGGATAGTGCTAATAACTGGTACTAGATACTACTAGTACTAGGTACTACTACTGACATTTATATAACACTCAGGGTTTGTTCTTTAGTTTACGGACATCATTTCATTTTACCCTCATCTCAGCCTTATGCAGAAGGCACTACAGGTGTGTTACTCATTTTATAAATGAGAAAACAGGGCTAGAGAGGTTAAGGCAAAAAGGTAGCACTGGATCTGGATTCTGGAAGACCTGAGTTCAAATCTGGTCTCAGATACTTATTACCTATGTGACCTTGGGCAAGTCACTTGACTCCTGCCTGCCTCAATTTCTGTAAAATGGGGATAACAATATCAGCTGTCTACTAGGGTTGTTGTGAGAAATGAGAGGATATTTGTAAAGTGCTTTGCAAACTTTAAAGTTGACCTTAGAGTTGGAAATCCATCCATCAGCAAGTATTTGTTGAGCACCTGCTGTATGTTGGGTATTGGGCTGGGCATTCGGGATACAAGTGCAATGAAACAATTCCCATTTGCAAAAGGTTACATTCTAATGGTGGGACATGCTAGCGGTGATGATAGTGATGATGACGACGACGACGATGATGATGATGATGGGATGATGATGATGATGATGATGGTGACAGTGATGATGATGATGTTGATGATGGTGATGATGACGACAGTGGTGATGGTGGTGGTGGTGGTGATGATGATAATGGTGATGATGGTGGTGGTGGTGATGATGATAATGGTGATGATGGTGGTGGTGGTGGTGGTGGTGATGATGGTGATGATCATGAAGATAATGATGATGATCATACTGATGATGATGATGATGATGACGGTGGTGGTGGTGTTGGTGGTGATGATAATGGTGATCATGGTAGTGATGATGATGGGGATGATGGTGGTGGTGGTGGTGGTGGTGGTGATGATGGTGATGATGGTGGTGGTGGTGGTGATGATGATGATGATCATGAAGGTAATGATGATGATGATCATACTGATGATGATGATGACGGTGGTGGTGGTGTTGGTGGTGGTGATGATGATGATCATGAAGGTAATGATGATCATACTGATGATGATGATGATGATGATGACGGTGGTGGTGGTGTTGGTGATGATAATGGTGATCATGGTGGTGATGATGATGGTGGTGGTGGTGGTGATGATGATGATGATGATCATGAAGGTAATGATGATGATGATCATACTGATGATGATGATGATGATGATGACAGTGGTGGTGGTGATGATGATGGTGGTGGTGGTGATGATGATGATGGTGGTGGAGGTGGTGATGATGATGATCATGAAGGTAATGATGATGATCATACTGATGATGATGATGACAGTGTTGGTGGTGTTGGTGATGATAATGGTGATCATGGTGGTGATGATGATGGTGGTGGTGGTGGTGGTGGTGATGATGATGGTGGTGGTGGTGATGATGATGATAATGGTGATGGTGGTGGTGGTGATGATGGTGATGATGATGATGGTGGTGGTGGTGGTGGTGATGATGATGATGATCATGAAGGTAATGATGATGATCATACTGATGATGATGATGATGACGGTGGTGGTGGTGTTGGTGGTGGTGATGATGATGATGATAATGAAGGTAATGATGATGATGATGATCATACTGATGATGATGATGATGACAGTGTTGGTGGTGTTGGTGGTGATGATAATGGTGATCATGGTGGTGATGATGATGGTGGTGGTGATGATGATTTTGTTGTTGATGATTATGGTGGTGGTGGTGATGATGATGGTGGTGGTGGTGTTGGTGGTGATGATGACACTGACGATGATGATGAAGCTATCAGTTGGCCTTTGTCATATAGCAAATAAATGTTAGCGGTAAGATTTAAATGTAGATCTTGCTGGTTCCCAGTCCAACAATGATCCCTTATAGAATGCTGCCTCTCATGAGTACATGAAGGTGAGTAGTGGGAAAGAAGGCTAGAAAGGTGGGTTGGAGCCAGATTGTGAAAGGCCTTGAGTGCCTGGCTAAGGAGCCATGGAAAGTTTTTGAATAGGGTTGTGACCCAGGAAGGCCTGAGCTTTAGGTGGCTTTTGGGTGGCTGTGTGAAAAGGTAGCTGGAGAGGGGAAGAACTGGAGACAGGGAGACCAGTTAAAAAGCTATCAGAACAATCCAGGCAAGAGTCCTGATAGTGACCAGTGAGAAAAAAGATGGAGGAATTAGGAACACAGGAATTTGGGGCCACTAAGTTCGGGGTAAATAATCCTTTCCCTTTCAGTAACCCCTAAAGTTACTGGTGTGTCACAGAGTGGTAATAAATGTTATTTACAATGATCTTGAGTTAGTAAGAGAATGTCAGTGTCTTCTGTTTCATATGGATTTGGAAGGATGTCATACTAAAAATGGCCTGTGATGTTTCCATGTTCAACTCTTTCTCATGCTGAAGAACTTTGGCCTGGGGGTCAGGTTCCCTGGATTCTAGCTGTCTTAGTAATTTACCCAGTTCTACAGATGGAGAAACTAGGGCTTAGGAAATTGAAGAGACGTGCAGACACACGAGAGATGGCATCCAAAGCCAAGCCTTCTGACCCTAGTGCTGTGTGGTGCCGCCTAGTTGGGGTGTCCCTGGGGTGGCTGACAGCACATGCCTGCCTGTCCTAGGGTCTGTGTCCCAGTGGGGCCTCCAGGATCAGTCAGACAGGGTGGACACAGAGAAGTTGATGAACTTGCCCAGGGTCACACAGGTAGCAAGTAGCTCAGGTGGGATTCCAGCCTGGGTTCTGCAGTCCCAGGCCCAGGGCTGTCTGTCTCATCTAGGAAAGTGTGCTGGCAGGGCAGGAGTTTGTTTGTATGTGTGTAATGGGGGCCCCACAGTGAGATTGTGACAGAGCCCCTCCGGTCTCCAGATGTGCTGCTTAGCAGCTTGCCTTGGATGGGTCTGTTTGTGCTCGGACTTGCCGACCTCTTTCATTGTATGAGCCCCGATGAGATCAAAGCAGATCTGGCTAAACAGGCCCTCTATTTGTAAAGCGCACCCCCTTTGTCCCCCCTCCCAACTCCCCAATCTCTCAGAAAAATATTTACATGGGAGTCCGGGAATATGGACAGGCCTTTCTCATGTCCCCTGCCCTGCCCTGCCCTGCCTGAGCTGCTGCATTAGGGGAAGGCCTGTAGGTAACTCAGAGGCCGCCTCTTCAAAGGCTTGGGGGGGGGGATTTGCAGCAGGAGGGCGGCTCACATCAGAGGCCTGGCCACAGGCCAGGGGGCCCCGGAATGAATGCCAGGCGGTTGGTGTGTGTGTGAGGGAGGGAGAGAAGGAGGGGAGGAAGGGTGGGGTATCTGGGCAGGAGAGAGCAAAGCTTGGGAAGGGGAGAGGAGGTGGGGGGGCAGCTGTGGAAAGATGGATGCACCGACTGTGATATGCCATTGGAGGGTGGGGCATCTGGCCTTTGTATAGCCTGCTCAGATGAGAGGCTGTTTGCTCAGGGGGCTTTGAGATGCCAGCTCTAGGTGGCTGCTGAGCTTCAGCCCGCAACATCCTCTCACCTCCACCCCAAGGCCACATGGGTTGATAACACTACCTTATTAAGGTTCATCAAGGGCTTTCCTCAGAGCAGCCATGTGAGATAGGTAATGTTTTTAGACCCATTTTATACATGAGGAAGCTGAAGCACTGAGAGGTAAGAGAGTTAACCCAAGTAGAACTGGACCTCAGAGATGTACTAAACTGTGCTGACTCTCCCAAAGAATCCTGAAACCCTCCCCTGTGGGTAGCTCTTCTGAAAGTTTTTCAAGGCACTGCCCTCTGCTCAGACACTTTCTGGAGCTCCCTGGAGGACCAGATCCAGACTTCTCAACCCTGCCTTCAAGGCCTTCTGTGTGTGATCTGGTGCTGACCCGTGACTCTCACTGGCACCTTCCCAAAGGCCAGTCCATCCTTCAAAGCTTCGCTCATGTACTGATAGCTTCCTAGGGAGCCTTCCCTGATTAGCACTTGTGAATAATAACCCTTCATTTCTACAGCTCCTCATGGTTTTACACGAGTACTTTCTCACATCATTCCCTGGGAGTTAGAGTAGTATTAGCTCTGTTTTTAATGAGGAGGAGGTGAGGACTGAGAGATGAAGGGAGCTATCTGGGTCACGGCTGGTCTTCATTCGAACTAGAACTTGATCATGGGTTAGAAATCAGGAGTTCTTGCTACTGCCTGCCCTGGCTCTCTCTAAGTGTGGGTCACCCGTGGGCTCTGTAGAGCTCTCCTTGCTTGTTTCACTGAGACTAAGAGCTCCCTGAGGGCAGGCCTTGGGTCTGCTCTTCCTCTATCCTCCCAGACTGGGAGATCCTGGAGACACAGTGGGGTCCCAGGGAATGCTTATGGATGGTCAGTGATCTCCCCTCCTTGGCCTCTCATCTACTCTCTGTCTGTCTCCACCAGATGATGTCACCGTGGGGAAAGAGAACCCAGGACCTGAAGGCTCCAATGGTGAACAGGAAGATGCATCTGGCAAACAGTGGGGTGAGAACTTGTAACGTAATGTCATTTTAGACTTCCTTACTAATTACTAGAACTCTGATGCCCAGAACAAGAGAGATATCAATAGTCATGCTATCCCCTGCCCTTGTGAGGCCAGAGTGGAGAACAGAGGTCAGTTCTGGTTTTAGGAAGGACATTGACAAACCAGAGGGCCCAGAAGGGTAAGACAGCTGGAGGCTGTGTCATATGAGCATCAGTTGAAGAACTAGGGAATATTTATCCCAGAGAAGAGAAGAGAAGACTTAGGAAGGTCAAGATAGCTATCTTTAGCTAAAGGGTAATCTTCTTGTAGAGGGTTAGATTTGTTGAAGGTTACTTAAGTAGTATAATGGGAGGGGAACTAGAAATAACCCCCCCTCTTTCTCCCTCCCCTCTTTCTCTCTTCCCTTCTCTCTCTCTCTCTCTCTCTCTCTCTCTCTCTCTCTCTCTCTCGCTCACTCTGTCTTTCCCTTCTCTCTCTCAAAATATTTGCCTTATCCATTGGTACTTATTAACCCACAGATCCCCTTGGTTGTTTTCTCTCTGTCATCAACACATAAGTATGAATTAGATTTCATATTTTTTCTTGTTTTTGTTTTTATGGGAGAAGAGGGAGATCTAGAGAAAAGGAACATGAATGTAGGGCTGGCTACCCCTGGGGATTACAGGGACATTGAAGTCCAAAGTCCCTGGTTTGCCTGCTAGCATTTGAGCTGCTGAGAAATAGAATGCCAGTTATGAAGGAAAAATATAGTTTGCTCTGCAACTTTTCCTTGTTTTTTTTTTTCTTAGAGATTTCTTTCCCTGCCAGCCTCCTACTGTTGAGGTTTAGGTTTTGGGAGAGCAGTTCAGTGACCTTCTATAGCCACTGGGAGTTTTATTTATCTTGTGAGAAAACATGGGTCTCCTTAGCAAGAAAGATAAGTGAGACCCTGATATTTGGGGGAGTTATGCTTATATTGAGGTTTTTATAAAGGTTAAAGATTAAAGACAGGACAGGATGAGGGAGACAAAGGGGATTCTTTATGGTTTAAGGATTTAAGGACAGGGCAGGAGGACACAGGTTAAAAATGAAAGGACAGGGGGAACACAGGATAAGGGACACAAAAGCAATTATTTTGGTACAGTTTCAAGATAAGGGGGAAAGGATGTTAGGACACCTTCAAGTTACAGAATAGACTACAGGGCTTCACAAAATATTGGAAAAGCAACCCAAAGTCCGTGGTTTGTACAGGCATGTCTTCCCAGGGTGTAGGAGAGTTTGAGGAATGGGGCAGATGTAGTGACCAGAATCTATAACCTAAGACAGAGAGCTCTGAGCTTTGGTGGTGGCTTGACGCCAGAATCCAGAACATGAACCCAACGTCTTGGAAGTGGTAGCCCCAATTTCAGTGCTTAGAATCTCTGTGTCCTGGGATGTGGAACCCAAAGGTTTTTTTCCCCCTGAAACTCATAGTTGACAATAGCTGGACTATGGTATCTTGCAGCTGGAACTCAGAGCTTTGTGATGAATGTTGGCAAATTGGTTACCAGATCTGATCTAGTGTGAATCCAAAATCTAGTTCCTGATCATATTCCTGACTTCTAGAATTATTTCCACTTCTTCCCAAGCTGCTTTGGGCCATGGGCAGGTAGTTGATTGTCTTCAGACTTCTGGGGTCCAAGTTCAACACAATACCCCAGAAATCTGACTGTTTTCCACCATGAACTGATGGAAGGGTAAAGATGGAACTGGGTTTGGGGCACTGGAAGTATTAAGTGGAACATAGAAAGGAGTAGAAGGAAAGACCCACACAGGTTAAAGATCTCAAAGAACAAGTCCGCCAAACTGTCCAGGGTGATGTGAGTCTTGTATTCTCAACCAGATCATGAATTTCTTGAACGCAGAATCCTATCTTCAACTTCCTTTGCCCAGCTGATGGATAACTGACTTTTACAACCCTAGTCAAGCTGACTCTAGTATGTCCCCTGCCCTCACCTCACTTAAACTTTTTCTGCCCTTCCAGCCCGACCTCGATTCACCCAGCCTTCCAAGATGCGACGGAGGGTGATTGCCCGGCCCGTGGGCAGCTCTGTACGGCTCAAGTGTGTGGCCAGCGGCCACCCACGGCCGGACATCATGTGGCTGAAGGATGATAAGACCTTGACACCCCAGGAGGTTGGTGAACACAAGAAGAAGAAGTGGACACTCAACCTGAAGAACCTGAAGCCAGAGGACAGTGGAAAATACACATGCCGAGTCTTTAACCGAGCTGGCGAGATCAATGCCACCTACAAAGTGGAAGTCATCCGTGAGTATCAGATTGTCCTCACCCCCTGCCCCAAGATCTGAACCCAAGGCTAGGACCCTAGGGACATTTGTGGGGCTAGAATAAAGTCCTTTGGGATGAATTTGGATATCAGCTGACCTCTCCTCATCCCCTTATCCACTGCATCTCCAATTCATCCTTATCCCCCTCTGCCATCTTCCCTTTTCTTAAAAAATATTTTTTTCCAATTACATGTAAAAATAATTTTTGACCTTCACTTTTTTCTTTTTCTTTTTTTCATACTTTATTATTTAATATTTTTTAGTTTTCAGCATTGATTTCCACAAGATTTTGAGTTACAAATTTTCTCCCCATTTCTACCCTCCCACCATTCCAAGATGGCATATATTCTGATTGCCCTGTTCCCTAGTCAGCCCTCCCTTCTGTCTCCCCACTCCCCCTCCCCCTCATCCCTTTTCCCCTTACTTTCTTGTATGGCAAGATAGATTTCTATGCCCCATTGCCTGTGTATCTTATTTCTCAGTTGCATGCAAAAACAACTTTTTATTTTGATCACCTGCTTTTAAAACTTTGAGTTCCAAATTCTCTCCCCTCTTCCCTCCTCACCCACTCTCCCTAAGAAGGCAAGCCATTCAGCATAGGCCACGCATGTATCATTATGCAAAACACTCCCATAAATAATCATGTTGTGAAAGATTAACTATATTTCCTTCCATCCTATACTGTCCCCCTTTATTCAATTTTCCCCCTTGACCCTGTCCCTTTTCAAAAGTGTTTGCTTTTGATTACTTCTTCCCCCATCTGCCCTGCCTTCTATTGTCCCCCCTTTTTTATCCCCTTCCCCCTACTTTCATGTGGGGTAAGATACTTAATTGAGTGTGTATATTATTCCCTTCTCATCCAATGAGAGCAAGATTCACTCATTCCCCCTCACCTGCCCCCTCTTCCCTTCCTACAGAACTGCTTTTTCTTGCCACTTTTATGTAGGATAGTTTATTCTATTCTATCTCTCCCTTTCTCCCTCTCTCAATATATTCCTTTCTCACATCTTAATTTGATTTTATTTTTTTAAATATCATCCCTTCATATTCAACTTACCCTGTGCCCTCTGTCTATATATATATTCCCTTCAACTACCCTAATACTAATAAAGGGTTCATGAATCACACACATCATCTTTCTGTGAAGGAATGCAAGCAAAACAGTTCCACTTTAGTAAGTCCCTTATGATTTTCTCTTTCTTGTTTACCTTTTCATGCTTCTCTTGATTCTTGTGTTTGAAAGTCAAATTTTCTATTCAGCTTTGGTCTTTTCACTGAGAAAACTTGAAAGTCCTTTATTTTATTGAAAGTCCATATTTTGCCTTGGAGCATTATACTCAGTTTTGCTGGGTAGGTGATTCTTGGTTTTAATCCTAACTCCTCTGACCTCTGGAATATCATATTCCAAGCACTTTGATCCCTTAATGTGGAAGCTGCTAGATCTTGTGTTATCCTGATTGTGTTTCCACAATACTCAAATTGTTTCCTTCTGGCTGCTTGCAGTATTTTCTCCTTGATCTGGGAGCTCTGGAATTTGGCTACAATATTCCTAGGAGTTTTTTTGGGGGGGATCTTTTTCAAGAGGCGATCTGTGGATTCTTTCAATTTCTATTTCACTCTCTGGTTCTAGAATATCAGGGCAGTTCTCCTTGATAATTTCTTTAAAGATGATACCTAGGCTCTTTTGTTGACCATGGCTTTCAGGTAATCTAATAATTTTTAAATTATCTCTCCTGGATCTATTTTCCAAGTCAGTGGTTTTTCCAATGAGATATTTCACATTGTCTTACATTTTTTCATTTCTTTGGTTCTGTTTTGTAATATCTTGATTTCTCATAAAGTCACTAGCTTCCACTTGCTCCAGTCTAATTTCTAAGGTAATATTTTCTTCAGTGGTCTTTTGGACCTTCTTTTCCATTTGGCTGATTCTGCCTTTCAAGGCATTCTTCTCCTCATTGGCTTTTTGGAGCTCTTTTGCCATTTGAGTTAGTCTATTTTTTAAGGTGTTATTTTCTTCAGTATTTTTTGGGAGTCTCCTTTAGAAAGTCATTGACTTGTTTTTCATGATTTTCTTGCATCGTTCTCATTTCTCTTCCCCATTTTTCCTCTACTTCTCTTACTTGCTTTTCCAAATCCTTTTGAGCTCTTCCATGGCCTGAGACCAATTCATATTTTTCATGGAGGCTTTTGATGTAGACTCTTTGACTTTGTTGACTTTTTCTGGCTGTATGTTTTGGTCTTCTTTGTCACCAAAAAAAGACTCCAAAGTCTGAGTCTAATTCTGAGTCTGCATCTTTTTTCGCTGCCTGACCATGTTCCCAGCCAACTACCTGACCCTTGAGCTTTATGCAGTGTATGACAGCTTGTAGAGTAGAGAGTACTTTGTCCCAAGCTTTAGGGGACAAGCACTGCTGTTTTCAAAGCTACTTCTACACAGCAAACTCTGCCACACCAGCACTTCTCCTTCCCCAAGAACTCAGATTGGACCCAGATCCAAGCAGGCTCTGCACTCCCACTCTGATCTGATGCTTAATTCCTCCCACTGGGTGGGCCTGGGGCCGGAAGCAACCACAGCTGTTACTCTGGAAGCAGGCCTAGAGCTGCACCACTTCCATGCCCCCAGGGCTAGGGCTGACAGGCACTCTTTTCACTTCTTTCCAGTAGTCTTTCCACTAACCTGCTCTGTTGTCTTTGGCATTTGTGGGTTGAGGAGTCTGGTAACTGCCACAGCTCACTGATTCAGGGCACTACCCTCTGTTCCGCGCGACTCTCGGTCTGGTTGGTCCTGGCGCAGCCCACGCTGGGCTCTGCTCTGCTCTTCTCTCAGCTTCGTGCGATAGACCCTTCCCAGCAACCATCCAGGCTTTCCTGGGCTGCAGCCCTGCTTCCCTCTGCTATTTTGTGGGTTCTGCAGCTCTAGAATTTGTTCAGAGCCATTTTTTACAGGTGTTTGGAGGGACCTGGGGGCAAGCTTAAGCAAGTCCCTGCTTTCCAGCTGCCATCTTGGCTCCACCCCCGACATTCACTTTTAACAGTTCTCAGTTCCAAATTCTCTTTGTCTTTCCATCCTTTCCCCACTCAAGAAGACAAGGAATTTGATATAGGTTATACATATGCAGAACATATTTCCATATTAGTCAGATTGTGAAAGACCAAAAAAACTCTACAAAAAAAAGTAAAAAAAAATGTGCTTCCATCTGCATTCAGACTCCATCAGTTTTTTCTCTGAAGCCAGGTAACATTTTTCATCGTAAGTCCTTCAGAATTGTCTTGGGTCTTTGTATTGCTGAGAATAGCTAAGTCATTCACAGTTGATTGTCATACAATGTTGCTGTTACTGTATACAGTGTTCTGGTTCTGCTCACTTCACTCTGCATCAGTTCATGTAAGTCTTTTCAGGTTTTTCTCAAAGCATACTGCTCATCATTTCTTTTTTTCCCACTTTTCCACATACTTTATTTGTTACAAACATACAATTTTTAAAATATAGACTTGTAAAACTCCATTTGCAAAAATCTGCTATTGTAAGGAGTGCTCACTAGCATGAACTTTTTAGACTTTTTTTTCTGGTTGGTTTTGTCCGCTTATCATTTCCTATAGCACAATAGTGTTCCATAGCAATCATATACCACAATTTGTTCAGTCATTTCCCAATTGAAATTGATGGGTATCCCATCGATTTCCAATTCTTTGCTACCACAAAAAGAGCTGCTATAAATATTTTTGTATGTATAGATCTTTTTCCCTTTTCTTTGATCTCTTTGGAATACAGACCTAGTAGTGGTATTGCTGGGTCAAAGGCTTTGGACAGTTTTATAGCCCTTTGGGCATAGTTCCAAAGTACTCTCTAGAAAGGTTGGATCAGTTCACAATTCTATCAACAGTACTTTAGTGTCCTAATTTTTCCACATCCCCTCCAACATTTGTCATTTTTCTTTTCTGTCCCATCAGCCAATCTGACAAGTGTCAGGTCATACCCCAGAGTTGTTTTGTTTTGCTTTCTCTAATCAACAGTGATTTAGAGCATTTTTTCATATGACTATTGACAGCTTTGATTTCTTCAAAAAACTGTCAGCAAGCTTATTAAATGCCAGAAGAATGAAGCATGTTAATTGATGCCACAATTTGCTTGGTCCTTTGGGATATTCTTACATTCTGGACCTTCTTTTAGTACCTGCCACGTGCAGTACTTCCTTTTTCTCTACAGTGAGAAAGCTGCAATTTAGACCCATTCAAACCCTCCTGCTTTGGTGAGTAGAGGCAGACCAGAAGTTCTTTAGCCTGGAGGAAGGGCTTCGGTAGATTTCAATTTGGCCTCAATTAAGAGATTGTCTCCCCAATAAAATGGAAGCTCCTTGAAGGGAGGCAATGTTTTATTTTTGTCTTTGTTTCTCCTGCATCAACCTTCCTGGTTGTACTTGTTTGGATGAATGAATGAGTCAATCCATAGGGATTTATAAAGTAATGATTATGGGCCAGGCAGTGCAGGTGCTCAGGATACAAAACCAAAAATGAAACAATTCCTCCCTCCTGCCCTCAAGGGGCTTACATTCTTAGTAGCATCACCAGAAGAGCATTGATATTGATTTTTTTTCGAGGTGAGAAGCCCAGGATAGAGAACACTCCTGAGTTTTGCAGATACAATCCAGCCACCCTCTTCCCTAAGCAAAAATTCCCATGTTGGCCATGTCCAAAACTGTGTCTCTTATTCTGCATCTGGAGTGTGCCACCTACCTCTCTGTCAAGAGCGGGAGGCCCCCTGAGACAAAGGAGAGACTGGATCATGGATCGAATTTCCGACATATTTCAAAGTTGTTTTTCTTTACAGTGCTGATATTATTGTATGACTGGTTCTCCTGGTTCTGCTCCTTTCACTTTCCATCAGTTCGTAAGAGGCTTCCCAGGTTTCTCTGAAACCTTCTCTTTGTTATGGTACAACAGTATTTTCTTATATCTCTGTGCCATAATTTGTCTGACCCCCTTCCTTCACTCTTCCACCATCCCTGCAGGTGTGCAGAAAGAGAGTCTCTCTCCCTACTTTCTGCCATGATGAGGCTTATTTTGTGTTTTACTTTGTTTCATGGGTTGCCATGGCCAAAGAATTCACCATGTAGTGGCTGGCCTCCTGGCCACAAGCCTCTCTGTACTTAGCTAGACTGCCAGTCAGCAGACACCATCTCTGGCCGAGACTGAAAAGAGCCTTGAACTTGGAGTCTTATGACCTGAGTTTGAATGTCAACTTTACCATTTAATTGCCTATGTGACCCTGGACCGGTCATTTCATTTCTGAGGGAGTAGAAGAGAAGACCTCAGAGGTGCCTCCCGGCTCATGTCTCCTCCCATGCATGATTCAGTTTTCAATTCAGTAGGCACCATGCTTAGTGCTGGGGATACAAAAGGCAGTCCCTGTCCTCAAAGAGCTGTCCCTTCATCTAACAGAGGAGACAACATGCAAACAGATAGATACAAAGCAAGGTCTATACAGGATAAATAGGAAATAATGAACAGAGGGAAGGGATTGGAATTAAGAGGAGTGGGGAAGGTTTCCCGTAGGAGGTGGGATTTTAGTTTGGACTTAAGGAAGCAAGAGAGGTCAGTAGTCGGAGTGGAAGAGGGAGAACTTCCAGGCATAAAAGACAGCCAGAGACCATGACCTCTCTGGAAGTTTTTCCAACACAATAGAAACTACCAGGACTTGTGTTCTGCTGGCAGAATAGAACAAGGGTCAAGGTCAAGAACAAGGGTCAGAGCAAGCAAGGGTCACCTCCATGCTAGCAGGTAGCACCAGAGTAGGACTTTTGTGAAGTATTTTAATACAGAGAGAGAGAGAGAGAGAGAGAGAGAGAGAGAGAGAGAGAGATGGACAGAGACAGAGAGACAGATAGACACGCAGATGGATGGACAGGGAGATGGAACAGAGACAGAGATAGGCAGGCCTGGTGGAGTGGATTTAGAGTCAGCCTTATAATCAGGAAGATCTGGATTCAAGTTCTATCCCTGACACATACTTTGACTATGAGACCCTAGGCAAGTGTCTTAACCTCTTAATCTCTCAGTCTACTCTCTAAGATTATAAATCACACAGTAGGGGCTGTCTTTGCATTTGGTTGAGGGAGGTTTTTTTAACCAAGATTTCCCTATATTAGAGAAATCACGGGCTTGGCCTTCCCATCTCCCACCCCATCCCACCCCTGAAATCATATACTCCTGTATAATATTATTACTCTGGTAATTAATTTTTTAAAACATTCTAACTAACAAATACCAAGTAAAATGAGCTTTTTTAATACACAAGGTAAAAGAGAAAAAGAAGATTGTACATGAAATCACATATCTCTTTCATAAAACTTGCTTTTCCATTTTTAGTTATTAAAAATTAAATTTTTAGTAAACAAAAATCTATTTTCTCACCCTCCCCCAAATCCCATTAAAAAACCAATCTCTTGTAATAATTATGCATAGTCAAGCAAAACATTCCCATATTCGTGTCCAAAAATATCTGTGGCTCATTCTTTACCCTGAATTCTATCACCTCTCAGTCAGGAGATGGGTAGTTTGCTTCATCATGTGTCTTCTGGAACCATGGTTGGTCATTGTGTTGATGAAAGTTCTTAAATTTTTCAAAATGTTAATTTTTGCAACATCATTTTTGTTCTAGAAATGGTTGCCCTGGTTCTGTTCTCTTCACTGCATCTGTTTACACAAATCTTCCTAGGTTTTTCTGAAACCATCTTCTTCATCATTTTTGACAGCACAATAGCTTTCCATCACATCCACATGCCATAGTTTGTTCAGCCATCCTCCTTGGTTTCCGGTTCTTTGCCACCACAAAAATTGCTGCTAGAAGTATTTTTGTACAGATGGGTCTTTTTCTGCTTGGAGAGGTCCTTTGATTCTTCTGGGAACCAGATGGGGTGATGGTGGGGTGAGGGGGAGCAGGGATGTTGACAAGGGGTTTGCCCTTCCATTTCAGAGCGGACCCGCTCCAAGCCCATCCTGACGGGCACCCACCCGGTGAACACCACTGTGGACTTTGGCGGGACGACATCCTTTCAGTGCAAGGTGCGCAGCGACGTGAAGCCAGTGATTCAGTGGCTCAAACGGGTCGAGTATGGCACGGAGAGCAAGTACAACTCCACCATTGATGTTGGCGGCCAGAAGTTTGTGGTGCTCCCCACTGGGGACGTGTGGTCCCGGCCCGATGGCTCCTACCTCAACAAGCTCATGATCACCCGAGCCCGGCAGGAGGACGCGGGCATGTACATCTGCTTGGGAGCCAATACCATGGGCTACAGTTTCCGAAGTGCCTTCCTCACTGTGCTGCCAGGTGAGGTACCAGAGCATTGGGCTCCTCTGCACTGAGCTGGTTCCCTGGATTGGGTCCTTGACATCTCCAGCGTCCCTTCCCTTGGCTGTGACCCTGAAATCCCATTGCCCCCTCCCCTCCAGGATCTATGTCTCCAGTGTCATTTCCCATGCCCCCTTTCTACAATATGCCTCTGACAGCTCTGTCTTTGGTGTTTGGGGGTTGGTGGGGCTGTGATGAAAAGAAGTCTCAAGAGATAGCCCTTGTATGATGGGGAGCATCTGATTGAGACAGCATGATGCAGTCAAGTGTGCTAGATTTGGTGTTTAAAATCTCAGTTTGGCTACTTGTGTAGACCTTGGATAAGTTTCTTTTTCTTTCTGGGGCCTCAGTTTCCTCACCTGTAAAATGCAGGGTTGGACTAGATAACCTCTAAGAGCCTTTCTATGATCCTTAGATGAGTTTGTGATTCTGAAGCCCAGTGATATGGCCACTCCCTCAAATCCAAACGGAACCCCTTTCAGTGCCTTCCTACCTGGAGAGGGCCTCAAAAGTCCTCAGGGTCTAGGACTTTAATGTCCCCCTGAACTCACCCTACTCGGTGTTTGTGTGGCCTCGACCTGAGGGCCACGACCCAGGGAAGCCCTATTCTGCTGGCCTCCTTTGGGACCTAAAGTAACAAACCAAGCAATCAACAACTCATTGCCCTTCCTTCTTATGCTGACTTTTTTTTTATCCTTTTTGTCTCTCTGTCTCTGTCTTCCTCATTTTGTGTCTCACTTTCTCGTGTCTTGCTCCATTTCCCCATCCCCTCATTTTGTCTCTATGTCTCCCTGCTCCGTGTTTCTCTTTCCTGTCTCACCTTCCCTATCCTTATTCTTCTTTAAATTTCCCCCTTTATTCTCTCCCTTTTCACCTCCTTCTTTTGTATTCCTCTCCTCTGTCTCTGTCCTCTGTTCCTTGATGTGTTGGTCCTATTTCTCTCTTCCTCTCTGTCCCTGTTTCTTCTCCCTCTGTATTCTTGTATGGTCCTTTCCCATCTGTCTCAATCTTTTTCTGTCTGTGTGCCCATCTCCTCTCCTCTTCCTTTGTCTGCCACTTTCCCTGGCTGTCTCTCTGTGTCTGTCTTGGCTTTACAGACCCCAAGCCTCCCAGCGGCCCCGCAGCCCCCTCGTCAACCAGCAGTCTGCCTTGGCCAGTGGTGATTGGTATCCCGGCTGGCGCCGTCTTCATCTTGGGCACCGTGTTGCTGTGGCTGTGTCAGACCAAGAAGAAACCATGTTCCCCACCCCCAGCTGCACCAGGCCACCGGCCACCCCCTCGGGATCGAGCCGGCTTGGCTGCCATGCCTGACAAGGACTGCCTAACCTCGGGACACTACGAGGATTATGGGGTGGGGGGTCAGCCCCAGCTGCCCCCTGCAGCACAGCAGCACCTGCTGGGCCAAGGCCCAGGACCCACCACCAAGCTGTACCCCAAGCTCTATACAGACATCCATACCCACACGCATACCCACTCTCACTCCCATGTGGAGGGCAAAGTTCACCAGCACATACATTACCAGTGCTAGGTGGTGGCGGCCGAGGCAGTGGGTATTTGATATCCGGCTCTACGTGGCAGCAGGTGGGTGAACAAGGCCCCTTTGCAGGGGGGCCCCCCTGCCGGGACCCATACAGACCCCTCATGGGGCAGGAGGTACAGAGAGACGGAGTCACAGAGATGTGGAAGGATGCCCGAGGGAGCTATGGGAGATGGATGTGGACAGAGACAGATGCAGATGCAACTTCCAAGACAGAGATCGAAAGAGACACAAAGAGCTACAGAAACAGACATACACAGAGCCTCAGAAAGAGAGAATCTATATAAAGAGTTCTATTTTTTTTGTGACATTGCAGTGAATCTATAGTGATGGAATAATGAAGGAATCGTCCTCCCCCCCGCCCCTACTCTTGCTCCAAGGCAATTATCCTTGATTGATGCTTTATTCACCTCCACCCCATCTCAAACCCCCTCTCCCTGGCCCCTGAAGTGGTGGGTGCTTTGGCAGAGGGTTCTTGGCTTTAAAGAAACAAAAGATGTCCCCCATCCCTTCATCCCCATCTTGTTCCGTGCCCAAAGTTGTGGAGATAGAAGGAAGGGGTTTGGTCCTCTGCATGGAGCAGTGTACCCTGCCCTGTGCTGGGGCCAGACAAGAAGGAGAGGAAGGGCTTGTTTGAATTCCAACAGGCCAACTCTGGCCTGGTGCCTGGGGGAAGGGTGGGGAAGGAGTCCTGGGCAAGGCCAGTGGGCTGTGGACTCTCTGCTAGACCCCAACATGGTGCCATTATCCATTAGGCTCTCCAGACCGCCCCTTCCCCTTTTCCCCCCACAATCCCCTTTGCTATTTATATTTATGAAATTAAGAAAATAATAATAATATTAATAATAATAATAAAAAGGAGAGCCTTCCCAAGAGTGGGCAAAGGCCCACCAGGGTCAGCAGCACTGACCAGTGCATCCCTTGTGGAATGGCCATCTATCCTAGAGATTGCTCCAGCTCATTACTGCACCCCAAGAAGGGTAACCCTGGATTGCCCATCTAGAGCCAAGGCCTAACCCTTGAGGGAGACGCTGGGGCCTCCTTGCCCACCTCTTCTCCGAAGGCTGTAGCTGGGTGTTAATGCAAAGGAAATACCCTATTCAGCCTAGACAGTGCCTAAGCAGGGGCCATGTATGTTTAATTTATTTTGTTTAATGTGGTCAAACAAAGTATGTGCTTTTCCTACAAGCAGATTTTTCTATCTGTCCATCTGCCAGGCTAGAAAGGCAGGCCTGTTTGTGCGTCTGCCACTCCTGGGAGCCCAGGGTTGCTGTAATCTAGAAGTGAGCATGGTTCCAGCTGGTAGAAACTTGACTAAGTTCATCCCCTCTGAAGCCTGGGTCCTTGGGGAATGACAGGGAAAGCAGGGTCCAGGCCAGGACAGAGGATCTGAACCTGGCCAAAGGCTTTCCCTTCCCTCGCCTCAAACAAGCAAACAAAAATCAGGCAAATTTGGATTTGGAAAACTTATGTGAGTTTATGATTCTTCAAAAACAAAAAAAAGTTGCTCCCCTTTCCTCTCCCTCCCCCAGTCCTGCCAGTTTTTCCAGGGCAAGGGAGAGTGGGGGGTTTCATTGGGGCTAGGCTGGGCTTAGCCACTAGCTCATGGGTTCGAGGGCCCAGACAACATGGGCAAGCCCCTCCCCCCCCAAGGGGATGCTACTGAAACCAAGGCAGGGACTCTGACATTTACCAGGGTCCCAGTGCTAGATCCTGTCTCCTGCCAAGGCCAGAGTCCAGACCCCAAAGAGAGAGAAGGCTCCTTCCTCCCCCAACCCCTTTCCGAGCCATGCTGCTACTTTCCCCCAACATATTCTCATCTATCAACTAACTTGCTCCTCAGAACACCGCATCTGAGGTAGGTATTAATCTCCCCATTTTGCAGGCAAGGCAGCTGAGGCCCACAGAGGGACTGAGGTCATATAGCCTGCTTTTCTCAGAAGCTTGGAGCCAGTCCTCACAGTCCAGGCTTTTCCTACAATATCAAAAAATAGATAAGAAAGGAGAAAAGTAGATGAGACCTCACATCGTTCTCATCATGCCTCTGTATCCTCTTCATCTCAGCCTCTCACCCCCCACCCCTCACTGCCCTGCCCCAGGCCTCAGAATGGTGCTGCTAAAACTGTCTTAAGCATCCAAACCCTGGAAAAGAGACAGACTTGGGAGCAGAGGGTTGAGGTGGGAGTGAAAGGTTGAGATCATATGAAATGGGGGAGGGAAGGGCCTATGGTTTTTTTTTTATCCAAAATATTTCAAGAGAAGAGAATGTATCAGGAGGCTTAAGCAGGCAAGGGGGTGTCCAGGAAGCCCTCCCTTTAGCTGCTGACAGCTCAGGCAGATCTTGCTTGCCCTTAGTCTAGGCCATGAGGGGAGCCACGGGACAGGAAGAGCTATATCTGACCATCAGCTACCCTTAGCCTCCATTGGCCAATGTGTTGCACCCTAAACATGAAGTTAAAATGATGAGTTTGTATGTGTGTATGTGAGTGTATGTGTGTATGTATGTCTGTGTGTCTGTGTGTCCATGTGTCCATGTCTGTGTGTAAGCCCCACCATCCGTGTTGAGACAATCGTGTACAGTTGGCCCCTTCCTGTTCGATGAAAGCTTTATTGAACATTTATCAATAAATGCGTGAAGCTATGTTTGTCTTGAGAGTATTTTTTTATGGGAGAGGTTGGGGCAGGCAGGGAGGGCTCTTGATGTGCTGAGTTGGAGGGGATTGGCCCAGCTTAAGCAGTTCTGTGGCGTAGTGGTAAGGACATTGATTTAGTTTGTAGATCTGGATTTGAATTCTGGTGCTACCACTTAGTGCCCATATCCCTCAGCAAACTTCTGTCCCTCTGTAGGCTTCAGTTAACCCATCTGCATAACTGAGAAAAATTTGGGCACCACCTACATCCCAGGGTAAGGGAAGTGTCTTGTGCTTTGCTACATGGTAATTTCATTGCCAGGATTTGAATTCAGGGTTCTTGCTCCAAATCCAGTGCTCCCGTTCTTATATTCTGAGTAGATCCCTGCCTCCCCTTCCCTATCCAGCAAGGCATCCCTTGTGATGAACAATCAAGAAAAGAGAGAACAGCAGAACCACCCACCCACGAGGGTGTATGTGGTTTTCCACCTCCATGATCTCCCACCTTTGCCAAGAGGGGAAGGAGGTACTTCTGCAGCTGTCACACCATGCTTCCCGATCCTAATCGCTAGACCTCTGGGGTCTTTTTGGTTCTCTTTTCTATTGCTATGTATTGTTTTCCTGCCTCTGCTAACTTCACTGCATCGGTTCATGTAAGTCTTTGATTTCTTGATGGCTAATATTTTTTCCACAATTAAGTTCCATTACATTCATGGGCCACACTTTGCTTAGCCATTCCCCAGTCAATGGGCACCTGCTTTGTTTCCATTTCTTTAAGAATACAGAAAGCATTACTATAAAATATTCTGGCATATTTGGGACTTTTCTGCCCTTTGACCTATAAGTGGGGTCTTTGGGTTATAAGGGTGTGAACGTGTTGTTGCATCCGACTCTTCATGACTCCATCTGGGGTTTTCTTGACAAAGATATTGGAGTGGTTTCCCATTTCCCTCTCCAGCTCATTCTACAGATGAGAAAACTGAAGCATACAGGGTTAAGTGAATTGCCCAAGGTCATACAGTTAGTGTCTGAGGTCAGATTTGAACTCAGGTCTTCCTGACTCTGGGTCTGGATATACTGTGCCACTTGGCTGCCCTAGTGGACATATTAGTCATTTTATTATTATTTTTAAAGAAAAACTCCAAATTCTTTTCCATAACGGTTGAAACTATTCACAGCCCTCTTAACTAAGGACCTAGGTTAGGCTGACCAGAAACCTAGTGAGACCCAAAGATTGCCGCAAGGAGTTTTCTCACAGTTGTACATCTCTAGCAATCTATAGGTTTTATCTGAAAACTGGCCCCATATTGATCAATCAACTATCATTTCCATGTTCCTTTGATTGTTTACAGACACTCAGGGGGCAAGACAATTCTTTTTCTGAATTCAGGGAATTGCACCTGTTTGCTCCCCCTCTCCCAAGTTGGAAAGTTCCTAATCTTTCAACCAACTAGAAATCAGATTACTTAATGTTGTATTGTTTTATTTAGTTAATTGGCCTAATTTGATTTATTGTTTTAATATATAAAAGTCTGTCTCCCCTTGTATTCAGGGTCCAGGCCTAAGCTGAGGAGGTCTGGTCCCTGTTTGTTGGACAATTGCCATGCATTGCTTGATAAATCGATATGCTTGAGAGATCAAACCTTTTAATCCTCAATCATTTATCTCATCTTTCACCCGCCACACCAGGAGTTTTCAAAGTGTGGTCCTCAGACCACTTCCTGGGGGTCCCTGAGGTCAAAACTACTTTCATAAAAATACTAAGAAGTTATTTGCCTTTTAAAATACTCCCCCTTTCCAACTACATATGTGTTTGAGGCAAGTTTTTTTCATATATTTAACCAAAAGAACATTGTGATAGATTGAATGCAGAAGCAGATATGAGGATCCATCTGTCTTCTGTTAAGCCAGACATTTAAAGAGATTTGCAAAAATGTAAAACAATGCCATTCTTCTCACTAAGTCACTTTGGAAAATAAAGTTTTTTTTTTCATAAAATAGGTATATTAACTTGTTATGGTTTTATCCTTACCTTTAAATTCATTGCTAAATGCTTTAAAATTTTTTCCAGTTTTAATTTCCAATATGGCAATTCGATGAATTTAACTATATCAATACAAGCTCTTTGGGGTCCTCAAATATTTTTTGAGCATGTAAAGGGTTTCTGAGACCAAAAAGTTTGAATTTCACAGCTTTTGCTGAGCCCTAAGTGACCTGGTCCCTGTAAGTGGTCAGCTCAACAAATCACTGGCGTCTTTTTACTCTCCATTACGTATTTTTATGGAAGTAGTGACTGGACTTTTCTGGCTCGAGCTGTCTAGCCTGCTGCTCCAGCTGTTCTGTGATGCCCAATGAAGTAGGTGTCTTCCAATGGCTGGTTGTGATCGTGCAGTGGGCATGGTTTTCACTGGCTATTCAACCGTTGGACAGTATCAGCCACATAAAGTAGCTGTGGTGACACCTGGAATGATCAGTGGTCTAGTGAGAGTTATAAGAGCACTGGATCAAAGGACTAAGATGAAAGGGATCATAGAATATAGAATTATTAACAAATGGAAAAGACTTGAGATAATCTAATCTACTTCTTTTTCAGTGTCTGGATCTGTGATTTCATCCATGTTAGAGCTCCCTTTACTGATATGTATGGGCATCTAGTTTTAGAGAGTTGTCTGGGGCAGTGTATAGGGGACCTTTCTTTTTTTTTTTTTGATTTATGTGTCGATCAATGAGGAACTAAAGAGTTAAGTGACTTGCCTAAGGTCACACAGTTAATATGTATCAGGGGCAAGAATTAAGCCCAGGTCTTCCTAACTCCAAGGCTGGCACTCTATGTTGTCTTATCATTTTATTTAAAAATAATTTATTATTTTTACTCTGAACTTAAGAAATACCATATAAAATGGGCAGTTCCACATATAAAATAGAACAGTAACAAAAAGGAGTTTATAGTGGGAATCTATTATGCACAGCTTACTTTTCCATTTAAGTAGTTAATAAATTCAACATGTAACTTTCAAAGCTGCCAATTTGTTTATGGTTCTGGCTTTCTGTTCTCATCTGTGCATTTAAAAAAAATGTCTGAATGACCCTCTTTCTTTGGGAAGAGAGGATAACTCTGTTGCCATACTCTCCCTATGCTCCCCAAATGTGCATAGTTGATCAAAAGAGATTTCCACATTGGCCATGATAGCACCAAAGTGACAAACACCAGTGTTTCACTTAGAGGTAGCCTGGGACTCCAGGCGCAATATGCTAAGGAGATCAGAGCAGGAGTGCCAACCAATCTGCCTGGCAAGAGGCATGGAGCCAGTCAGCAGAAGTGACTTATTTTGACTCAAGTCTGTAAATTGAAGTATATGGAGATGGGAACGGATGCTGTTATTCTCCTTCTACTGATGGCGCATCATGGTCTTGGTGTGACTCTGGGTGCTCTAAAGCAGTGATTCTCACAGGGTGATCCAGGGCCCATGTGGATCCCTGAGACATTTTCAGGGGATCTGCAAGATTTTTTTTTTGTCATAATGCTGACTGTATTTGACTATTAAAATCGAGGCTTCTCAATTTTTAAGAGCATAAAGGAGCCCTAAGGCCAAAAAGTTTGATAATGGCTGCTCTAAGTTTGCGCCAGCAGAGCCAAAAAAGCTGGTGGTTGCACTTTTTAAAATAAATATTTAATTTTTTCCGATTACATGCAAAAACAATTTTAACATTTGTTTTTTAAAATCTTGCATTCCAAATTCTGGCCCTCCTTTCCCTCCCTTCTCATTAAGAAGGCAATTTGATATAGATTATATGTGTGCAGTCATGTAAAACATTTCCATATTAGTCTTGTTGTGGAAGAAAACATGACCAAAAAAAAACCAACCCAAGAAAAATAAAGTTAAAAAAATGTTCTTCAGTCTGCATTCAGACTCCATAAAGTTCTTTTTTTGGAGGTGGATAACACTTTTCATCCTAAGTCCTTCAGAATTGTCTTGAATCATTGTATAGACCAGAATAGCTAAGTCATTCACAGTTGATCATTATACAATATTGTTACCATGTAGTGTTCTGTCAGTTCTGCTCACTTCACTTTGTACCAGTTCATGTAAGCCTGTACAGGTTTTTCTGAAAGCAATCCTGCTGATCATTTCTTATATAGCGCAATAGTATTCCATCATAATCATATGCCACAATTTTTCAGCTGTTCTCTAATTGGTGGGATTTCCTCAATTTCCAGTTCTTTGCCACCACAAAAGAGCTGCTATAAACATTTTTGTATATATAGGTCCTTTTCCCTTTTTTGAAAAAAATCCATTTCTCTAATCAATGGTGATTTAGAGCATTTTTTCATTTGACTATCAATGGCTTTGATTTCATCATCTGAAAACTGCCTGTTCATATCCTTTGACTATTTATCAATTGAAGGAATTACTTGTATTATTATACATTTGACTCATTTCTCTGCATATTTAAGAAACTTGCTGTAAATTTTTTCACAGTTATGATTACTGTGTATTTCCCTCCATCCCCTTTTCCCCCATTTATTCTCTTTCTCCTTTCACCCTGTCCCTCCTCAAAATATTTTGCTTCTGACCACTGCCTCCTTCAATTTTCCCTCTCTTCTATCAGGTCCTCCCCTCCTCTTTTCCCTTCCTCTCCTACTTACCTGTAAGGCAAGGTAGATTTCTTACCCCTTAATTTTATTTTCTTAGATATCATTCCAACACAGTCAACTCACACTCATTCTACCTGCTCTAATAATGATAAAGGTCTTGGGAGTTATAAGTATCATCTTCCCATGTAGGAATGTAGCAGTTTAACCTTATCAAATCCTTTATAATTTCTCTTTCCTGTTTACCTTTTTATGGTTCTCTTAAGTCTTATACTGAATGTAAAATTTCCTATTCAGCTCTGGTCTTTTCATCAGGAATGCTTGAAAGTCCTCTATTTCATTAAATAGCAATTTTTTTTCTCCTGAAGAATTATACTGTAGGTGATTCTTGGTTGTAATCCTAGCTCCTTTGCCCTCTGGACTATCATATTCTAAGCCTTCTGATTCTTTAAATGTAGAAGCCACTAAATCTTATGTTATCTTGACTGTGGTTCCATGATACTTGAATTGTTTCTTTCTGACTGCTTGCAATATTTTCTTGACTTGGGAGCTCTGAAATTTGGCTATAACATTCCTGGAAGTTTTTGTTTTTGGATCTGTTTCAGGAAGTGATCAGTGAATTCTTTCAATTTCCATTTTACCTTCTAGTTTTAGGATATCAGGGCAATTTTCCTTAATACTTTCTTAAGATATGATGTTAGCTCTTTTTTTTTATCATGGCTTTCAAGTAGTCCGATAAGTCTTAAATTTCCTCTCCTTGATCTATTTTCCAGCTTAGTCGTTTTCCCAGTGAGATAGTTCACCTTTTGATTTTGTTTTATTGTCTCTTGATGTCTCATGGAGTCATTAGATTCCATTTGTCCAAATTCACTCCTTAAGGAATTATTTTCTACATAGAACTTTTGTACTTCCTTTTCCATTTTCGCTAATTCTGCTTTTTAAGGCGTTCTTCTCTTCAGGAGATTTGTGCCTCTTTTGCCATTTGAACTGTTCTGTTTTTTAAGGCATTATTTTCTTCAGTATTTTTTTGTGTCTCCTTTACCAAGCTGTTGACTTTTTTCGTGATTTTTTTGCATCACCCTATTTCTTTTCCCAATTTTTTTTCTCTACCTCTCTTATTTAATTTTTAAATCCTTTTGGAGCTCTTGCAGTGATTCTTTTTGGGCCTGAGGCCAATTCACATTTTTCTTTGAGGCTTTGGATGTAGCTGTTTTGACATTGGTATGTTTTGAATTCGTGTTTTGATCTTCTTCTATCACTACAGCAACTTTATATGGTCAGAATTTTTCTGCAGTTTTCTCATTTTTCAGCTTATTTCTTGACTTTTAGCTCTGTGTTAAAATTGGGCTCTGCTCCTGGGATGGAGGGGCCACTGTCCCAAGCTTCAGATTTATTGTGCTGTTTTTTCAGATCTAGTTCTGGGGGTTTGTAATTTTTCAGTTCTTCCAAGGTGGTATGATCTAAGGAGAAGTGTGGTCACTGCTCTCCTGGTCTTTGAGGGACCACAAAACACTCTTTTCTTCCCTGGAACATATTTAGGGTTCCCGCTCTTGTCAGTGCTCCTCCTCTCCCTGAGACCCAGAACCACCATAGGTAATGCAACAGAGTCCTGCTCCCAATGTTAGCCACGGGTCCCCTGTAATCTCCTTCTGACCAACTGTTTAAGTCCCTTACCATCTGTGGCCTGAGAGCTCTGGAAGCCACTGTGATTCAGTCTCCCCCAAAGCCTGCTGCTGGCTTGCTGGGCATATCCTGTGCTGGAATGTATTCCTCTCTTACCCCAATGAAACAAACCTTTTTGCCAACCTTTTAAGTTATGTTGGGCTGGAAAATTCACCCTGTTTTTTTTTTTTTTTGGTTCTGCTGCTTCAAAATTTGTTTTGAGAAATTATTTTGAAGTTGTTTGGAGGGGAATTTGAGAGAGTTCAGACAAGTTCTTGCCTTTACTCTGCCATCATGGCTCCTCCTTGATGATTGTATTTTGATAGAAAGTAAGAAGTTGCCTCCCTATCTTCTTAAGGAATGTATCCAGAACAGGACAGCTTCCTAAAAGCTATTGAACAGCTAGCCACTATACATTTCAGTTGATTCATCTGAGAACAAAGGATGCCCCCAGAAGAAACCTGGCAAATATTTTTAACCTCGATCTTGAAGTCATACATGGTATTTTCATCCCTGGCATTTATTGATGGGAAGGGGATTTGGAAGAGAAAGGCAGATTGGAAAATGAACAGCTGGCTAAGAAAGTGGTGTATTGTTCTAGGAGGGGTCCCACAGGCCTCAAATCAAACAGCTGGTTTTGTTGAGTCTGGCTTCTCCAGACTTCTCAGATCTGCTCATTAATCCCAGGTGAAAATAACATGAAGCGTACTTCTGTTGGGTCTCAAGAGTTCCCTCAGAGGCAGCAGGGCACCCACAAATGCTCACAAAAGATGCCCCATCCAAGGGAGGAAATCCAGGGGAATCTGGATCATTCACCTGGGCAGATCTCTGCCAGCCTGTGCCAGATGTGTTTTTTTGACTATGCAACCAAGTTCATATTTTTTCATGACCTAATAGGAGCCTACCCCAAGTATGAAAACACAGTTTGGATTTCTGGGCCACATCTTAAAATGTAGGTTGCACAGAATGATATATCAATCCAGGTCTTCTCGATACAAGTGCAGCTTGCTCTGTCTACTATCCGCTGCTGCCTCTCAGGCTTCACAGCCACATAGTCCAAGCCACATCTCAGCAGCGTATCCCTTATAAAACATTCCTAACAAGTGGTCATCCAGTCATCACTTTGTATAAGGAGAAACTTCCTAACAGGGAGAGCTGCCTTCAAAATGGAATGAGTCTCCTGTCACTGGAAGGGGTTGCTTTATTCAAAGGGAACAGAATAGATTGGGGGGAGGGGAGAAGAGTAGAGTAGCTTTGTATATTAAATATATACATATATATGCATGTATATGTACATGCACATACATTTCTAAGGAAAATCTGAGGGCAAAAATATGACACCACGGGCTAAATCAAATAAAGTGAATTTTAATAGGGATGAATGTAAAGTTCTGAACTTTGGTTTAAAATTTGGTTTAAAATCAGTTTCACAAATACCAGAGAGGAGAAGTATGGTTGATAGCAGTTGAGAAAAAGATCTAGAGTTTTTAATGGACCACAAGGTTCAGGTACTAGGAGTATTCTGAAGAATATTTTATAAGAGGATCATGGGTATAGAGCTGGAAGAGATCTGGGCCACCACTTGGAGACCTTCAATAAAGGGGAGCTCATTACCTTATAAAGAGGCAAGTGGTCCTTTTCTGAGGTTGTACAGGCACAGGCAAACCAGGACTTTTGAAATAGTTGCAGAGGATTCTTTCCCTGGGAAAAAAAGACAAGGATCCCAAGGAGAGGGCTGACTTCTCCTTCCCTCTTGGCAACTTGACCTGTCCTCCCTTTCCCCTCAGCAAAAGGAGGAACTGTTTTATCCTAAAACCTTTTTTCCTACCACTCCCCAGCACTTCACCTTTCTGTTTTCCCCAACGATTAAGCCAGATTACTAAGGGGACATATGATGAGAAGAGAACCCCAGGCCCTGCTCTCAGGTTGCTCACAGTCTGGAGGAGAGATAACTCACATATGTGAAACACTTAAATAAATAGCCTGAGAACCAAGAAAGGCCTATCTGGGGGCAAGGAGAATTTGACTGATCCTCAAAGGAAGGGCAGGGACAGAGGCAGGCAGCCTGACATACCGAATGAAGGGGTGGCCTGAGCATCCAGAAGAGCTGGATTGTGACCATGGACAAATAACTCACCCATTCAGCACTTTCTAAGACTGGAAGACACTCCACCTCTCAGCTCTGCACATTTTCTCTGGGTGTTGTCCGTGCCTGTAACACTGTCCCTCACCTACTCTGACTACTGACTTCTTGGCTTCCTTTAAGTGCCGACTAAAATCCCATCTTCTCCAGGAAGCCTTCTGTAACCCCTCTTAATCTCAGGGCTACTTGCAAGTCATGGCAGCACCTTCCTGATGGCACCTGTCCTCTTAAAGGACAAACAACAACATTCAGCCTGTACATAGCTTGACTTGTCTATATTTGGTTACATGCCGTCTCTACTATTATAGTGTAAGCCCCTAAAGGGCAGAGACTATCATTGGCTTCTTTTTGTATCCCTGGCACTTAGAACGGTGCCTAGCACGTAGTAGGTACATAATAAATGTTTGTAGAATTGAAGTTACAAAGGAATTCCCCAATCTGCATTAGTGGAGGGAGCACCTGTGCTAGGAGTTCCCTCATACTAATGAAATCACAGTTCTAAATCCCCTTCCCTGACCCCCAAAAGGAGACTCAGGACTCACATAGACTGATAGGGGAGCTGGGAGGAGAGCAGGAGGAAGCAGGAATGAACCTGGTATGAGTGTGGGAGACTAGCTTGGCCGACTCCTTTTGGCACTCACAGACGCTGGTTGTCGTGTCTTCTGTGGTCTACACCTTGCTTCTCTCGGAAGCCTACATCCTGGCTGTCAGATGTTTGGGATGTCAGGATTTAGAGATGAAGTGTATGTTTCATGATTACCTAGTCCGGCCCTCTCCTTCTCCAAATGAGGCATAGTGGAGTGGCGATAATAATAGCATTCATGATAATATATGTGAATATTAATTTGCATTCACATAGTGCTTTAAGGTTTTCAAATCTGATCTCATTTGATTCTTATAACAATCCTGGGGGGGTGGGGTAGAAGCTTTTATTACCCCATTTTAGAGATGAGGCAACTGAGGCAAATGGAAGTTAAGTGACTTGTCCAGGGTCACACAGCTAGTATGTGTCTGAGGCTGGATTTGAACTCAGGTTTTCTTGACTCCAGGCCCGGCAGCCACTGTACCACAGACCTGGGGGGTTAGATGGCAATGGGGGTGTCTGGGGGAGACCTAGGACAGAGGGACAAGAGGTCTGATTGGGGTTTAGCAGTTGTGGGGTCCTCTATGTTGAGAAAACAGGGAAGTTAGAAGTGCACACAGGGGTTAAAGGGGAGTGCAGGAGGGTCAGGAGTCAATCTGAACACTAGAGTTGGCTGGGTTCTTTGTTAGGCCAGATCTTTAGATTTGAACTCAGGGCTTCCAGGCTCCAGGACCAGTGCTCTAACTATCGAGCCCTGGCTGGCCCAGAGGAGGCAGTGGGGCATAGCGGAAAGCAACCAGAATTGTCCAAGTCCCACCACAAATACTTGTTAGGTAAATGACACTGGGCTAGTTCTAAACCTTGGTTTCCTCATTAGTAAAATGGAGATAATACCCCTCCTATCCACCTCATGAGATTATTGAGAGGCTCAAATGAAAGAACACACGAACATCTTTATAAGCTTTAAAGTGCAGTGCAAAGGCCAGTTTTTACTCTTTATAGTGAATGGGAAAAACCACTGAAGAGGAGCTGTGTTCAGCTGGACTGGAACAGGCCCTACAAGAGAGGAGAGATCAGCATCTCAAAGCCAGCGTCTTCCAGGAACACAAGGTCTACAGATGTGGTTCTGAGCCCCTAATTCTGCTACAAAATCACTGTATGACCTTGGAGAGGGGAAATGACCTGAGTGTCAATCTTCTCATGCAAAACGGGAGGACAATGAGAAAATCCTAAGATTTTTGTGCTGGAATGTAGCTTAGTTATCATCTGGTCAAATCCTCTTGTTTTACAGTTGAGGAAAAAGGAGAAGTGATTTGTCCAGGGTGATAAGTAGCCAAAGCAAGGATTCAAAGGTAGCCTCTAAATCTAAAAAAAAATCACTCTTTTCCCTTCCTGGCAGCACACTCTGGAAGGAAGGGAGGGCTTCTATGGCAAGAATGACCATCCCACAGATTCAGGTCGATGAAGCCTGCTCAGCTTCATCAAACCTCCCTTGCTGCTCCCCCACCCCTTTCTCTAGTCGTCCTGGCTCCAGACCCCTCCAGACTGTCCTGGCTGTAAGAGGGAATAAGATCTGTGGGGAGGAATTAGGATCTGTAATCCTGGCAGGGCCTGCTGCACATGGTCCAGAGAGAGAGAGAGAGAGAGAGAGAGAGAGCCACCGATCAGGAAGAGGCCCAGCAGCTGGTGACTGAACAGATGTTCCTCAGACAGCCCCTGGAGAGAGGCAGCCTGATTCAGCAAAGGTCAGATTTCATGGGGGGGGGGGTGGGTGAGGAAGAGAGGGGAGACAAGAAGAGGAGGAGTCTGGGTTGGAGGGGATGGGGGTGTTGGAGCCAGGAGAGAGAAGGTGATTGTGGTCATCCTACCCAGGCGACCCCAAGCCCTCACAGGATAGTCCACAAAGACTTTATGGGAAGGTCCAGCTCGTACTCCACCCAAGAATTTGGGTTCAAGGAGAGCCTACTTAGACCTATCTTCTGAAGCTGAAAGAACATTTCTCAGACATTGCCTCCCTCTCTGGCCTGCCCCTCCTCTTCCTTTTCCCCTCTACAATCAATAAAGCTCCTGTCTCCTGACCTTGTGGGAAGGAATTAAGCCTGTAGATACCTCTGGCAAGCAAGGCCAAGTCTCTTCCTTTCTTTTTTTACCTGTTTCCCAGTTTAAATTCCAAACTTGGGTTCACATCCTCTTCCTAATTCTGAAGTTTGGTTGTTTTCATCCCTTCTCAGGGCCTCAGTTTCCCTACCTGTAAAGTGAGGGTACACAGGAACACCTATTTAGAGTAGGGGGCTGCACTACATGATTTTAAAAGTACATTTCAGCTCCAATATTTGGTGATTCTCTGATCCTATGAAAAACTAAGATCTGTGAAAGCTGGTTAACTTCTCACTGGAGTCCCAGTAGTTGTTTCAAAGTGAGTGATAGTCCTCCAATTTCCATTTCCAAGACTCTAGGAATATGTGCACCTTATCCTGGTACTGAGGAAAGGAGGGGGCTGAGCAGAGGTTGAAGTAAAAATCAGATCATTTAAGCATCTCAGACAGGAAGGTCTCCCAGTGCCCCTCAGAATATTAGATCCTCCCAACAAGCCAAAAGTTGGGAATCAGGAGCAGGGGGTTACCAGAAACTTGTGCCAGTCCTTGTGTGGGGCTAAGAATGGGGAGTCAGGGGTGAGCAGGACACAGCCCCTGGACAAGCAGGGCAGTATGGAAACTACTGTTACATTTGAAATATACTTAGAAAACAATGCAACAACCTGTAAGTAAGAGTCATGGTTAAATATTGCTCATTTTCTACCCCTCTTC